>NC_057390.1:42972637-43285665 GCF_019320065.1 Cervus canadensis
TACAGCAAGATGAATCAGGGCGCATTTAAAATTTAACTGAAAAATGAGGGAAAGTTACTTAGCGCCTGTGGGCTCAGTTTTCTAATGGGTAAAGCTGGGATCACAGAAGTATTTAACTCCGGGTCACAGTGAAACTTCCGGGAACACAGAGTTTGGACGACTGTCTGAAACTCAGCCGTAGCAGGAAACCTCGGTAGCAAGTCCCCAACTCTGGACCGACCCCTGCCCATGCCATGGGGGTGACCTGTGTCCACCTCAAAAGAGGCGCCGGCAGGACCGAGCCCCCGACACCGCCCGCCCGCCCTGGTCCGGTCGCCGCTTGGACCTCAGAAACCAGACTGTTTCGTTGAACGTTTGAAACTGCGGCATCTCAGAGGCACGCTGACCGAGGCAGCATGGAAAGCCAGGGTTCACCCCAGCGAACTGAGAGGGAGCCCCTGACCGCTCAGGCCCGGACCCCGAGGAAAGCTTTCCCTCAGGCTGTCCCCTCCCGGTGGGACCCGCCTCTCAGACGTCTCTTCACCTTGGACTTCCCGGTCCCGGGAGCGGCCGGGGAGGCCACCCCGTCGTGAACAGGCTCCTGCAAAACACAACGAAAGCCGGCCGGTCAGGGGCGGCCGTGTAGACCCCGGCAGGCGGGGAGGTGGTCCCTCGGCTCCCGAGCCCTCGCGTTACCTCCATGGCCGCCCGCAGCCCACACTTCCACCCAGCGCCTCCCGCGGTCCGCCGCCGCGGGTTAAAGGTCTCGCTTCTCTGCCGGCCCCGCCCCCGCGTCTCCACGGCTACGGGCCCGCGGCGCTCGCGCTTCCGCTTCCGCCTCGGGAGGTGGCTTTCCCCCGCCCCGCCCCGCCGGACCCGCCCCGCCGGACCCGCCCCGCCCCGCCGGGCCCGCCCTCGAGGAGGCGGGGCGGGGCGGGGCCCTGTGCTCGACGCCGGTGTTGGGGCGTGGGGCTCTCCTGGGAAGGTCAGACCCTGCGCAGCTAGGCGGCTCCGGCGGCCTCCCTAGTCACATTTCTTTCACTTGTTCCATTCCCGTCCTTCTCTCCCGTGTCCTGTCCCTTCTCCTGCCCCATCTTTTGTCCACTTTCCTGTCCGTCGTCTGTCCCATCACCTGTCCCATCTCCTGTCCCCATTTTTGTTCTGATTCCTGTCCCTCTTCTCTCTCACCTCCTGTCCTCTCAGCTGTCCCATATCCTGTCTCCTCTCTAATCTGCTGTCTCCTCAACTGTCCCCATTCATATCCGTCTCCTGTCCCATCTCCTGTCCCCTCACCTGTCCCTGTTCCTGTCCCTCTCCTGTCCACTCTCTGGTCCCCTCACTTCTCCCATCTTCTCTCTCCTCCCCTGATTCGGATGCTATTACTTTTTCGAAGCAAGCAACTTTTGCTTGGTTTCTGAATTTTGCTCATGAATTTTACTTCACAGCCTTCTGTGAAGACTGAAAAATCATATTAGAATCTCAGGAGTATACGCCTATCCCTTAGATAATTATCTTTAACCTATCGAATTCTACACATATCTCAGAGTGTGTTGTTCACAGGCCTAAAAGAATTCTTGTTTCCATTCACATGAAATAAACCAGACACAGAGACATTTGTCCAGCTGAAAGAACTTGTAAGAAACCACAGCTATAGTCTCATTTCTTTACCCATTGCAGGTTGAGTTTTAGGTCTCCTCATTTCAGATGATCTATTATTATAGGATTGAATTTGGGTGGGGTTCAGAATAAGGGGACTGGTGTGTTTAGGTGGATTCATCTCTAATGGGTCAGAAAAGCAGTGGCCTCAGGACCTTCTCCTGCTATTTGAGAATATGGTGGTGGTGTTTGTTTGTTTTTTTTTCAAAGCATCATCTGAAGCCTGAGACTTCCCAGGTGGCACTAGTGGTAAAGAACCCACCTGCCAATGCAGGAGACAAAGGAGATGTGGGTTCAGTCCCTGGGTCAGGAAGATCCCCTGGAGTAGGGCATGGCAACCCACTCCAATATTCTTGCTTAGAGAATCCCATAGACAGAGGAGCCTGGCAGGCTACAGTCCACGGGGTCAGAAGGAGTCAGATATGACTGAATCAACTTAGCACATACACAGGAAGCCTCGGACACAGTAAGAAGAGGCAGGTGATCCACGCCAGGGTCTGTTAGGTACAGTTGGTCCCTCTCTGCCTATTTCCAGATAACTGGCAAAGAAACTGGGTACAGGTAATTCAAGCACAGGGGAAGATTCTAGACACCATGGTCCCTAGGCAGGGTGGTTCCTTTGGGCGAGGATAGCAGGTCAAAACAGCCATGTGCTAGGTTGGCCAGTAGAGGGGGCAAGGAGGTCAGCATGGTGCTTCCCACTGGCTCAGAGACCAAGGAGGTCATCCTGTAGTCCTAGTTGTTACAGACTTTGGGTTGGGCTAGAACAGGAACAGTGAAAGTGTGTGTGTGTGTGTGTGTGTGTGTGTGTGTGCGCGTGTGCATGTGTGTGTTGAGGGTACAGGCTGATGCTGTGTACTGGTTCATTCAGTCTGCACAGTAACAGAGCATCTTCTGTGCACCTAGTGCTCTGCTGGGGGAAGTACAGCTGTAACTAAGACAAAAAAGGTCTCCATATAAGGAGCTGTACTTCCCCCAGCAGAGCAGGACATGGAAGCAAACTAGATGCCCATCAGCAGACGAATGGATAAGGAAGCTGTAGTACATATACACCGTGGAATATTACTCAGCCATTAAAAAGAATTCATTTGAATCAATTCTAATGAGATGGATGAAACTGGAGCCCATTAATCAGAGTGAAGTAAGCCAGAAAGATAAACACCAATACAGTATACTAACGCATATATATGGAATTTAGAAAGATGGTAACGATAACCCTATATGCAAAACAGAAAAAGAGACACAGATGTACAGAACAGACTTTAGGACTCTGTGGGAGAAGGCGAGGGTGGGATGCTTCGGGAGAACAGCATCGAAACATGTATATTATCTAGGGTGAAACAGATCACCAGCCCAGGTTGGATGCATGAAACAAGTGCTCGGGCCTGGTGCACTGGAAAGACCCAGAGGGATCGGGTGGAGAGGCAGGTGGGAGGAGGGATCGGGATGGGGAAGACATGTAAATCCATGGCTGATTCATGTCAATGTAAGACAAAAACCACTACAATATTGTAAAGTAATTAGCCTCCAACTAATAAAAATAAATGAAAAAAAAAAGGTCTCCTTGCTGGACTAGTGGTAGAGACAGATGATAAGCATGGAAACCGTTAATTTAACAGAGGTATGAGTTATGGAGAAAGTAATGCAATGTTACATAACAGGATCTGTTTCATTTAATATTTTTACTTTCTAACAATAATTGTATATATTTAATTGTGTATCTTTATGGTGTACAGGGCTTCCCTGGTGGCCCAGATGGTAAAGAATCTGTCTGTAATGCAGGACACCTGAGTTCGACAACTGGGTCGGGAAGATTCCCTGGAGTAGGAAATGGCAACCCACTCCAGTATTCTTCCCTGGAGAATTCCATAGACAAAGGAGCATGTTGGGCTGTAGTCCATGGGGTCACAAACAGTCGGAGATGACTGAGCGACTTTCACTTACATTACTTATAAGGTGTACATGATGATTTGATGTATGTATACACAGCAGAGTGATTACTACCGTCAAGCTAATTAACGTCTTCTCCACATATTTACATGTATGATGAGAGCATCCGAAATGTACTCTCTTAGCAATTTCCAGTTTTCAGTACTTTTTTTTTTGGCTGTGCAGTGAGGGTTGCTGGATGTTAATTCCCCAACCAGGGATCGAACCCAGACTGACAGCAGCAAAACACGGAGTCCTAACCACTGGACCACCAGAGAGTTCCCAGTACAGTCTTATTAACTATAGTTATCATGCTGGACGCCAGATCTCTAGATTACTTGTCCTACATAACTGCAGCTTTGTGCCCTTTGACTGATATTCCTATACCCTCCCACCCCGCCTCCAGACCCCAGTAACCACAGTTCTGCTTTCTGCCTCTACATATTCTACTTTTAAATTTATTTTTAATTTTTAAAAAATGTGTGTGACAGTTTATTATTTTCATTTAAATATTTCAGTGTAATAGTCTAAGCATTTTAAAATGTAATTCTTTTGAAAACAATGCAATTTATTTGTGTAACCCCAAGGTTTTAAACTGAAAATGACCAGATTTTAAAAAATTTTTTAATTGAAGTATAGTTGACCTACAATATTGTATTAGTTTCAGGTGTTGTGTGGAGTGATTTGACATTTATATACATTGAGGATTGATCACCACAATAAGTCTAGTAACCATCTGTTACCTTATAAAATTATCACATTATTGACTATATTCCCTATGCTGTATATTACAGTCTGTAACTGTGAGTCTGTTTCTGTTTTTGTTTTTTAGATTCTACATGTAATGAAACAATATGGTTTTTGTCTTTGATTATTTCACTTAGTGTAATATCTAATAGATCCGTCCATGTTGTCACAAATGACAAGATCACATTTTTTATGCCTGAGTAATATTCCGTTACACACACACACACACACACACACACACGCCAAGTCTTATTTATCCGTTCATCTGTCAATGGACATTTAGGTTTCTGTGTCTTGGCTATTGTAAATGGTGCTGCTATGAACATTGGGGTATAGGTGTCTTTTCAAATTTTAAATAATTTAAGTAACTACATGCAGCTAGTGGCTAACACAGTAAGCTCTAGAAGATAACTGGTATAGGACTACTTAGAATATAAGAAGTTGGCTTTTTAGATTTCCTTGACTGATAGAGTATTTCAGTTACTTAGTTCTCAGTTCTTGCCATTTGGTGTGCATTGAAGTATTTAGCAACGTCCTTCTCTTGGAGAAAAAATGAGCAAATGAAAATTTAAATAAGCACAAAAGAGACAATACAGACCTATAAGAGATTTAATGATACACTTTAATCTTAATCACATAAGAATTATGTGTGAAAGACCTCCAAAGAGCAGATGGTCCTTCAGGTTGCAGGAAGATGGGAGGCCTGTGCTGGTTAGTGAACTTGCTATTCATGTTTTAAACTGGTGGAGAGAAAGGAAAGGAAATGTCTGGAGAAGGTGGGATGACAGTAAGACTAGTTGGAGTGGGGAGGAGCCTGCGAGATGCGCTCGGAACCAAGCGAGGTGGCTCTCTGCTGCAGTGAGGAGGGGGTTTGGCAGCATGAAATCCAGCTGGCAGGCAGTTTGGAAGGTAAGTCACCCATGTCATAAGGTAAGTCATCCACGTAGCTGCCTTTGAATCGGTGGCTAAAATTGCTTGGGATGTATCTTGTAGGCAGCAAACATCAGAATCATCGAAAGATTCTGAGCTAAAGAGAAATGTAAAGAATCTTGCTGTGGGAAAAGAAGTTTGGCAGATGTATGATGAACAGAGAAACAAGTCACATAGCTTATAGGCAAGGGAGAGGCTTCTGAACTGGAAGGGTGGCTGCAGAGGTAAGACATCCTGGAGGTACACTGACAGGTGTTGCTGATGGATTAGAACACAATTGAGGAGGGGCTGCAGAGAGGTGGGTCAAGGTGCAAGTCTGGGATGGGTTGGCTGGGAGTGGGAGGGGAGTCCAGCGAAATGCAGAGGCAGCGGTGAGGGACAGGGGTAGAGGCACTGAAGGAAGAAGCCTGGAGTGAATGAGAAAGTTTCAGGGGAAAACAGTCACCTGATGATGGTTACTTGGCTACCAAGAAATCGCTGGCTACCAAGAAATAGTAGCTATTGACACATTTTAGTGCTGTATTTACAAATTTGCTTAAACCAACACTTCATCTGAAAACTTTAGTATGTTCTTATGTGATGACCAGAGCATATTTAACATGTTCACATGCATGTGGTCTGTAGAAAACTGACGCATCATGATCATTAGCAAGGATGCCAGGGTTGTAAGTCTCCGCCCTCCACCTGGCCCCAACCTCTGTTAGCTCCTTTTTTTTTTTTTTTTTTAGCTCCATCTTTTATTAGGGTGAACAAAAGCAGACACAAGAAGCACTAGTCCAGCCACCTGAATTCAATATCACGGGGTCAGGGTAATCAACTTTTACACCAATTAAATCTGGTGATTTTTCTTCCTTACGAGAATCGAAAGTGGAGAGTTAGAGTGGTGTCAGCCATGTTCTTCCTGTAATCATCATCAAATCTCTCATTCTGGGCCACGGTGAAGTGGTTCTTCCAATCCCCGACGACCCCTGAAACAGTCATGGTGGGGAGTCAGTACTGTGGTGGGAGTGGGGTAGGAGGGTGTAGGGGACAGGGTGCTGGGAGGGGTGGTTCTCTGTTCTGCTCTTGTATGAGGAGTTCTACCCCCTGACCCGGAGACATTCCTCTGGCTGGCCTGGCAGGGTCTCCTCCAGGAGGGAGGAAGGATCACCTGTCTGGTGTGTGGGTCGGGAGATGGCAAGGTTGTATGAGCAGCAGTGTGTCCTTCCTGCCCACTGAAGCAAGGTCTGTGCTAACATGATGTTGCCCGCAGAACAAGCAAGGCCTGCTAGTGGAGGGACTGCACATGCCGTTTTGAGAAAGGAAGATTCCCCCCAATTCTCCAGTTGCAATCCCTGTTACCTTTCCCAGGCTGGTTTTTCTCCATACTGTCATCTATTATCCTGCATGTTTTTTCATTTGCTTCCTGTTTACAGCTAGAATATAATTTCCACGAGGGCTGGAACTTTCCTGTGTTTTGTTCACTGCTCTGAACATTACCTAGAACAGAGTCTGGCACACAGTAACCACTTGGGAAGTAGTTTTGAATGAATGGACGTTTCTGACAGCCTGGAACTCTCTATAAAGTGGATACTTTGCTCCATCTGACTGGATTCTGTATCTTTTCACCTTATCAGCCGGAACTCCAGAGGGAACAAGAGGATAAGCCCTTAGACCTAGACACCAAATCTCACTTTCCCCTTGTGGCTGAACGTTAATTTCATCTGTGGTTTCTTAAATTGTTCTTTTCCCAGAATCCTTCATTATCAATCTTATTTTTCTTTTCTATAGAAAGAGAACTCCCCAGAGACTGTGAAATATTGGACAAGTCCTTCAGGATTCTGGCCAAAAGGAAACATTGAAAACCTTTTCTCATGAATGGAGAAATCAAGTGGTTCATGAATTTAGCCGGAATCGACGTGTAGTTTGCCATCGGGTTCTGCTTCATGACACTAAATGAAGTGTGGTGAACAATTTTATCCAGAACTTTATCATCTAAGCTCTTTCCAATAAATTCTGCCAGCTTCTGAATTTCATGCTTTGGGTTCTATGAGCAGAGTCAAAAGAAAAGACATGGTATAAGATAATGTGTATCAATGAATAATAGTCTTAAAAAATATTGAAATGAACTAATAATAGTAATCAGTAACATGCCACGAGTTAAAATTTTTAAAAATCATATCTCACACATGTTCAGCTTTTCAGAAATGACTCATTTAGATGTGGTGACTCGTACTGTTCTCTGTATTAACTGGAGTCTTTACACTGTTCTTGCTCTAACATGTCAACTGGGTCACGTCAGTAAGATGCTAGAAACACAGTGATCTGGAGTGCATGGGACATGCTCCATGGGGCAGTATGTCCAGGGTCAGGTCCATATGTCCTGCTCCAGCCCATCTGATAAATGCCCCCGCGGGAGGCACTGAACTGATGCTGAGAGCGGACGTCACAGCGGCCTGTTTCCTGCTTCTGTCTGTGATGTACTTTTCAAAAATCAGGCTCTCAGTTACAAATCCAAGAACACAGATTGTTGTTCTGTACAGACCCAGTGGAATCACAAAAGTGCTGGGTAGATGACCATTTACCATCAATTCTCATGACACCACCTCCTTCAGTCCTGATAGCATCTCTCTAATGACTTCTAACATCAAAATTCCTAGACGTCAAGCATCTTCACAAAGAATTGCCAGCAAGCAGTAAGTCAGAACTTGGGTTCAAGAGTCCATAGTGTTTCCCACTGCACCGAATTTCTTTTTTTTTTTTAATTAGTTGGAGGCTAATTACTTCACAACATTTCAGTGGGTTTTGTCATACATTGATATGAATCAGCCATAGAGTTACACGTATTCCCCATCCCGATCCCCCTCCCACCTCCCTCTCCACCCGATTCCTCTGGGTCTTCCCAGTGCACCAGGCCTGAGCACTTGTCTCATGCATCCCACCTGGGCTGGTGATCTGTTTCACCACAGATAGTATACATGCTGTTCTTTTGAAACATCCCACCCTCACCTTCTCCCACAGAGTTCAAAAGTCTGTTCTGTATTTCTGTGTCTCTTTTTCTGTTTTGCATATAGGGTTATCGTTACCATCTTTCTAAATTCCACATATATGTGTTAGTATGCTATAATGTTCTTTATCTTTCTGGCTTACTTCATTCTGATTAATGGGCTCCAGTTTCATCCATCTCATTAGGACTGATTCAAATGAATTCTTTTTAACGGCTGAGTAATATTCCATGGTGTATATGTACCACAGCTTCCTTATCCATTCATCTGCTGATGGGCATCTAGGTTGCTTCCATGTCCTGGCTATTATAAACAGTGCTGCGATGAACATTGGGGTGCACCGAATTTCTTAAACTGTTTCTTGAAACCCTGTCATTCCTCTAGCACTAATGAAAAAAAAACCAAAATGTACTACAAAGTTTTTCCCTTCTAATGGGAATTTTAAAATATACACCGCAAGGGGGCAGAAAAGGCATCACTCATGTTTGCCATCCTCTGCCTGTGAGGAAAAGGTGTCCCACAGCCCAGAGTTCCAGGGAGATCAGGTGAGATTGTGATATGGAAACTCATGATGTGCCAGGTGCGCTGTGATGGGTGGATGGGGCAGCCAGTGAAACACAGCACCTCCTGTGCCCGACTGCAATCTGAGGGTCCCCGATGGGGTGCACACATTGCAACTGAAGCATTTATGGTCAAATGGGGACTTGTTAGGTGGCCTGGTCCTCACCTCCTTCATGTCCTCGTAGAAAAGGTAGAGGATGCGGTGCTGGTCCTTGGCGTGCCACCAGCCCTTCACGTGGTCATACCAGGAGCCCCAGCACACTGCAGGATGGGACCAGAAACAGGGCAGTGAGTCACAGAAACCCAGTGACAAGTACACCGCCCACCCCCACCCCCGCCCCGGGAGGAGGATCCTGAAGGGAGGGAGGAGGTCACCCTGGAGATTCCTTCATGGTAAAGCCAGCTAATGGAAGTCAGTCCTGAATATTCACTGGAAGGACTGATGTTGAAGCTGAAAGTCCAATACTTTGGCCAATACTAATGCGAAGAGCTGACTCATTTGAAAAGACCCTGATGCTGGAAAAGATTGAAGGCAGGAGGAGAAGCGGATGACAGGGGATGAGATGGTTGGATGGCATCACTGACTCCATGGGCCTGAGTCAGAGTAAACTCTGGGAGTAGGTGACGGACAGGGAGGTCTGGCGTGCTGCAGTCCATGGGATCACAAACAGTCGGACGCAACTGAGCGACTGAACTAAACTGAAAGCCAGCAGAGTCCCTGCTGTTCTCAGGAACTGACACCTTCTTTGTAGAGTGCTTGAGGATTTTGAGACAGGATGGAAACCAAGCTCTCACCTTTCCCAGCCAGAAAATTCTCAAAGTATTCTTCCCAGGTGCCTGGAGCAGGAAGGATTCTATTCATCCTGTGGAAGTGGTAATAAGACACCATGTTGTCCTTGGGGTTCCTGGCTACGTAGATCATCTAGGAGCGGACAGGGGAAGAGGAGAAGCAAAACCGGGATTAGAACAGCAGACAATGACTTGAGGGTGGGCGTATTCCACACAGGTGGGTTTTCCTGATGCTGTGTTTCTGTGCTGTGGCTTTTGTGGGAGGTGGAAAGGATTCATGTCAATCTGCGTATTGATGATATGTGACCAGTGGACTTTTTTGTTTTGTTTCTGTTTTTAATTTAACAAGTGAAGTGTTTTAAGAGGAAATTGAAGACCAGTCTGAGGTCCTTCTAAGGGGCCAATTCTGCATTCCTTTGGCTCCCTACCTTACAGTTCTTCTCCAGGAGAGATGGTGGCAGCAAGTGGAAGGGGAGGTGTGTCTTCAGTATCCGGGGTGAGGTCATTGCATTCGCTTGTTCCAAGCCTGTGAAATTAGTTTTCAACAACTTTCCATTATTTTTCTCCATTTGCTTCAGAAACTTGCTGCCCCATTTTTACTACATTAGGAATACTCCAGATCACCTGTAACTCTCTGTGGCTTTCATATGAGAGAATGGGGTTTTTGGCTAGAGCAGTTTTTGTTTTTGCCACATAGTTTGTGGGATTCTAGTTCCCCAGCTGGGATTGAACTCATGCTCCCTGCAGTGAGAGCACCATTTTAACCACTGGCCACCAGCAAAGTCTCTAGAACAGCTTTTAACCATAACAATAAACCAAATAAATAAGAACCTAAAAAATTCAAACCCTTCCATCATAAAGTTATCTTACCTAGGCTCATCTTTGTGGAATGAATTTAATTTCTAATTGGAGAATCAAAACTTACTTTTATTTTAAAACTTTTTTAATATTTATTTTTATTTTAATATTTATTTATATTTATTTGGCTGTACCAGGTCTTAATTGTGGCATGTGCATTCTAGTTTCCCTGACCAGGGATTGAACCCAGGTCCCTTGCTTTGAGAGCTCGGAATCTTAGCCACTGGACCACCAGGTAAGTCCCTTAACTTACTTTTGTATGAACAGAAACTCAATTAGAAAATGTCTGAAGTATAGCCATGGCCAGACAGGGAAAAAGAGTCCTGAAGTCCATTGATGGTGGTTTGAACACCTGGGATTCTGAAAGGGCTACTGTGCTTAGTCACTCAGCCATGTCCACCAGGCTCTTCTGTCTATGGGATTCTCCAGACAAGAACACTGCAGTGGGTTGCCATTTCCTTCTCTAGGGGATCTTCCCAACCCAAGGATGGAACCCACATCTCCTGCATTTGCAGGTGGATTCTTTACCACAGCACCACCTGGGAAGCCTGAGAGGGCTGCTGGCTAGTAAAAATTCCGGAGTACGTCTAGACCTGGGGTCAGGTGCAGCCGTGCGGTACTCACCAGATCCTAGGGAAGGGACTATCCACTCGATGAAGGGAAATCGCTCGTGCGTGGGTGCCCTCTGGCTTTGGTCGACGTCACCCCCGTTTTGTATCAAGTCCACAATCTCCTGCGTCCATGTTGTTCCTTGTTCCGTGGGTAAGAATAGGAGGCACAGACATTATCTCCCGCATTTCTTAGGATGTGAGCAAATACTCGTTAGAGCAGCTGTGTGAACATTGAAGCCTGCTTTATAGTGGAATTCAGAAAACATCCTTCTTTGTTTATATCTTGTGTTATCATAATATGGGATTTTTAGGCAAAGACTCCAGTTTGGAGGGGATATAAGATTCCTAAATAGACAGTTCTTCTTTTCTCTGTCACAGCCATTCATTAGGGTTGTTTTGCTACTGAGTTGGTGGCATTGTTCCTCAAAAAGGTGGAGTGGAAAAGTCTTTCTCACCCAACTGTGATGTGGGGTCATCCCTGTGTGATCTTCAGACTGTTTCCCAGCAGTCTGAGGTTGGTACCCAGGAGGCTTTGTTATGTGTTGGCTAAATGAACGAGTGATTAGGGCTTAGTCTCCATGTTCACGCTGTCCTGTTTTCCCTGAAGGTTAGAAAGTGCATTCCTAGGCTCCTTTGCCACTGAGATTCTGAACACCCTGAGACTGATTGACCTTCTGAGAGTTAAAAGAAGGAGACAGAGGTCTGAGGGTGGCCCCACCAGGTACAAGATGTGTGGAAGCCACTCCACACATCTGGATCAAGCTCGGAGCTCAATCCAGAAGCTGCACCCCCACTACCCCTGGAGGAGGGCTTCCGTCTCCAGTTTCGGTCACTTATATGGGCCCCATCCTGACTAGTGTGGGGGCTACCACCTACTTTGCAGACTTGGAGACCTATTGAACCGGTGTCTGACCACGTCCGTGTCAGGAGATCAAATAGCAGTGGCATCTTGTTTCCTAGATGAGTTGGTCTCTAATTTTATCTGGCACCAACTCTTCATTACGGGTTAAAGGACCAATATTTCTTTAGCTATCAACTCAAAGGAAGTTAGTGTCATTTGTACTAGTTTTGTGTGTTTCATATGAATTTTGGTGGCTTCCTAGGTGGCTCAGTGACGAAGAATCCGCCTGCCAAGCAGGAGATGTGGGTTTAATCCCTGGGTTGGGAAGATCCCCTGGAGTAGGAAATGGCAACCCATTCCAGTATTCTTGCCTGGAGAATTCCATGGACAAAGGAGCCTGGTGGGCTACAGTCCATGGGGTTTCAGAGTCAGACATGACTTAGCGACTAAACAACAACTCTGAATTTATAGCCATGGGCTAACACTGGGGCAGGTTCCAGTGCAGCTGGAAGTTCAAAGTCAGCTGGTCCTTGGGGTCAGAGGTCAGTGATTCTACAAAGTGTGTATCTCTGCTCAGTCACAGAATGTTTACTATTTGCTAAAAATCTAGGTGAAAACCTTTACATCATCTGAGCTTGTTTCTTATTCCCTTTTATCAATACAGCCTTTGTTAGCATATGCAGTTTTCATGACTGATTAAATACTGCATTAACTGGTAAGTACTTTTCTTTCTGTTGTTATTAGATTGTAATCCCCCTAACCCATGAAAACTCTAAATGAACCAAACCTTAATGCTCACTTTTGGTAGGTGGAAAAAGATGAAACAGTAAGCATTGTACTGAAATTATGGTGATAGAGTAGAATTGTGAGTGAAATAAGGCAGTGGGATGTGATTCCCTACCAGGGGTTACTTTCAGAAACTCACATTTAGAAAATTTTAATTCTGAACAAACTCATGAGGAGTAATATCAGAAAGTCAGGGCTGATTTGAAACCAGTGGATACATGAGTCTAAGGCCCCATCTGCATCAGTACAGATAAAGTCAGAGGGTGGGTGGAGTATATGTGTGTGTGCCCATGAACAAATGTAGCAGAAGTTATTGACAGTTACTGATTTTGCAAAGAGCAAATGTATGTGCAGTTGGGGTGTGAGCTGAGCACTGCGTTTTGGCCTGACTGTAGATGCACACAAATAGGTGCAGAGAACTCCGCATCCCGGCTCACCCTCAAATTTTACATAATGCAGTGGCTGAGCTCGTTTGTCCTGTTTCTGCAGTAACTTTGTTAAATTGATTATTGAAATAAGAAAAGCAGGTTCACAACATACCACTGGGAGGGTGGAGATGCAGAGGGTAGGTCTGGGACCCTGAGCAGGGGGACTTACGAGTTCAGCCTTGCAGAACATAAGCTCCCTTCTCTGCTCAGCCGCTCCCCCAACCAGCTGGGGGTGCCCGGTCTAGCTCTGCTGTAAGGGCCTGCCCTGATAATAAGTAAATCAACAAGCCTGGCCCCTTTGTTTCAGACTGTTTGATTTACTGTCTTGCAGGGAAGTAAACAACATGGACTTCACGGGAAGTATTAAATTTTTAAGACGTGTAGGTCATTTTAATGTTTTTTGTGTGGTTCCCCCCGCCCCCGCCCCCTGTGATTTTTGTGTTGGCCGTATCCCTCTGCCCACTCAATGGTTTTCTGCTCAAACCCCGGTGGGTTTCTCAACATCCTCAGTGCTGCATCTTGCTTGCTTCTGTCCCTGCCCCTCCCTCCACCTCCCCTGTCCCCTGTCCCTGCCGCCTACCTGCTTTCGGGTAGGTAGAAATGAGCAGGTCGTCGGGCCTGGCTTGGAAGCTCCAGATCTGATCCCAGGTGTCACAGGTGGGCGTAGGCTGCAGGATGCCTCCCACGTAGTCCACAGCCACGCGACTCATGCCCTCTGATTGCAAATCCTCCATCTTGTTCAAGGCCAATGTCAGGGGTCAGAAATTTTAGCTCGGGAAAGCGTTACCCTCAGACAGCTCAGAGCTGTGTGCTTGGCAGCTTACAGACAGGGCAGGGCTGAGACCTCAGGCCCTGCCTGGAGTTGGCCGTCGAGGGGCAGCTGGCCTGGCCAGGGAGCGGAACTCTGGCTTAGGACTTTGCACACAGCACTTCTGACGAGCTGTAGCTGCCTCCCGGAGGGGCAGTGACATAACTGCCTAGCCCTCTGCTCTGGGCAGCACCGCGGCTCCCCGCCCCCTGGCCGTGTCCTTTGCGCCTTCAGCCACTCTTCTGTGCCCTTAGCGACAGTCAGGGCCACCTCATTTGCAGTCCTCTTCTGCATTCACAAAATAATTCACAGATCTCTTTAATTGTTTCTTCTGGGAATTTCAAGCTCATTACAAAGTTGCGGGAAATCTGCAGGTGGTCTTACAAGTTGCAGCGGAGACTCACTTCCTTGAAAGGCTGGAGGGAAGTTTCTGTGCTGCCAACAATGAGAGCTTAGACCCAACCTCCCAGCACAGATGTGGGGGTAGGGCATCAGCAGTGTTATTTTTAAGACTGAAATAGAGGAGGCTGCAATAGGAATGATTCTCTTCCTGTTGTAGGCTGTTTGGTGTCAGTATCAGCCCTGGTCTCTTCACAGGCAATCAAACATGTTTGAAAGCCACAGAGTTACAGAAGGCACATCCTCTGACTTCTTCCTGGAGTTCACCTCCCAGGCTGATGCCGGATCCCTCCCCATCCCAACAACGCCCCCGCCCCATCCCACCACCACCGCGAACCACTTGTTTTCCTCAAAGCCCTGGTGTTTATTTATGCTGCTTGCTCCGTTCCTTGGAATCATTCCTGGCTCCTGCACAGTTTTGTTTTCTCCCCCCTCCCCCGTTTCCACCACAACCCTTCTCGGCTGACCACTTCAAAACCAAGGGCAATCAAACCACATCTCATGCAGGTCAGAAGGGCTGCCGTCAAAAAGTTTACAAACAACAAATGCTGGAGAGGGTGTGGAGAAAAGAGAACCCTCTTACACTGTTGGTGGGAATGAAAACTGGTACAGCCACTATGGAGAACAGTATGGAGATTCCTTAAAAACCTGCAAATAGAACTGCTATACAAGCCAGCAATCCCACTGCTGGGCATATACACCAAGAAAACCAGAATTGAAAGAGATACATGCACCCCAATGTTTGTTGAAGCACTGTTTGCAATAGCTAGGACATGAAAGCAACCTAGATGTCCACTGGCAGATGAATGGATAAGAAAGCTATGGTACATATACACACAATGCGCTATTACTCAGCTATTTAAAATAATGCATTTGAGTCCGTTCTAATGAGGTGAATGAAACTGGAGCCTGTTATACAGAGTGAAGTAAGTCAGAAAGAAAAACACCAATACAGTATATTAATGCATATATATAGAATTTAAACAGATGGTAATGATGACCCTATATGCAAGACAGTAAAAGAGACACAGATGTAAAGAGCAGACTTTTGGACTCTGTGGGAGAAGGCAAGTGTGGGATGATTTGAGAGAATAGCATTGAAACATGTATATTACCATATGTGAAACAGATGACCAGTCCAAGTTTGATGCGTGAAACAGGGCACTCAAAGCCAGTGCACTGGGACAACCCAGAGGGATGGGATGGGGATGTTGGGACACATGTACACCGTGGCTGATTCATGTTGATGTATGGCAAAAACCACCACAATATTGTAAATTAACCTCCAATTAAAATAATTAATTAAAAAAAAAAACTCATGAAAAAACAAAAGCAAAACAAGAGCAGATACACCCAGCCCTTCTGCTTCTCCTCATGGTGTTATCAAGTACATCTGGTCTTTGTTTCTGGTTCCTGATGCTGTGTCTCAAAAACCCTCGGAAGTTCCTGAGCAGTTGGAACGTTTGGCTGTTTGTGAGTCCCTGTGGACCCCACCTGGGTTGTCAGGGAGATCACACCTGCTGGGCATGTGGATGCTTTCTGGGAGAGGCTGCCCAAGGATGAGGGACAGAGCACGACAGCTCTGCCCCCTCTCCCCCGAGAGCCTGACCCCCGCACATGTAACATTCACCTGTCCCAATCTGTATTGTCTATGTATGACACAACTGTAATTGTAGGTGTAGCACTTTCAGTGAGTTCTAACCTATAAGGGTGTGGGGATGCTCCCCCTGCCTCCCCCCCCACCCCACTTAGAGCAGGTTGATCAGCAGCACAGATGGTCCACAAGGCTTGTGATTGCATGTGAAGGGTGGTGGTGGGATTTTGTGAAAGATTTTATCCTTGACCTGCAGGTCTGTGCTAACCCTGGGTCATCAGAGTCAAGACAGAATTGAGTTGAATGGACAGAGAACTTCCCTGGGATGCCTCCCCTGCCCCCAGCAGCTCCAGATGCTGTTCCTGTAGCAGGAGTCTCACTTCTTGCTTCAATCCCTTCCCACCCAGAGCTTCAGAGCATCCCTCGGGGGCCTCTAGGTGGGGATCTCTGTGGTACCCAGGACCCCAGGCCATGCACATTCCCGCTCTGCAGGGCCAATGCCCTGTGCCCCCTTCAGATCTTCTCTAATATCCTCCCCAAAGTGCCCCCTCTGGAGAGCCTGTCCCTGAATTTGGGTGTCTCCCATGTCCCTGATGGTGGCCCCTTCCTGTCCTTTGAGGCTGTGGTTTGAACTCAGCCCGGTGTCCTCCACTGCCTATATCGTCACTGTGGGCAGCTCTGAGCCTGGTGCCTGTGTCCTGGGCAGAAGGAAAGAGTGAAACTAACTGGAGAACCAAGGGTGAGGTCTATGGGCCATAACCGTGGGGAGAGGGGGAGGATCAGGTGAGCCTGTGGCTTCAGCCAGTCTCTGTGATGAGAGCCAGACGTGGACGCCTGCTCTGAGCCCTGCACCAGCTCCCCCAGCTGACAGCAGGACGCGGGGTGCTGACTGCTCTGCCCCCACACCCTGACTTTCTTTTGTGAAAATAGGACTCTTAACAGCCCCTGACCCTGTGAGTGACAGAGTGTGTTTGCTGCTGGGCAACGGGGAGGGAGTGCGGTCAACCACCTTAACTGTGAGTAATGTCCCGTGACTGTGACCTCGGGGGTTCCCGGGCCCTCCTTGCCCTTCAGCTTCCCTGTCGGCTGTTGGGAGATGGAGGGACACTTGGGATCAAGATTACCAGGTGGAATTCCTGGCCCTAGCATGCATTCGAACAGACTTAGAAAAATCATCTATAATTTTTGGTTAAATTTCTCCTCTGGTCTTCATAGTCTGTGTGCCAGCAGCAGAGAGAACTGGGAGCTTAGCCACATCCTGGCAGTTTTGTTTAGTCCCTTATGTGCTGGGGACATGGGCTGAGACAGAACCAGGGGAAGCTGAAGGCTTCACATAACCTGAAAAATTACCATGGCTGCACGGATGTTTCCTGTTCTCCTTTCATGATGTTCTGTCGCTAAGTCGTGTCTGACTCCTTGTGACCCCATGGAGTGCAGCAATAATACTTTCTCACAAATGCAGGAGAATTAAATAAACGCTGCACTTAGTTATAAAATCGTCTGGTGCCAAGTCTGTGTCTGGCAGACATTGTTTTGGAATTTCAAGCATCTGGGGTTGGATTGGTGCTGCCCCTCAAGAGTCGTGTAAGCTTACAATTATTTAATCTCTTCTGAGCCCCTTTAGTCTCCAGGATTAATAGAGGAATTGAGGCATGTAAGTCCTCCTACTGTCTTGGCACACTGCCCTGTCCTCCTCTGGTTCTCCCTGGCCCCTCTTTTCTGACTGTCCACTGGGCCTTTGATCCTGCGTGGGCTTTTCTCTACTTGTGGTGAGCAGGGGCTACTCTCTCGTTGTGTTCTGAGGGCTTCTCACTGTGGTGGCTTCTCTTGTTGCAGAGCACTGGCTCTTGAGCTCAAGGACTTCAGTAGTTGCGGCTTGTGGGCTTGGTTGCTCTGTGGCATAAGGGATCTTCCCAGACCAGAGTTCGAACCCACATACTCTGCATTGGCAGGTACACTCTTAACCACTGGACCACTAGGGAAGCCCTGAACATGACTTTTTACATGTGCTGAGAAGCCAAAAAATTCAGGTGACTCTATTTGACGCTTTCTTCACTGCCTTGGTCTGGAAGTGAACCCAAAGTACCCCTGAGGTTTGCCTGTATGTGTCAAAGCACATGACAAGTACTTAACTTATGATACAGTTTTATCAACAAGCATCACACACAGTTAATGTGAAACATCTCAGTTTGATCTTGGCCTTCCTACCTCTTTTTCTCTCATTCTCTCTCTCCTTTCCACGCCTCTGTCTCTAAATTGTGAATCGCATGGCTACTGACATCTGTTGGGATATTTATCTGTCTGTATGTCTCCTGCTGCTGGTCTCACAGCAACGAGGTGAGGTGAAGATTTAATAGGGTGTTTGGGGGCTGTTTAGTCCCCAGGCATCTCTCATTATCTCCTCAGTCACGTCTGGTGACTGGAGAGGATGTGCAGGGACTCGAGAGAGCAGTAAGTGATATCCAAGCCCAGAGGTGATGCAGCTGAGACCTCTCCTCTGGGTCGCGCTCTGCCCACCTCACCCCACCACCTGTGGGCCCCACAGGAGCCCGTGCCAGCCGGGTCCCGGGGAGCAGAGTGGGCATCCTAGGAGGACATCTCAGTGGGATGGACGCTACTCTCAGAAGCAGTATGCAGGGCCGATGTCCTGGATGTTGGAGTCGGGGGGTGGGGGGTCCAGGCAGGGGAAGCTTCTTGTCCATTGCTTCTCCTCACGGTCCGCTGGTCAGGAGAGAGACTGAGGGATGTTCAGGCATTCAGACAGCCTGATGACTGTCTCTGTGCCCACATCTGCAGATGTCGTGATCGTCATTACATGATCGTGCATCTTCTCTAAGAAGTCTCCTGCCAGTGGTCCCAGGAGCGCACAGACATGGTAGAGGTAGGCTGATCCATGTGGGGAGTGGAGAGGATGGAGGCCTGGCTCACGGCGTGCCGCCATCACTGGTCCAGGCGGGAATGCTCTCCTTCCCAGTCCCCTCCTCCACAGAGCCTGGGGTATTTAGCATGCATCTGTTGCTTTGTATGTGTTCTTGCAAAATGAATCTTTTTGGCTTGACTGTGTTTAATTCCTATAAACTATACTGGGTTATTCACTGCCTTTGCTTCCTCACATTTTCCCTCTAAGCACAGCGTTTCAAAGACGTCTTCTTGTTGCCACGTGTAAATCTGCTGCTTCCAGTTGATTGCTTTGTGATCAAGATGTGCGTCCACCACATTTTACTTATTCGCACCCTCAGCACAGGGAGGCTGGAGGGACAGGGACGTGAGCATCCCGTCCCATTGGGCCCTCATTGTGGCATGTGGGATCTTTAGTTGTTGCAGCCTGTGGGGTCTAGTTCCCTGACCAGGGATCGAACCTGTACCCCCTGCATTGGAAACATGGAGTCTCAGCCACTGGACCACCAGGAAAGTCACTATCATCTTTTTTTAAGTTATTTATTTATTTATGGCTGGGATGGGTCTTCATTGCTTCCTGCAGTCTTTCTCTTGTTGAGGCGAGCGGGGGCTTCTTTCTAATTGTGGTATGCAGGCTTCTCACTATAGTGGCTTCTCTTGTTGTAGAGAATGGGCTTTAGGGCGCTTGTGGTCAGTAGTTGTGACGCACGGGCTTAGCTGCCCCGTGGCATGTGGAATCTTCCCAGACCAGAGATCGAACCCATGTTGCCTGCATTGGCAGGTGGATTCTTAACCATTGGACCACCAGGGAAGTCCTGTTTTTATCATCTTTTGATGCCCTTCCCTCCCCAGCATGAATAAGGCACCCAGTACACATTTTATCAAATGAATGGAGCTGGCATTTTTGAGGCAAAAGATTGAAAGAAATGTTTGAATTCAAAGAAAATTATAACAGAAGATAGAAAGAGGATATATAGGATATATAGAAGGAACAGAAGTGATACATGTGTATGAGGTAATATATTACATGTTGGTATCCTGACATCCACCTAAAGACTGAACTCTGCAGAGAGAGAAGGAAATGATGCATATAGATGCTGGATAACTGACATCACACTGGGTTCATCCAAAAGATGGGTCAGGAATTCAAGGCTGAAGAACGCCCAGGTCATCGTTTAAAGACCCTCGTGTTGGGTCATATGAGCCAGTGGTGGTTTTGGAAACAGATTCTCTCCTGCTTCACGTAGGCTGCCTCTTACAGTGCATGTGGAAGGACAGAGAGGTGTCAGCCATGTGTTTCTCATAGTCTTCATTAAACTTCTTGGTCTGCGCATCAGTGAACTGATTTTTCCAATCTCTGATGACTCCTGGCAAGAGTGGTGGACGGCACATTCAGAGACATTCTCACAAACTTGAATCGCTTTGCGTGTAGGTAAACCCGTTCCTCTCAGCACTTAAGTTTCTGATGCAGACACTGGCCGGTGGCCCTCCTGACGCTGAGAGAGACTCGAGGCTACAGATGTGACTACTGCATCTCACAGGTGAGGCACCTGTGAATAGTCCTGTCCTGAGACACTCGGGCAGGGAGTAAACCCAGACCTGGTTGTCTAATGCTCCATGTTGTGCCCTGCAGCCCTCTGACCCACCTGGTCCACCTGAACCCTGAGTTCATCTAACTTTCCACTTAAGGTAACTGCACCCGATTTCTCATCTTCTCCTCAGAGGTCAATGGAGGGCTGCAACCTCAAGCATCTTCTGTCCTTTGTATCTCAGAGGCCATGTTCAGGCCCTGTTCCTAGTTGAACACAACCAAGGATTCCCCTTCCCAACTTAAATTGTCATTGTCTTAACATATAGTTGAAACAGAGCAACAGAATCTGAAGGAATAGTAGAGTTGGTCAGCTCTATTTCATGCTTATGCAATGGAGTATTCAAAAATTTAAAGCTTTAATAATGAAAAATGGCCGGAGATTCCATATAGAGCTATTCTCTTCTGATTTCTCTGTGTCATCTGCTTCATGAAGACTTTGAAGTCTGTGTAGTGTTATTTTCATGTGAAATGTAGATCTGCTTAATTTTCTAGAGGTAATAAATTATACAGTTCTGTAACTTATCAGTTGGCTTATAAGAAAATTAGATGACTGAGTGACATCAGCAAAAAATGGTGGAGTAGGAGATGAGTGTGTGTGTGTGTGTGTGTATGTGTATGTGTGTGTGTATGTTAGTTGCTCAGTCATGTCTGACTCTTTGTGACTTCGTGGACTGTAGCCTGCTAGGCTCCTCTGTCTACAGGGTTTCCCAGGCAAGAATACTGGAGTGGCTGTCATTTCCTTCTCCAGGGGATCTTCCCAACCCAGGGATCAAACCCGGCTCTCCTGCATTGCAGGTGGATTCTTTACCATCTGAAGCAACAGGGAAGCCTGGAGTAGGAGATATAAGCCTTCATCTCGCACAAAGAACAACCAGCCATCCATGAAGAAAAATAGCCCTGGGAAGGCTTCAGAGTCTAATTAAGAACCTAAAGCTGCACCATGGAGCCCAAACGAGGATAAGCTCACAGAGAGGATCACATGCCTGTGCAAGGGAATATTATTCAGGCTTAATGAAGATGGAAATCCTGACGTGTGTGACAACATAGGTGACATTGGAGGACATTATGCTCAGTGAAACAGGCCAGATATAGAAAGACAAATGCTGCACAATCTCACTTATATGTGGAATCTAAGAAAATTAAACTCATAGTGACAGTAGAGTGGTGTTATTGGGGGTATGAGAACAGGGGAGATGTGACCAAAGGTGCAAACATTCATTTATGAGATGAATAAATTCTGGAGACTTACTCGACAATGTGGCGATTGTAATCAATAATTTACTGTATACTTGAAATTTGCTAAGAAAGTGGAGCTCAGTTGTTTTCACTCCCCCACCAAATAGGGTAACCATGATGGGTGTGTTTTATTATCAGCTTGGTTGTGGTGATTGTTTCTAAGTGTGTACATACGTCAAAACGTCACGCTGTGTACCTTATACTCACTTTTTACTTGACTGCTGCTGCTGCTGCTGCGAAGTCACTTCAGTTGTGTCTAACTCTGTGTGACCCCATAGACGGCAGCCCACTAGGGTCCCCCATCCCTGGGATTATCCAGGCAAGAACAATGGAGTGGGTTGCCATTTCCTTCTCCAATGCATGAAAGTGAAAAGTGAAAGTGAAGTTGCTCAGTCATGTCTAACTCTTCGCGACCCCATGGACTGCAGCCTACCAGGCTCCTCCATCCATGGGATTTTCCAGGCAAGAGTACTGGAGTGGGGTGCCATTGCCTTCTCTATTTTACTTGACAATCATCCCTAAATGAAGCTGGGGAAAAAAATCTCCACAGCTAAGAAAGAGACCTTCCAACATGTATAGTATCTTGCTATGCCTATAAATACATGGACAAATAGACAATATCTTTTTCCCAATAGAAAAAAGAACCAGGTTCATTAATGATCAAATTAGATAGAAAATGTCTCCTCTGACTTAAGTTTTTTGCTTATTTTATTAAACAACATGTACTAGGAACTTTTTTTAAATTTTCCTAAAATAATTATAACCTCACGAAGTCTGTTAAGGAGGCGGCAATGTGGTTGCCTAAGGTGGGCTCTGGGCTAGGGCCCGGAGGCCCTGGCTCTGGCCAGGCTCCGAGACCCACTGTGCCTCCGCAGTCATTCCTGGGTAAGTGATTTAACTAGAAGACCACTCTTCTAAATCTGAAGGCCAGTGACCTTTGCACTGTCCTCCAAAATGTACTGGGAGGAGCGAGAGCTCCCTGGAGATTAGAGGCTTCACTTGAGAAAGAGTTTGGGTCAAGTAGGTGTTTGAAGCTCTGAGTTAAACAGAACTAAACAAGCTCCTTCTCAGAAACTTACTCTCAGGTGCTTCACAGTGGTGGGCTTCCCAGATGGCACAGTGGTAAAGAGTCCACCTGCCAATGCAGGAGATGCTGAAGACACGGGTTCGATCCCTGGATCTGGAAGATCCCCTGGAGGAGGAAATGACAACCCACTCCAGGACTTTGGCCTGGAAAATCCCATAAGAGAGGAGCCTGCCGGGCTACAGGCCGTGGGGCTGCAAGAGTTGGATGTGACTGAGTAGGCACCATGCATGGATTCCCACTCCTCTCTGAGGGCGAGGCATGGGCTGTCTCAGAAAAAGACTTTGAGGAACTCATTTCAGAAGACACTGTTGCCGCAACTCCCGAGCCTGAAGGGTAGAAAAGCACTGTGGATCAGAAAAGTTGTCTGTTGTCAGGGGGCAGACGGGGCAGGTAAACATCACCTTTTCTCATGAATGGAGACAGTTGGTGATTCATTTTGGCATCATTTATGTAGTCGGTCATGGGGTTATGAGGGGTTATGTAGTCGGTCATGAGGAGGGCAGGGCAACCCACTCCAGTATTCTTGCTTGGGAAATCCCATGGACAGAGGAGCCTGGCAGGTTACAGTCCAAGGAGTCACAGAGTTGGACATGACTAAAGTGACTTAGGACACACAATTTATTCCACAAGCCTGCTTCGTCCTTAGTTGTTCCAGGTACTAGGAGACAGCAGCGGACACAACAGGCAGAGGTCCCTGCTTTGGTTGTGCATCTCAGAGTGGACATAGGGGAGGGAGGTGTGGGCATGCAGCAGATGGTGACTCACATGAGAAAATAAACAAGGAGGAGAGGTAGGAGGTTGATGCTGGGTGAGACCCAGAAGAAAGAAGAGCGTGCTTCTGGCCTCAGGGACCAGCAGGGTGCAGGCGGGGGCAGGGAGCATGGCAGTCCGGGTGCAGCGAGAAGGCTGCGGGGGTGTGGACAGAGCAAGGGGGCCGAGGGCCGGGAGGGAACATGGTCAGGAGCCCGAGCCTGGGCTGTGAGGTTCCAGGGGTGCTCTGGTTTTCACTCAGAGTGGGTTGGGTGGAACTGGGGCTTCAAGCAGAGGAGTGAGTGGTCTGACTCCCCTTTTAACAGAATCCCCCATTTCTGGGTTAAGAAGAGCCTTGTGTTGGTCAGGGCAGCCATTGAAAGGCTGGGCTCTCCACTGATCAGGGAAGATGTGACAGGAGCAGGAATGGAGGGGGAAAGTGAGGGTCCTGGGAGTCTTCTGAAGGTGAGGTTGGCAGGTCTGTGACTGGGCTGATTGGGTGTGTGAGGAAGGACAGGCTCAGGACGGGCCCAGGAGTTGAGGCCAGAGCCTGCTGCAAGAAGTGGAGGCAGCAGGGGGACAGGTTTGGGAGGAGAGAGGGGAGCTCAGGTTTGGACACATGGACTCCAAGATGTCAGCCCAGTGGCTGCATCTGTGCCCCAGAACAGGGGTGAGTTGTGGGGATGGGATATCCTGGGGGTGGTGGGGAGAGTGCCCCGGGAAGAGCATGGTAGCTATGGGCGGGGACAACAAGGACCATGGATTGATTGGGCAACACATAGAGGGCATGTGGCCACATGCTGGGGTGAGTGGAAGTGAGGAGACATCCAGGGGTCAGCCCGCTGAAGCATCTGCAGTCAATAGAAAGAAGGAAGGGACAGGCACATGATGTGGGGGTCCACAGGGTGGTTTCTAGTCCTGTGTTTTAAGGAGAATCAATGGCATGAATGGATGAGCTAAGGCATCTGAAAGTTGTTCTGGTTCTGCCAAGGGACCGGTGAGACCATAAGTACTCAATAGAAAGTGAAGTCGCTCAGTCGTGTCTGACTCTTTGCGACCCCATGGACTGTAGCCTACCACGCTCCTCCATCAATGGGATTTTCCAGGCAAGAGTACTGGAGTGGGTTGCCATTTCCTTCTCCAGAAAGTACTCAATAGGTTTATCAAAAAATGAAAGCAGACATTCATCTTCCCCTTGCTTCCATAATCTCATGCCTTCTGACAAAATCTGCCTTTCCCGGGCTCCGTTTAGAGGTTGAGTTTTAGGAAGAGAGCCTGCACCAGTCTCTTTGATGGGAGTGTGACTGCCTAAGAACATGGCATCCCTCCCACCCCCAGGGGATTCTCTAAAGATTGAACAGGTTAATGCATGTGGAACACTTCCCATAGGCCTAGAGGTGGAACCTGCTCTGAATAGAGCTGGCCTTCTGTGATGCTGTGTTGGCCTCATCCTGTGGAGATGTCCCTGGAAGCAGAGCCTCTGACCGTGGGTGACAGTGGCCAGCACCATGCTGTACCTCTCAGGGGCATCGCCTGTATTCCTCCCTCCAGACAATCAGAGATCCTTCTATGGGTGAATTTTATTTCCCACAGACAGACAATTTTACAGGGACCCTTATCCTCTGCAGACATGAGTGGAGTCTGACTTACCTTTGCCAGCCAGGAAGCTTTCAAAGTACTCATCCCAGGTCCCCAGGTCGGGGAGTCTTTTGTTCATCCTTTGAAAATGATAGTAGGACACCATGGTGTCCTTGGCATTCCTCGACACATAGATTATCTGGAGTGATGGGAAGAAATGAAGAAACAGTGTAAATAACAGAAGAATTGGGGGCACTCAGTGTGCATCTGTGTTCACAGCTACCAGATCTTCAAAGCCACGGACATACCTGCTCTCTTCTGCCCATCATCCAGCCACCCATATAATCTTTTGTTGGTCAGTCGCTCAATCGTGTCTGACTCTGCGACGCCATGGACTGTAGCCCGACAGGCTTCTCTGTCCATGGGATTCTCCAGGCAAGAATACTGGAGTGGGTTGCCCTGCCCTCCTCTAGGGGATCTTCGCAACCTAGGGATTGAGCCCTTACCTCCTGCGTCTCCTGCATTGCAGGTGGATTCTTTACTCACTGAGCCCCTGGGAAGCCCTCACATTAGGTGGCCAGAGTACAATCTTGTAAACGTGCAAATCTGATTGGGTTGCTGCCTGTACAAAACGTTTCCATGTCCATGTGTTGTTGTCGCGACTGAGTTAAACCATCTCACCAGGTGTGCGGGGCCCTGTGTGTGGGCCTCCCTTCTCCCCATGGCCATACCTGCCTTTTCCTGTGGGAGCACCTGTTTCCAGGTGCCTCTCACCCCTCTGGCCTTCCTTAGTTAGCATGTCCTGCCCCATTCAGCCCTCCCTCCCTTGAACGAGGTGGTCTTAACTGATGAACCTCAAGAGGACAGGCCTCTTGAAATAGTGCGAGGATTTGGTGTGGCCATGACTTTTGTCAGGAGCAGAGACACAACTTCCTTCTTGTTGTCACCAGGGCTTGGGAGTCACTACATGTTTAAAACCCTCTATTAACTGTTGGTTTACTTAAAGTCTGCCTGGGGCCTACATTTATTCTTGCTTTGTGGACTTCTTTGTTTTGTTTTTCCCCATCTTCCTCCACTGCCATAAACTTTACTGGTCTGTGACTCTCAGAGCTGTCGCTGATCCAGGCCCTTCTTCCAAGTCAGAAAGTTGTGTGTCTCCACCAGAATGTCCTGCTGGCATTTCAGGTTCAAAGGCTCAAAATTCAATGTCTTCACCCAGACTCAGTCTTCCTCCCTTACACCATCTTTCTGTTCATGGCAGGGGTCCCCAGCCTCCAATCTGATGCCTGGTGAGCTGAAGTGGAGCTGATGCAAAAATAATAGAAATAGGAATTCCCTGGTGGTCCAGTGGTTAAGAATCTGCCTGCCAATGCAGGGGACATGGATTCGGTCCCTGGTCCAGGAAGATCCCACATGCCACAAGGCAACTAAGCCCGTGTGCTATAACGACTGAAGCCCACGCTCTCTAGGGCCCATGCTCTGCAATGAGAGGTCACTGAAATGAGAAGCCCACACACTGCAACGAAGAGTAGCCCCTGCCTCCCGCCATTAGAGAAAGTCGGTGAACAACAGTGAAAACCCAGTATAGCCAAAAATAAATAAATAAAAATTTCAAAAGTTCTTATTAAAAAATATTAGAAATAAAATGCACAATAAATGGACTGCACTTGAATTGTCCTGAAACCACAACCCCCACCACGTCCATGGAAAAATTGCCTTTCACAAAATTGGTCCCTGGTGCTGAAAAGGCTGGGGACCGCTGGTTTACGGCACAACCACTAACCCCATTAAAACCACAGCCATGCTGGACGCTTCTTCCTGCACCTCTTCCAGAGCCAGCCCTGAGCAGCTCCCAAGGTTCTGTTCCTTCTGTCTGCCTGGAAGTCACCTCCTCTCTGCCCTGAACTGGTCCCATCACCTCCTCACTGACACCCAGCTTTCAGTATTGCCCAGCTGGGTCACCCCACCCTGCTGTGGCCCCAGGGGAGCTTTCCAAAGTGAAATGGCATCACTTCTTTTGTTTAAATTCTTCAGTGGACCGAGGAGCCCATAGAATAAAATCCAGATGTGTGAGCCTGGCAGTGAGCCTGGTTCCTGCCTGCCTCTCAGGCCACATTTCTGGTCTTGCAGGAATTTAGTGCCAGAGCCCTGGCTTCTGCTTCTCTGGTGAAAAGGACACTCTTTCTCTCCATCACTCAGTGAATTCCTGTTTGCTCCCCACGACCAGCCCTCTGTCATCCTTGTCATCCTCCTTGTCAAGGAGCTCTGAGCACCCACCCTTCTGCTCCAGGAACACTTCACCCACTTCCTCCAGGTCGATGGTGTAATTATTCTGTATTTTTTTACCATCACCCTGGCCCAGGCCTGCCTCTGTCTGCACTAACAGTGTATTGACAGTGTCTTCAGTCTTTTTCCCTTTCTCTGGATTCTGGATCTTTGTGGGAAGGTCTTGGGTGGAGGGGTGGAGGCTCTGAAGGCCTGGAGAGCCAGGGGGTATGAGATGGGGATCCTGACCATACCATCAGAGGGCCCAGAACCCCCATGCTGTCCCCCCAGGAAAGGGAAGACCGGGGCTCAGCTTGGTACTGCTGGCCCATCTGGGACTCTGCCTGTAGGCCAGCGTGCCTGGAGACCACGCAGGCATCAGTGGTCTCTTGGGCTCTGAGAGTTGAAACAAGTCCTTTGTGACCAACTCAGGATGTTTGTGAAAATCATCTGCATCCCATAGGCCTCAACATGGAAAATAGTCTTGATGTTTGCAAAGTTATGACATAACCACCTGCTTTTTAATCAGGTCTCAGAAGGACTAGAACTTGCAGGCACCCTTTGATGCTTTAAAGAGGCGGTTTAGCTACAGGAGAAAGGGGGTGAGAGGGTGGTATTTACCCTTCCTTCCTCATGGCCTTCTGGTCCCTCAATGCCCACCACCTACGGCCATGGGCAGGCCAGCTGTGCAGATGCTCAGGCAGAACTTTGTGGCTGTGGGAGCCTTGGGGTGGGCGACATGGGTGGTGGGACCATCAGGATCGTGGGGTCAGCAGGACCTGGGTTCACACCCATCTCAGTCCCCTGCCCCGTGGGTGTCATCAGACAGCTCATGTAACGTCTCCACCCATAGCATCTGAGGGGCTGGGGGTGCCATGCTGTCCCGGCCCTCAGCAGGTGTGGGTGTGCACCCACCAGCCCACTTTCATCCTGAGGGGTGATGCACGGGGAAGACAGTCTTGGCCCCCACCTGCCCTGGTGTTCCTGTAGACCCGCATGGGGGTGACGCAGTAGGATACGCCCCATGTTCTCATATGCTGTCTGCCCTGACTTCATCTTACACCTCTGCTCCCAGGACAGAGGCAGCAGCTGCACAGGAAGGTGCATCTTCAGAGTTCTTGGGGAAGGCATTGTATTTGCCTAGTCGACTCCTGAAAGAGTTTTATTTTTATGAATTGATTCTGTCCATTTTCTTCGCTCATGGCTTCTGGGTTTTAGGTCATGGTCAGCCCTTTTTCATGCCTGGGTGTTGGAAACCACTTCTCCTGTTCTCCGCTGGCGCTCAGCCCCCATGGTTCACTGTGGGTAAGAGTCTCTGACATGGGGCCTTCCCTGGGCTCTCACTTACTGTTGAGGACCACCCCCCTGCCCTTGCCCCACCTCCTTTTCTCATCCCATCAGCCTTCAGTAATTATGGCAGAACCATCTGACACCAAACCATTGCGTGCAGAGGAGGCCTCCTGACTGCAAGGCAGGATGGGATGACCTAGGATGGACCTACATTATGTTTTCAAATCACCTCACTAATAAAATGACAGTGAAGTTATTGAAGAGTCCACAGACATGTCTGCAGGAGGCCTTAAGATCAGACCTGAATTACTTAGTGTAGCTTAAAGCACTCTCAAAAATCTATCCCCACTTATTGTTTTTTTTAATTAATCATACATTTCTAATTTATTCACTTTAAAAAATATCTATTTGGCTGTGTCGGGTCTTAGTTGTGGCACTCGAGATCTTTAGTTGTGGCATGTGGGATCTAGTCTCCTGACTAGGGATTGAACCCGAGCCCCCTGCTCTGGAGGGGGAGGCGAAATTTCGGGAGGGCGAAATCTTAGCCACTGGACCACCAGGGAAGTCCCTGTTCCCAGTAATTTTTAACCCTCATTTCTGCCCCTTTCCCACCCAAGCACCCTGGTGTGACACTGAGCATTTTAGAAAAAAAGTGCATGTTAGGCTGGGTCAAAAAAGAAAAAAGAAAGACAAGATAGGACGATTACTTTGTTAATCATTTTTCCAGAGGTGAGTCCCTAGTGCTTGTAACTTGGCGACACCTCATTTAATGGGGAAGTTGTGCCCCTCTGTTGGGCATCCCAGCTGGCTCAGTGGTAAGGAATCCGCCTGTATTTCAGGAGACGCAAGCAGACCAGGGTTTGATCCCTGGGTCGGGAAGATCCCCTGGAAGAAGACATGGCAACCTACTCCAGTATTCTTGCTGGGAGAATCCCATGGACAGAGGAGCCTGGTGGGCTGCAGTCCATGGGGCCACAAAGAGTCAGATGTAACTGAAATGACTGAGCACACTTCATATACCATACTCACTATGTTGAATTGAGCCCGGAGGGGCCCCCCAACTTCAGAGCATCTGAACCGAGGTTGCCTGAGGATTTGCTGGGACTGAATGAATGCTTGAGCCCTGCCTCCTTTCCTGCCTCCCAGCACTGGCTGTTAAACATCCCATATCTTCATATCTGACTGAGTCTGCCTCCTGAGGGAGCAGGTCTGTGATGTGGACAGAAAGGAGATGGTTTCGGAGTGAGGCTGAGGACTTAGGGTGACGAGTGGCCTTAATTGGGGTTTGGGTCTTTACAGAAGCAGTTAACTTAAAATGAGGTCATTGTGGTGGTCCCTCGTCCAGTGTGTCTGGTGTCCTCATAAAAAGGGGACATTTGGAGACAGGCATGCATGCAGGGAGAACAATGCAGGTGACCGTGAAGATGGCCATCCATCAACAAGCCAAGGAGGGGACCTGGGCAGAGCCTTCCCACAGTCCTTGGGGGAACCAGCTCTGGTGACCCTTGATCTCTGAGCATTGACCCCAGACCGTGGGGTACACTTTTCTAAGTCCCTTGGGTTGTGGTCTTGGTCACAGTGGCTGAAGCAGATGAAACAGCCACAGTAGCTCCGAGCTCCTGCAGGAGATCTCCCTCCTTCTAGTTAGGCCCCACCACTGGCTTCCTGTCAACCCCCCAGCTTCCTCCAGGGCCCTAATCATGTGCTGTAATCAAGGACCTGAGTGAAGATCTGTCCAGGGGCCCACATCCTGCTCCAGACTGGGCCCCAAGTGCCAGCAGGATAGAGACCACAAGGCATTGTGTCTGCATGCCCGAGGGTTGTCCCTGGTGTTTAGAAGAGCCTTGATAAAGCAAAAAAGATTAGCATGAATGCTTTGACCTGAAGACTCTGCTTTTACTAGTTGTGTATTTTTTTTCTTAAAATATATATTTTTAAATTATCAAATATGATAACACACATTTACAGGAGACTTAGAAAATACAGAACAAAGTTACATAGAATTCCACTATGTATTACAATTGTTTAAGTAGATAGGGCTTCCCTGGTGGCTCAGCTGGTAAAGAATCTATCTGCAATGCAGGAGACCTGGGTTTGATCTCTGGGTTGGGAAGATCCCCTGGAGAAGGGAAAGATGACCTACTCCAGTATTCTGGCCTGGAGAATTCCATGAACTGTGTAGTCCATGGGGTCGCAAAGAGTCGGACATGATTAAGCAACTTTCACTCAAGTAGATAAATTTTTAGCTGGAGTTTCAATATCAGACTCTCAGAAATTAATACAATGAATGTACAGAGAAGTAGAAGAATATAATAGACCTGGAAAGCATTATGAACAAATTCGACATAATTAAGATTTATACAGTTTTCACACAAAAGTAGGATACAAATTCAAGTTCCCATAGACTATAAACTAGGAGACACTGAAACATGTTCAGAGACCTAAGACTAGGTGCAGAAATTTCACGGTCCAAAAGTATTGAAATCATACAGAGTCTGTTCTGTTATTACTGTGGAATTATGTTAGAGATCAATATTAAAAGATATTTGAAATTAACCCACATATTTTCAGGTGAAGTGTGACATTTACCAAGAGAGATCTTTGACTAGTTACATATTTTTAATAAATCGATGGCTCTAGCTCTTTAAAATCTTTAGCATTTCATAGACAAATGTCAGATCCTCTGCCCTCTGTCTGGTTTACAGACAAGGGCCTCCCCCACCCCGCCACCACCACTGGCCTCTGCATTGTCCACTCAGAGCAGCACCTGCCCATGCCTGCTCCCCCTTGTCCGCTGCATACCTGCTTTGGGATAGGATGTGATGACCAGGTCGTCAGGCCTGGCTGGGAGGCCCAGACTTCATCCCAGATCCTGCATGTGTCCTTCTGTAGGATAATCCCTTCGATCTGGATAACATCCCCTGGGGGAAGCTGGGACCGTGCCGAGTCCCCCATCTTTCCCACCATGTCCATCTCCATTCCCTCCCTCTGGATTTATGCACCAGCAGCAGACTGTGAATAGTGAGTGAAGACAGCACCCACATGGGTATTCTATCCTCAGTGCCCTGGGCACAGGCCCCACTCACCCAAGGGCTTGGGTGTCAGGCAAATTGGAGAGAACATTTGCTTGGCTCAGTACCACCCCATGAAGTAGGATCAGAATCCTGAACCCTGTGTCAGACCAGGCTTTCCTTGCAGTGAGGCTCCCTGGGCCCTACCTGGACACTATCAGGAGGGAGGAAGGACCCTGGGGCAGCGTGTCAGGAGGCTGCCTGTGTCCATCCCCCCGAGTCATTTCCTGGACCTGTGGATGCCCATGGAGGTGGAGAGTCCAGTGATGTCACTGAAGAAACGTCTGGAACAGGTGTCCAGGCACCTGGAGGCATGACCCTGTGTCCTGGGGATGCAGAGAAACCCCCTCCCAGACTAAGTGGAGACAGATGTCAGGTCACCAGCTGGACAGGGGGATTCTACACTGGCTTCTAAGGCCAAATGAATTCTCGAGGCTCTGGTATTGTCTGTGAATATGACAGATTGTCATATCTGAGGACTAGCACCAGATGGACTTCTAAAATTAATTTTTGATTGTAGTATATGTGTGTTTGTGTGTGTGCTCAGTTGTGTCTGACTCTTTGCAACCTCATGGACTATCACGCACTAGGCACCTCTGTCCACGGAGTATAGTTGCTTTAAACTGTTATGTTACAAAGACAGAAATATAGATCAATGGAACAGAGTAGAAAGCCCAGAGATAAATCCATGTACCTATGGACACCTTATCTTAGACAAAGGAGGCAAGGATATACAATGGAAAAAAAGACAACCTCTTTAACAAGTGGTGCTGGGAAAACTGGTCAACTACCTGTAAAGGAATGAAACTAGAACACTTTCTAACACCATACACAAAAATAAACTCAAAATGGATTAAAGATCTAAATGTAAGACCAGAAACTATAAAACTCCTAGAGGAGAACATAGGCAAAACACTCTCCAACATAAATCACAGCAAGATCCTCTATGACCCACCTCCCAGAATATTGGAAATAAAAGCAAAACTAAACAAATGGGACCTAATGAAACTTAAAAGCTTTTGCACAACAAAGGAAACTATAAGCAAGGTGAAAAGGCAGCCCTCAGAATGGGAGAAAACAATAGCAAATGAAGAAACAGACAAAGGATTAATCTCAAAAATATACAAGCAACTCCTGCAGCTCAATTCCAGAAAAATAAATGACCCAATCAAAAAATGGGCCAAAGAACTAAACAGACATTTCTCCAAAGAAGACATACAGATGGCTAACAAACACATGAAAAGATGCTCAACATCACTCATTATCAGAGAAATGCAAATCAAAACCACAATGAGGTACCATTACATGCCAGTCAGGATGGCTGCTATCCAAAACTCTACAAGCAATAAATGCTGGAGAGGGTGTGGAGAAAAGGGAACCCTCTTACACTGTTGGTGGGAATGCAAACTAGTACAGCCACTATGGAGAACAGTGTGGAGATTTCTTAAAAAACTGGAAATAGAACTGCCATATGACACAGCAATCCCACTCCTGGGCATACACACCAAAGAAACCAGATCTGAAAGAGACACATGCACCCCAATGTTCATCGCAGCACTGTTTATAATAGCCAGGACGTGGAAGCAACCTAGATGCCCATCAGCAGACGAATGGATAAGGAAGCTATGGTACATATACACAATGGAGTATTACTCAGCTATTAAAAAGAATACATTTGAATCAGTTCTAATGAGATGGATGAAACTGGAGCCCATTATACAGAGTGAAGTAAGCCAGAAAGATAAACACCAATACAGTGTACTAACGCATATATATGGAATTTAAAAAGATGGTAACAATATGCAAAACAGATGTATAGATGCAAAACGAGATGCAAAACTGAAAAAGAGACACAGATGTATAGAACAGACTTTTGGACTCTGTGGGAGAAGGCGAGGGTGGGATGTTCTGAGAGAATAGCATTGAAACAAGTATACTATCAAGTGTGAAACAGATCACCAGCCCAGGTTGGATGCATGAGACAAGTGCTCAGGGCTGGTGCATGGGGAAGACCCAGAGGGATGGGATGGGGAGGGAGGTGGGAGGGGGGATCAGGATGGGGAACACATGTAAATCCATGTCTGATTCATGTCAATATATGGCAAAAACCACTACAATATTGTAAAGTAATTAGCCTCCAACTAATAAAAATAAATGGAAAAAAAAATGCGGTGCTAGTTTCTGTTGTACAGCAAAGTGAATCAACTATGCATGTATACATATATCCCCCCTTTTATGGATTTCTTTCCCATTTAGGTCACCACAGAGCATTGAATTCCTTTTGCTCCACAGTAGGTTCTCATTAGTTGTCTATTTTAGACACAGTATCAATAGTGTATATATGTCAATCACAATCTCCCAATTCATCCCATTCCCACCTTTCCCTCTTGGTGTCCATGTGTTTATTCCTTCCATCTGTGTCTCTATTTTCATTTTGCAAGTAAGTTCATCTATACCATTTTTATAGATTCCACCTGTATTCATTAATATATGATATTTGTTTTTCTCTGACTTTACTCTGAATGACAATCACTAGGTTCAATCACATCTCTACAAATGACACTATTTCATCCCTTTTTATGACTGAGTAATATTCCTCTGTATATTCCTCTCCACATCTTCTTTGTCTATTCTTCTGTTGATGGACATTTAGGTTGCTTCCGTGTCCTGGCTATTGTAAATAGTGCTGCAATGAACATAGCTTTTGAATTACGGTTTTCATACATCCTTTTGAATTACGGTTTTCTCTGGGTATATGCCCACGAGTGGGATTGCTGGGTCATATGATATTTCTATTTTTAGTTTTTTAAAGATATATCCATACTGTTCTCCATAGTGGCTGTATCAATTTACATTCCCACCAACAGTATAGGAGGATTCCATTTTCTCCACACCCTCTCCAACATTTATTGTTTGTAAATTTTTTCTGATGATGGCTATTCTGACTGGTGTAAGGTGATACCTCATTGTAGTTTTTATTTGCATCTCTCTAATAATTAGTGATACTGAGTGTCTTTTCATGTGCTTCTTGACCATCTGTATATCTTTGTAGAAAGGTCTGTTTGGGTCTTCTGACCATTTTTTGAGTTGTTTTTTTGATATTGAGCTGCATGAGCTATTGGTGTATTTTGTCAGTTGATTTGTTTGCAAATAACTTCTCCCATTCTGAAGGCTGTCTTTTCATTTTGTTTATGGTTTCTTTTGCTGTGCAAAAGCATTTAAGTTTAATTATGTCCCATTTGCTTATTTTTGTTTTTATTTTCATTATTCTAGGCAGGGGGTTGGAAAAAGATCTTGTTGTGATTTATATCAAAGTGTGTCCTTCCTATATTTTCCTCTAAGAGTTTTGCAGTGTCCTTACAGATAGACTTTTTTTTTTTTTCCAGTGGGTTTTGTCATACATTGATATGAATCAGCCATGGATTTACACGTATTCCCAATCCCGATCCCCCCTCCCACCTCCCTCTCCACCCGATTCCTCTGGGTCTTCCCAGTGCACCGGGCCGGAGCACTTGTCTCATGCATCCCACCTGGGCTGGTGATCTGTTTCACCATAGATAGTATACATGCTGTTCTTTTGAAATATCCCACCCTCACATTCTCCCACAGAGTTCAAAAGTCTGTTCTGTATACAGAGTGAAGTAAGCCAGAAAGATAAAGAACATTACAGCATACTAACACATATATATGGAATTTAGAAAGGTGATAACGATAACCCTATATGCAAAACAGAAAAAGAGACACAGAAATACAGAACAGATAGACTTTTAAAAGTCAAGGCATAGTTAACAGACAGTAAGAAGCACAGAGCTTCAGTGTACAAACTGATGGATTCTCCCTCCTGCACACGTCTTGTGACCTCCCCCAGGTCAACATGCAGAGCATCTCCACCACCTGCCCTCCTTTCCATCCAAACCCTCACCGCCTGTTCTGACTTCTGTTCCCACGGGTGAGTGTCTCCCTGTAGGAACCTCTCCTTGGTTGCATCACACATTATCCTCAGTCCCTGGTTGCCCCTGGGCTCACCTTCCCCACCGCCACCTCTTTCTCTTTCCTACAGACTCTTCCTCATCCTCAATTACACACCGGATGCCCCTCCATCAGGAAAATATCTGCTCCCACTACCTAAGTGTTCTCCTACCTTATGGATATGTCCTTGCATCTTTATTCTAGCTTCCAAGAAGGATGAGTGCTACAAACAGTATAAAGCACAGAGGCAGATGAACTCTGCTTCTGAATTTTTGAAATTGGAGAAAACAAAGCAGTGAAGTCATATCAGGGCAGGAATTTTTATAATTCAAGGAGGATAATGCAAGTATTAGCAGTGTTTGTCTGCACCAAAGACACACAGAACCTTGCAGGGTGTTGAACAAATAACCAGGGGGTTTTGAGCCAAGTAGAGCAACAACAGTGGAGAAGAAACTGTTTTGTGTGGTGGTGGGTACTTGGAGGTAGTAATATTACATTGGTCTCATAAAGCAAGAAGCAAATCATGTCTGAGACCCAAAGAGGCTGTAGAGCCAGTTGCATAATTCTTGCCTCTGGGACAGGAAGAACACTTTTTCTTGGACTTCCCCAGCCAGTGTGGTTCAGCTGGCTTGTCTAATCCCAAGGGTCCAGGAGCCCCAGTGCAGCTCCCACGGCCTGCAGAACGTGTGAACGTGTTTTGTGGACATGTGTGCAGGGTCAAGTCCTCGCAGCAGAGGGAGAGGATTCAAGTGGGCTTGCCTGTCTCTTTCATCACCGTTTTATGTGTTTGTGTTAGAACCCATACACATGGGTGGGCCTGGACGGACTCGCCTAAGAGCTGGTACACAAAGGCTCCCTGGGTGGGGCTGGGGCCTTGTGTCTGGATGGGTCTGGCTGACTTTCCTCCCCTGAAGAGGAGACTCTGTTGAGGTGTGGGACCCTCCCTGTTCACAGAAGCTTCTAAGGGCCGACTGCATGTTCCAGGCTGGTGGGACCGGTGTCATCCTGTGGAGTGGTCTGCAGGGGAAGGGAGGGGAGGGGAGGGTGAGCCAGGGGCGCGCAAGAGAAAACCCTCCTGTACCCTCCAGAGTCCGCAGGTGAGAGCAGGTCCCCGGAGCACCCTCTGGCAGATCCGAGGAGACCTGGGGTCAGGAAGCCCTATTCCTGGTTTGCACAAGCTCAGGACTTTTCTTACTTGTTCAGTAAATAGAAGTGTTGATTCCTCCAGGTACATCCTGTAACTGTAACTGGGTCCTCTAACTGTAGGGATTTTCTCAGGCCTCCTTTTTCTCCTAGCCATTAGATCCAAGAACTCTATCTGCTTCATTTCTTCCTCAAACTTGACTTTGCCCAAATTAACTCCTTGACCTCCTGGGTTCCCTATATCCAGAAGGCCTCCAAACTTCTCCCTTTGGGCTCACGCAGGTTTCCGTGGTGGCTCACACGGTGAGCTTACAATGCAGGAGATGTGGGTTTGACCCCTGGATCAGGAAGACCCCTTGGAGAAGGAAATGGCAACCCTTTCCAGTATTCTTGTCTGGGAAATCCCATGGACAGAGGAGCCTGGAGGACTATAGTCCATGGGGTCTCAAAGAGTTGGTCATGACTGAGCGACTGACTCTGACTAACTGGCTACACAGAGGCTCCCTCATGGCTGGTTGTATCACTGACCACTGGTGCCTGAACTCACTTTCCAGCCATTCCTCCAGGGCCAGGCTCAAAGTTCTCACTCCTGATCACCCTCGTGTGGACTTTCCAAGAATCAAAACAGTAATATAACAAAAGGCTCCTTTGCTGCTAGGAAACTCCCAGTGTTTTAGGAGCTCTATGCTCGGAACGAGATAAAGATCAAATATGTGTATTTTTTATTATAAACCACAACATCACAGTAGCTATGACCATGGACCCCATTTTCCAGATGAGGAAGCTGAGGCAGAGAGTGAGGCAGTGAGCACAGGCAAGTGACTGGCAGGTCAGCTCAGCCTTGAGCTGTGGCTCCAGGGCTTGTCCAGTGCATCAGGTCACCACTCCACCCCCACCCCCACTCCCCACTTGGTCCTGAAGACAAGCACAGGATGCCTTTCCATTAAGGGTTATATTACCGACAGAACCAGGGTCTGTTCATCTGCCTGCCAATCTGCTGACACCAGGTTGTGGCGAAGGAAAGTGCAGGGTTTAATGTAGGAGAACATCAAGCAAGGAGAACAGGCAGCTCATCCTCAGTGCCCTGGCCTAGCCCTGCTCCCACCCCTCCACCCACAGAGCACATGCTGAAATGCCGGTCCACCTGTCGCCTTTTTTCTCAGAGGCTTGAGGGGTTCTCACGGCTCTTGGATTATGAAGAGCATCTTGGGCACTGCGACCAAGACCTGTCTTCCTCTCACCGCCTCTGTGGCCCCTGAGTTCAGGCTCTTCCCTCGGTCCTGGAACAGGCGTAGCACCCCCTCCACCATGAGCCTCTCCCCATGTCCCCTCCCTTGGCTTGTCCTCTTCTCCTGGTCAAGGCCATCGCTGCAGCTTTTGGGGAGGCTAAACCCTCAGACCCAACCACAGTTGATGACCTCTGTGCTCCGAGAACCATGGCCATCCGTCTCTCACATGTGAGGGTCCTCACTTTCCTGTCCTTGGTCTCACTTCCCACCCAGTGGCCTCTAGGAGGGGTCTTCCTCACCGCTGTGTCACTGGCATTCACGAAGCTGCTGTCCAGTCGTGAACCAATGAAGCATGGATGGAACTCTTTCTTAGATGAAATGTCTTCTTAAAATCACCCTTGCTGGCTGTTGACAAGTCCAGGCGTCCAGCCAGAGGGCATGCTATGGCCTCCTCATCTGGCTTGTTGCTTTAATACTCAACCCCTGGGACTGGCATTATTTCTACATCTCTGATCCTATGAGCTCTCCCTGGTGAGCCGTTGAGAACTGGTTCAATTACAGACCTTGTGTTTTTACCTGCAAGTCTGCATTCTGTTAGGACTTTAGTTAGAATGTGCTCCAGTCAGCATGGGGTTTCCCTGGGGTTGTTGGAAGGGTGGATGTTTTAAAAACCTGCAGCCCGTCTAAGGGCTTTCCAGGTGGCTCAGTGGTAAAGAACTTGCCTGCCAATGCAGGAGACATAAGAGAAGTGGGTTCGATCCCTGGGTGGGGAAGATCTCCTAGAGGAGGGAGATCAACCACTCTAGTATTCTTGCCTGGAGAATCCCATGGACAGAGGAGCCTGGTGGACCACAGTCCATGGGTCACAAAGAGTCTGACGTGACTGAAGTGACGTAGCACACATGCATACACAGGTCATCTAATCTCCCAGAACTGATTTTTAAACCCTCAGATTCACTAAGACTTAAGTCCATGTGTTTGATTCCTAGTTGTCGAGGAATAGGAAAGAGTTTAATTAAACAAACAAACAACAATGCAGTTTGTGGGTTGGACTGTATCTGACTCTGGAACAAATCATCTTTTTTTTAAAAACACTTCCTTCCCATATACAAGGAATTATTTTTGTATTAATCATGTGTAGAAACAAATAATAAAACATCAGTAAGAAAACATAGTCAATGGAAACTTTTATTCTATTTTGTGTATAAACTCATTCCAGTTTAAAAGAAATCACAAGTCTATTTTACTAAAATGAAAGTGTCCAGAAAAAGTATAGTTCAGACAGTGACTAAATCATACCACTGATGTAATATTGCATTTTCTTGATTCATTCTTGAGTTTTAAAACAAATAAATGACTATTAGAAAAGTAAATTTCAGTTTTAAAGTTATTCAAAATCAGTAAACTGTTTTCTGTGTGAACAAAACTATGAACTCACTAAATAAAAATCTTATACATCACAATTCACATCCATTTAAATTTTACCATTTTAAAATCAGAATACAAGCAAAAATGCCAAGGAGTCATGCGATTGACAGAGGTGAACAAATAAGTTCTACTTCTCTGTTTTTAAACCGACTGTGTATCATTATTCATTCTGAATCCACCACTGTTTAGATATAGAAACACTTCGGTACTGCAGGTTCCCTGATTGTACCTGAAGTGAGCATGAAGCGTTCTGAACTGTTACAAACTCATCCTGGAAAGAAACAGGTGTGGCTGTGTCTGTGTGTCAGTGGCTGGGGGCTGGGCAGTCCTCTTAGTTATCAATAATCTCCACAAAGGGGAGTAAAATGTAGGACCAAACAGCAATAAATTTATAATCTAAAATCTCAATCTGTGGGGGATAGAGACAACTTTTTAATGTAATAAAAAGCCTCTACTTGGAAGCTTACGTACCCATGATTAAAACTCAGTTGCTATTGTCAGCTGTTGGGTCGTGTCTGACTTTGTGACCACATGGCCTGCAGCACGCCAGGCTCGTGTGTCCTTCTCTGTCTCCTGGAGTTTGCTCAAACTCCTGTCCATTGAACTGGTGATGCCATCCAAGCATCTTATCTTCTCGTAGTTCTTTTTCTAGTTGCTTTAGGTGTAAGTTTAGATTGTTTATTTTGCATTTTTCTCTTTACTTGAGGTAAGCTTGTGCTGCTATAAACTTCCCTCTTAGAACGACTTTTGCTGCATCCCATAGGTTTTGGGTTGATGTGTTTTTGTTGCTGTCTGTTTCAGGTATTTTTTACTTTTCTTTCTGACTCTTCAGTGACTTGTTGGTTACTTAGAAGTGTGTAGTTTAGCCTCCATGTGTTTGTGTTTTTTAGGTTTTTTTCCCCCTGTAATTGATACCTAGTCTTATAGCATTGTGGTCAGAAAAGATAAGGGTGGGATGATTTGAGAGAGGAGCATTGAATCATATACAGTATCATATGTAAAGTAGATAGCCAGTGGGAATTTGCTAGATGACACAAGTAACCCAAAGCCGATGCTCTGTGACAACCTACAGGGGTGGGATGAGGTGGGCTATGGGAGGAAGGTCAAGGAGGGGACACATGTGTACCTGTGGCTGATTCATGTTGACGTATGGCAGAAACCATCACAGTATCATAATTATCTTCCAATTAAAAGCTCAGTAGTGGATTTGTAAACCCCGGAGCGAGGTTCTACCTACCTGAGGCCGCTGGTGTGCGGAGACCCCGGGGGAAGCCACCGTCACCATGTCTGACCAGGAAGCAAAACCTTCAACCGAGGACTTGGGGGATAAGAAGGAAGGAGAATATATTAAACTCAAAGTCATTGGACAGGATAGCAGTGAGATTCACTTCAAAGTGAAAATGACGACACATCTCAAGAAACTCAAAGAATCATACTGTCAAAGACAGGGAGTTCCTATGAATTCACTCAGGTTTCTCTTTGAAGGTCAGAGAATTGCTGATAATCACACTCCAAAAGAACTGGGAATGGAGGAAGAAGATGTGATTGAAGTTTATCAGGAACAAACAGGGGGTCATTCAACGGTTTAGATATTCTTTTTATTTTTTTTTCTTTCCCCTTAATCCTTTTTTATTTTTAAAAATAGTTCTTTTGTAATGTGGTGTTCAAAACAGAATTGAAAACTGGCACCCCATCTCTTTAAAACATCTGGTAATTTGAATTCTAGTGCCCATTATTCATTATTGTTTCTTTTCATTGTGCTGATTTGGTGAGCAAACCTCAGCCCCCTTCATATCACTCTCTCCTTTTTAAAAATTACATGTGTGCATAGAGAGCCCGCCTTTTCCAGGACTGTGCATTTGCAGGCTTGTGATAAATAAGATCAACTAATACAAGTGTTCCTAATGACTTTCCAATTGGCCCTGAAGTTCTAGCATGTGATTGCTTCACTCCTGGGCTATGACTTTCAGTGGGAGATGGAAGTTTTTTGGAAAACAGAACTGTGGAAAAATGACCTTTCCTTAACTTGAAGCTACTTTTAAAATCTGAGGGTCTGGACCAAAAGAAGAGGAATATCCAGTTGGAGTCAAAATGACAGAGAATAATGACTAACTCCAAAGATGGCTTCACTGAAGAGAAAGCATTTTAAGATAAAAGAAAAATCTTGTCAGAAGATCCCAGAAAAGATCTAATTTTCATTAGCAGTTAAAGTTATTCATGCAGAAGTGTATACAACAGAACACTGCTCTTTTTGACTTTATTTGTACTTTTTGGCCTGGGATATGGGTTTTAAATGGACAGTGTCTGTACCAGCTTCATTAAAATAAACAAAATATTTGTAAAAAAAAAAAAAAATAAAAGCTCAGTAGTAACCAAACAATTGTTTAGAACTTTGGCCAATAGACCCGGCCCGCCCCTCCCCCACCCTGCCCGCAGCCCCATAAGAGTATTTTATCCCTGACATTGTTGAGAATTGCCAGTGAAGTGTGTAATGAAAAGTTAGAATTTCATTTGCCTTAATGCATCCTCACCGTTGGGTCCCCAAGTCAATGTCCCCTCCGCCTTCAGCTTTGGATGACAGAAGTTAGGACTAAAAGCTGGAAACTGGTGACCTGCCATGTACCTGCTTTCCTGTGGTCATTCACGTTCATGCCATCATTCACGCTCAAGCACTTTCTACACACACACGTTCCAGGCCAGGTGCTGCCTTAAGTGCTGGAGTGAATGTTGACTAAGATGTGGGACCAGACACAAAAGACTTTACCATCCCGTGTGGGTACAGACAAGTGAATTGCTGAGTGTGGACAGAGCAGCAGAGCTAACATGGGAGCATGAAGGGCTCAGATGCTGACGGGGTCCCCGGAGGGCCCGGCACTTGGAGTGAGACTCTGTTGCTTCCAAATCCGACCACTGTGTCTGGGCTGACACTTGATGCCACTCCCCTGTCTCCTAGGTCCCCCTTCCATTAAAATTCACTGCCTGAGCTTTCTGTTTTCTATGCAACTCAGCACCAGGACTCCTTGGGTCACGCATTAGTGTCTGGTCCCTCCCCTTTGCCCCTTCCCCTTTGTCCCAGGGAAGGACGTCAGAACGTGAACCCTCAGGACTGTGCACTGGCCCATCCTCCATGTGTCCTTTCCCACAGTGACCAGGTGGGACCCGGGACCGAGCACAACTGGAGTTCCTGACGTCAGAGGTTTCATACTCTCAGTAGAGATGTAGCCAAGTATTTGCATATAGACACTGAAGATAGAATTATGTTACAAACTAGAGAACTAGGATGCACTTTCCAGAATAATGGAAATTTTAAGTCCTTGCAGTATTCAAGTCTTGTATTTGACTTAGTTTATAAAGCCATCTAGTTTCTTACTTTGGAAAGAATGGTTGAAATGAGCACAGGGCCAGTGGAGAGCCTGCTTTCCGAGGCGCTTGGGTCGGGATGAAGGATGAGGTTGTATCCCAGTAGCTGCCTGTTTATTGCTATTTGACTCAGAGCTCTGTGCAGAAGTTGATTGAGGTTCCTTTCATCTTTTGCCTGTAGATTTCATCAAATCTCTCATTCTGAGCCACCGTGAAGTGGTTTTTCCAATCCCCCACGATTCCTGGAAGGGGAAAGCCCAGACGACCATCACTGCTTGGGAGTCCTGGTGACCCAAGTGAAGAAGGGATTTGTGCCTGCACACTGTTTCACCCATGTCCCTGGCGGTAACCCTCCTCCTGCTGCTCTTGGCTGAGTGCACCCAAGGGCACCTGATCAGAGGTCAGGGCCCCTAAATCAGAGGATGATCGATCCATAGGAGCTGCAGCTGGGCCCCACCCGAGGTCTGCTCATGAACGGCGACCACAGAGAAGTGAGAAAACGTGTGCTTCTAACACTCGGCCACTTGGGAGAATCTCCAAATGTCCACTGAGTAAAAGACTCCAGATACGTGACAGTCCATTGCCTAATTTGTTCAAGGGAACCTGGGATCAGGCACAATGGGTGTGGCGATAGGGAAAAGCACAGGGAGCATCTCTAGGGGCAGAGATGGCTTGGAGGGGGGCAGGAGAAGGGACTTTGTGGGGAGGAAGATGTTTAAGGCTTATTTATTGTTCTGGTTGCATGTGTGTACTCATGTATCAAGTCTTGTTAAATGTATGCTGCAGTTCACTGGAGGTAAGTTCCAGCCCAAAGGAAAAAGATTTGGGGGAAAAATATGAATGAGGTACTATTTTTCACCCAACAGTAACTATGAAAAATAACTTCAAAAGAGGGAAATACTCTTTGCCCCACCAGTGCTTCTTCTGGAAAATTATGCGCGAGAAGGAAGAGAGTCAGGACGTGAGAACGTAGGCACAGAGCGGTTTGCTGGAGTGTGATTCACAAAGACAAGGACTGAAAACAGCCAGAGCTGAGAGTCTGACTCTTGGGGAAGAGTTGATGAGTTATGATGCATCTGGACATGAGCCTCCAAACAGAGAGCTTTGTGGCCCCACCGTGCCCTGCCCTTGTGGCACATTTGAGACTCTAGTGAGGAATGTGTGTTGTGGGACCTGCCTGAGTTTTGTGGGGTTGGCTCTCACCGTAGTGCCTGTATGTCTGCAGAGCTGAGGGGAGGGACTGTGGAGAGCTGGGCAGCTCACCAGATCCTTACCCGAGACTACCCAGGGAGAGAAGTGGATTTGCTTGGCTTGTTTCGGTAACAGGGAAGCTGTTGTAGACTGGAAAATGCAGCAAAAGAAATCCAATTGTGTGTGAAGAAAGAAGAAAAGAAGTTGCAAAGCAATGGTCCCCACAGCTGAGACTGTATCGATAAAACTGCTACAGAGGGGCTTTGGGGAGCAGGGTTTTGGTAAAGAGAACTTTTAAAATGTGAATTTATGTTTTCATAATCACATATATTACTTTTTAAGTTAAACAGTGATAAAGGGTTTTATTTTTTCCCTTTGAAAACATTGCGGTGTTGATTTTGTTCAATTGCTAAGTCATGTTCGACTCTTGTGACCCCATGGACTGTAGCCCGCCAGGCTCCTTTGTCCATGGGGATTCTCCAGGCAAGAATACAGGAGTGGGTTGCCATTCCCTTCTCCAGGGGATCTTCCTGACCCAGAGATTGAACCCAGGTCTCCTGCATTGACAGGTGGGTTCTTTACCGCTGAGCCTTCTGGGAAGCCCCCATAAAAAACATCAGCTGGACCAATTAGGATCCCTCTCTTAGGAATTGGAATGAAGAAGTATTATGGAAGGAGGTAGATCTGAGCAGTAGTTGCCATTGAAATTCATGCTGTTCGGCCATGATGAGACTGGCTGATGAGCAGACTGCGAAGCAGGAAGAAGCATCAACGGGCAGGAAGTCAGGAAGCTGGTTGGTGGAGAAGAGCCCTCATCTGTGTGTGTAGAACCTCGGAGCAAAGACCCAGACCTTGCTACTGCTGGGGTCCTAGGCCTCAGGTCAGGTGTTCCCAGGACGTCTGGACCGGCCCCTGAAGACCAGCGAGCTCTCCTCTCTGAGGGCCTCCAACAGCAGGCATGATGCACGATGCACTGTCCTGGGACTGGTAAAGCCCAGCGCCCTCCTATCAGGAGGGCAGGCACCATGCTACCAGGCAGATAGAATACTTGGTTTACATCCATCTCTGTGCAGTCTGTGCAGCCCACTCACCTTTCCTCATGAAGGGGGAGATGGACTGGTCCAAGACGGTCTTGGGAGCCGTGGAACGGTTGGTCATGGGGTTTGCCTTCATCTTCTCAAATGTCGTCTCCTGGACAATGGTGTCCAGCACGGCTCCATCCAAGTTCTTCCCCATGAACTTCATCACTTTCTGAATTTCCTGCTTTGGGTTCTGTGGGGTGGGTAACATGGCAATGGAAGGATGCATTGTGTCAGAAGATCACACTTGTTCTCCTGCAAGACGTGCAGCCTGGAAGTAGCCCAGGGTCTCTCAGAGCTGGGTCTGACATGGTCTCTACCCACGTGGCCTATACTCACCCTCTTGATGTCCTCATAGAAGAGAAAGAGCATCCGGACGCTGTCTCTCAGCTCCCACCAGCCTCTCACATGCTCGAACCAGGACCCCCATGCGACTGTAAGACACAGAGAACACAGCAGAGAGCCCATGTGGGGCCCTGCAAAGCCTTCCAGTGCTCAGGGATGTGATTGACCTCAAGTGCATTGGAAAGAGAGGGAAACAGATTACCAGCCAGATACATCCATGAGTTGTGATCTGTTTGATGTGGGGGGTGAAGCAGAATGGGGCAGCCTCAGGGGAATTTATCCCAACATGCCTACCAGTGTGGCTTCACATATATTGTCTGTCATCACAATGCCCTTATGATAGGACAGGGATGCTTTTGGAACGGGGAGACCCTGCAGGTCGGGTGACCAGGAATAAAAGCTTCCAGATCTGGTGGGGACGTCTGCGGGGGCCATGGGAGGACTCAGTGTCCTGGGGGGTCGTGTGGTGTGTGGAGACCTGGCTGAGCCACACGGCCGTGGTTGTGGAGAGATGGGGGGGGGCCCTACCTTTTCCACTGATGAAGGTTTCAAAGTACTGGTCCCAGATGCCTGGATCGGGAAGCGTCCGGTTCATCCTCTGGAAGTGGTAGTAGGAAACCAGACAGTCCTTGGCATTTCGAGCAACATAGAGGAACTTGAGGGAAAGAGTGTAGAGAGGGAGTGAAGTGTCATAGAGGGTGGTTTTCACAGGGTCACCAACACTCAGCTGTCCCAGGGGGCCTCTGCCTGCTACTCACCTGGGCTGTGCCACCCACACTCCCTGGGGTCCCCGCCTCCCTTCCTGGCTCCTCCCACAAGGCAGCTGGTTCCTTGTGGCCCCCTTGGTCTCCTAGAACAATGTTTATCCAGAAACCAGGGCCTCCTGACAGACAGAAGCTGTAATGGTGGCTGTGATGGCCCCTGAATGCCTTCATCCTGGTCTCCTTGAAGGTCAGCTTCATGGTAACAGTGTGGATACGTTCTAGGCCTCACTGCGCTCAGTACCTCTGCTGTCCCCACCAAGCATCCCATGGGTTTCATCTCAACCGTGACTCTGGATCCTCAGCCCGGGAGGTGGAGAAGCGCACATGACGGAGGATGTTTGGGGCTGGAGCATTCGCTCCCTCTGTCCTGAGATGTTGGTACCTTGCAGTTGCTTTCCCAGAAGGATGGAGGCAGCAGCTGGGCGGGGAGGTGGGTCCTTAGCACCCGGGGCCGGGGCATTGCTCTGGCCTTCTCCACACCTTTAAAGAGATCGAGAGGAGGACCTTGTCCCACAAGCTTCACAGGGGGACCTCTGTCCAGTGCTCTGTCCAGCGTGTTGGTCACCCGCCTACCTTTCTGCTCTTGGGAGCTTTCATGGTGGGCCCATGGCCTTTACCTGCGGGGGGCGCACATGCTCTGCAGCTGCAGGATCTCAGTCAGTTTGGGGGTGAGGAGCCAAGGGAGAGGGGTCCCAGAGCATAGGCCCCCATCCCCACCGACTTGCCCGGTGTGCTGGCTGTTTTCTTCCTCTCTGAGAACTGTGACCCTGATGGCCTATGGGTCCTGACTCCTACTTGCTCCTTGGAGACACCAACCCGGCACCTGCTCTGTGTGATCTATGTGTTATGGGTGGGAAGAGAGTGTGTCCCTGAGATCAAGAAGGCACGACCTTCTCCCTAGAAGCAGCTGCTCCTGTGTGGGAATCAGACGCTGATGCAAATACCTCCACGTCCTTAAACCAACTGGATGATACTGTGATGAGGACACATGTCCTGGCACCTGTGTCCAAACCCCCAGGAAGAGCTGGCAGGTGACCCTGGGCTCTGGGAGATGACCTGTTGGTCAATGCAGGGTCACTAGTCGTAACCAGGGCCCTGGCCAGGGGTGGGGCAGCAGGGAGGAGGGCTCACCGGAGGGCTGGGGCGGCCGGGCCCACTCGAGGAATGGGTGGCGGTGTTGGATGGCCGCCCGCTGACACTTGTCCACATCCCCACTCTGCTCAATCAAGTCCACAATTTCCTGGATCCACGTGGTCCCTGCGGCCAGATGGAGAGATGAGAGGCAGAAACTGGTCAGACAACTGCCTCCTGCACCCTGGTGGACTGATGGGTGTTCAGGTCGACCTCTCCCCCACCCAAGGGCCCACAGCCCAGCAGGTGGGTCCCCTAAAGCCGTGAGCCCATAAACCCAGGGGCTCAAGCTCCCCGAGGAGCCTGTCCTTGGGGCAGGAGAGCAGGGCCCTCTGACCCCCCACAGGCATCCCTCCAGGGACTGTGGCCCCGAGGGAGCCTGCCGACCCAGCCCACAGCTACCTGACTTAGGGTAGGTACAGATGAGGAGGTCGTCCGGCTGGGCCTCGAAGCCCTGGATCTGGGGCCAGTTGTCCACGGTGGTGGCCGGCAGGGGGATCCCCGCCACCTCCCCTAGTGAGGGCTGTGTCCCCGCCGTGATTAGGGCCATGGGGTCTGGGGATGAGACGGCAGTTCCTATGGGTAGAGAATAGAGGAGGTTTTTGAAAAATTGTGGTTCTGTACTCATCACATGGCGTTTACCATTTTATCCACTTGTAAATGCAAGCTCATTGTTGCGCAACTGTCACCACCATGATCTCCAGAATGTCTTATCTCCCCAAAGTGAAACCACCCATTAAACACTAATTCCTCATCCCCTCCCCTGTCCCCAGCCCCGACTATTCTATACTCTGTCTCTGTGGGCCTGACTCCTCCAGGGACCTCACACAAGGGGAACCAGACAGTGCTTGTCCATTGAGGACCTGCCATAATGTCCTCAAGATCCATCCATGTCGTAGCAGGTGTCAGAATTTCCTTCCTTTCTAAGAGTGAATTCACCCTCAGAAAGCACTGCATTTCATTTATTTATTTATTTTTGGCTGAGTACCAATTTATTATGTAAAACATGAACATTGTTCATATACAAGAAGATATGGTGGTAGAAAAGATCTTGTTTACAACAGCAGAAAAGAAAAATCCAAATGTAAATGTAAATATACATATAAATACATTATGTATATAAACACAGGTATTGAGTTTCACAAAGAATCTATGAGATATAAATTTTTTTTATGTGGATCACTTTTAAAGATGTCTATTGAATTTGTTACAATATTGATGTTGTTTTATATTTTGTCTTTTTTTTTTTTTGGCTGCGAGGCATGCGAAATCTTAGTTCTCTGACCAGAGATTGAACTTAAGCCCACATCAAAGCTGAATTCTTCATCACTGGACTATCAGGGAAGTCACTATAAATCTTTATTCATATAAATAAATGAAATTTTTCATTCCCATGAGGTGCAGAGGAAAAAAGTGAAAAGACGTAAATAAGTGGAAAGACAATTGTATAGAAAATCTCAACATCAGAGATTTAGCACATTCCCAGAAAAATAACAACAGAACTGTTTGTAAACAAACAAGCTGATAAGGACTGAATTTTATTCATTCATTCATGCATGGACCCTTCTAACTTTTAACTGTTGAGAATGAAACTGCTATGAACATGGGTGTACAAATACCTCTTCAATACCCTGCTTTCAGTCCTTTTGGGTAAATACCCCAAAGTGGGGTTGCTGGACCATTTATGAGTCTATGTTCACTCTTCTGAGGACTTGCCATCCCGTCGCCCATAGCGGCTGCACTTTTACATCGCCACCGGCGGTATATGAGGTTTCTGGTTTCTTTTCATCCTTACCAACACTTGTTATTCTCTGTTGTTGTTGTTGTTTTTTAATTTAATTTAATTTTTTTAATTTTTAATTTAATTTAATTTAACATCCTAAAGAGTGTGAGGCGGCATCTCATTGTGCTTTTGAGTTTCATTTCCCCGCAAATGTGCTCATTTGTCATTTGTATGTTTCCTCTGGAGAATGTCTATTTAAATTCTTTGTCTGATTTAGAATCAGGTTGTTTGTTTTGTTGTTCTGTTGAAAGAGTCCTAAATGCATGAAATGAGAAAGACAGGAGGAGCTGCTGCTATTTCCTAGGATAGCTGGCTACTGTGATTCCAGAGATGCTGACTGCTGCCACTAGGGACACTGGCAATAGTCAGAATCTAACAGTCACTGGATACTTAGATCCACTTGTGCTCGGCTGAACACCTTATACTTGTTAACTCATTCTGACTCTTGAATAAAATGAAAGGGTCCTTCCAGGATAGTTAGGGAATTTGGAATGGAAATGTACACACTGCCATATATAAAATGGATGACCAACAAGGGCATACTGTATAGCTCAGGGAACTCTGTTCAACGGGTTATGTGGCAGCCTGGATGGGAGGGGAGTTTGGGGAGAATGGATACATGTGTATCTATGACCAAGTCCCTTTGCTGTCCACCTGAAATGATCACATTTTTAATCGACTATACCCCAGGACAAAATAAAAAGTTTAAAAGAAATGAAAGGCAGGAGAAGCTGCCTTCTCTTCCTTTCATCTTCTTCCTGAAGATGTGCCTATAAACGGTTATTGGGAATTGAGTGGGGGGCTGGTGCAGCCCCGCCGGGGAGCTGGTGGGAGGCTAGTGCTCACCACATCCAGGCCTGTCATGGGATTCCTGACCTCAGAGCAAGTCCAGTCCTTCAGAATGGAGACTGAGGGGCAGCTGTGTTTGCAAAGTGTCCGAGAAGGTAGAGTTTGGACAAAAGTCCTGAGAGTATGGTGGGTTTCGGGAGGGAGGAGGGAAGAGAACAAAGCTTCTAATGGGTCTTTCACGGTAGGTCTTCTATAAACTTTTCTGTTTTAATTTGTAAATAAATCAAGGATTTATTAGGAAGCAGTGTTAACACCCTCACACAAGTGAGGCTGCTCAGAGCCCCTTGAACAACAATAATTGCTCAAAAATGCAGCCAAAGCCTGCCTGCTAATGTGACCCCAAGGACGAGTAGAAGAGAGCGGGAGGCATGGAAAAGCCAGTTGAGGGATGCAGTAGCCCAGGAGGCCAGAGGGACTCAAAGCCTGGCGGGACACCCAGGCCACCACTGACCTGAAGCGGGAGGGGACAGGAGCCCAGGGACGGTCCCAGGGAGCTGAGAAGGACCCCCAGCCGACAGTGCAGGGACGTGGACCTTGGCCCATGGTCATAGGGGCTGAATTCTGCCGACAGAAAGCATGAGCCCTGAGCCAGTGCTCCCAGGACCTGCAGGAAGGGTCAGGGCCCTGCTGGCACCATGGTTCTGCCCCGAGATGCCTGCTTAGAGCTCTCACTTCCAAAATCATCAGATGATTAGTGTGTGTCCTCTAAAGTGGCCGAGTTTGTGGTGCTCTATCTCTGGGGCAATGGCATTCACTCACTGGTCACGATTATAGACAGATGCCACCCCTATCAGGTTTGTATGCTGAAGCCCTAATCTCCAGGCCCTCAGTGTGTGACTGCATTTGCAGACAAGACTTTAAGGCGGTGACTGAGTTAAGGTGAGGCCAGTAGGGTGGCCCTCATCCAACCTGGGTGCGTTCTTGTTAGAGCTGGAGATTAAAGCCAGGGCTGCCGCTGTACAGAGTGAGTGAGGAGCAGCCTGCACACCCAGGAGAGAGGCCTTGGGAGAGACCAGGCCGGCCACACCCGGGCCTTCCCCACCTCCAGAGCTGTGACAAAACACCTTTCTGTTGTGTAACCTGCTTAGTCTGTGGTGTGTGGTTACAACAGCCCAAGGGGACTATGACAAAGGCCTTTGCTGAAGCTTAGAAACCAACTGTTGAAATCATAAATGGAGGAAAAGAGTAAATGGTTCTTCCTGACTTTTCTATGTAACTGTTCTGCTGAATACTTAATAGCAGATAAAAGAAGTTTCTCTTCATAGAATCATTCTAGCCAATAGATGAATAATAAATCATAGAATTGTAATGTTGCCTTGTAGCCCAAAGTGGTGAAAGAAGCTAGACATTTATCATTCGTGGTTTCTGACATCCCGGAAAGAAAGACAAGAAGATACTGCACCCCTTGGTGACAGACATGCATCCTACAATGTGGTTCTGCCCCAAACATGAACCTGATTAAGCCTCAAAATCCAGCACCAACAATATCTCTACTTTTTTAGGTTCGTGAAAATTCTTTCTGGCTTGAGCTAATCAGTCCTGTCTACTGATTAGCTAATACTGATTAGCTAATAGTCGCACCTACATTACTAACAGTAAAGATTAAAAAAGTAAACCAATGCATTAAGTAAAGGATTTCTTTTAAGCCATATCCTTACCTTCAAGTCTCAGCTGAAAATCAGAGCCCAGAGGCTGGACCAAGGGTCAGTGAGCTCAGAGGGCACTTTCTAAGGATGTGGCCAGCTGCCTGGATGGCAACTGCCAAGGCTCAAATTACCTGAGTCAGGGGTCCTAGTGCCTGCAGGAGGTGGGGACCTTGTGGGGAGGGTTCGTGTCCCCCACGTGGTAACCCAGAACTTTTTGCTGTCAGGGGCACAAGCAGCTGCCCCAGAATTTTTAGTCAAAGTTACTTAAGAAATAGGTGATATAAGAAAGACACTGACTCACTCTGTCCCCCTTAAAGATAAATCTCCCGGGTGAAGGGCCCTCCACTTCCCCGAATAAGAGGAAGAAGCATCCTTACCCCCAGAGACTCGGATTCAGGGCCAAGAAGGCTGGGTAAGTAAACCTACTTCCTTCTTCCTGATGGTGACACTTTCTCATCAATTTACCCCATGCCCCAAACTCTTTCTCTCTTTCACAAATTTGCTTGTTATTCACAAATTTATTTCTTTGTCTAAAGGTGTAAAAGCTGTCTATTTGTCACTTCTTCAGGTCTCATATTTCTATGAGCTCCTGTGTGTAAAAATTAAATTAGTTTTTTCTCCTGTTAACCTGTCTTATGGGCTTCCCTGGTGGCTTAGATGGTAAAGAATCTGTCTGCAGTGTGGGAGACCAGGATTCTATCCCTGGTTTAGGAAGATCCCCTGGAGGAGGGCATGGCAACCCACTCCAGTATTCTTGCCTGGGGAATCTCCACGGACAGAGGAGCCTGGCAGGCTATAGTCCATGGGGTTACAAAGAGTTGGATACGACTAAACGACTAAGCTCACAGCACACAACCTGTCTTATGTTAAGTGAGTGATGAGATTGGCTTCTGTTTTTCAATTGGGATTATTTTACCTTAATCCTGGGTGGGATGGGGGCCAGTTGCATGATTTTTCTGCTCCCTTTTAGTTAATTGACAGGATTCTTGTTACCTTAACTGAGAGCTCTGCAATTCCATGATTGGCCTTTAAGATTGAAGTGTAATTGACATGCAATGTTATATTCGTTTCATTGTAATTGTATTTTGATTTTGGTTCAATGCTCCAGGATAGCAGTGGCTCCGTGATGGAGCAGAGGAAAGCAGGACCTTTCCAGTAAGCAGAACTGTTCCACGGGATATATGGCTCCTCATCCTATGCCACAAACTACATGTTCACGACATTGTACAATGTGGGTGGACCTTAAAGGCATTGTGTGAAGTCAGGTAAGACACACAAAGACAAATACTGTATGGAATCACTTCAAGTGGAATCTCTAAAAAATGTCGAACTCACAACAGAGTCAAAGTGTGAAATGGTGGTGCCAGGAGGACTAGGGAGATGCTGGTCAAAAGATACAAACTCCCAGTTAAAGGAGGAATGTGTGTACTAAGTCGCACCACTTGTGTTCGACTCTTTGCAACCCCGTGGACTGTAGCCTGCCAGGCTCCTCTGTCCATGGGATTCCCAGGCAAGAATACTGGAGTGGTTTGCCACGCCCTCCTCCAGGGGCTCTTCCCAACCCAGGGATCAAATCCACGGCTCTTGTGTCTCCTGTACTGACAGGCGGGTTCTTTATCACGAGTACTACCTGGGAAACCCATAAATTGTGGGATTTAATGCAGAGCATGGTGACTAGAGTTAACAATACTTATCATATACTTGAAAGTATATAATAAACGTTCTCACCGCAAAGAAATAATTGTAATTATGTGACATTCTGGTGGGGGTCATTTTGTGATGTGTACTTGTGTCAAATGGACACCTTCTATACCTTAAACTTACACTATGTAACATATTAATTATATATGAACACATCTAGAAAATAAGTTTAAAAAAACATCTTTCATTAGTCAGGATCATCTAAATGTGTTCTTGCTTTTTAAGGGCTAACAATCCCACCCCCTTCCAAATTAATACCATTTTGTTTTCAATGTTTTACTCCATTTCATCTGAAGGACTAACTGAAGAAAGAGTCATAAGTCCATCCTCTCTACGTTTTTATTACTCACAGTTGGCGTCTCCAGGCGAGAAGACTGGGGACTGGGTCCTGGTTTGGCAGAGGGAGACTTGAGCGCCCTGCAGGCCGTCTGAGCTCAGCTGAGGACGGGCAGCAGGAGGTCCAGTCACCTTGGACCTCTCCTTGAGGCACGTAGCCCCACGCTCAGCACTGCGGCTGCCTGGGCCTGACACAGCTTCCTTGTCCAGGGACTGGCCTCCTCCCATCAGGGCTCTGACTCAGCGTTTACTCTCGATAGCACTGACACTCCTGGTCCAGAGGCGGGCTTCTGTCCTCTGGGGACCAGCGGCACTGTGTGCCTTGTCTCCAGTGCGGGGGGGTGGGACTGAGAGCACAGTTTTGTGGACACTAGGCCGCAGCAAGAGGACGAGCCTTCTCTCCATTTGTCGGGAGACCTAAGGGGCCACTGGAGAAGACTGTTAGCTTGAATACTTGCTCCTGGAATCTCTGTAAAGTTTTAGAAAGATGCCAAGTGCTCGGGGGGGTGGCAGAGAAAGCTGGAGATTATGTACAAAGATAAGAGACCCTCAGAAACAAAGGAGAGAGAACAAAAAGAGGTACTGAGATTTTGTAGTAGATTCTGTAGTAGACATCAGTCTATCATCCATCCATCCTTCAGCCATTCATGAGCCCATCTATCATCTATCCACCCATCCATCCTTCCATCCATCCATCAATCATCTGTTCATCTATCATTCATCCACTCACCCATCCATCCATTCATGCACCTATCATTCATCTGTCCATTCATCCATCCATCTATCATTCATCTACCCACCCATCTGTCCATCATCTCTCCATCCATCCATTCGTCATCCATCCATTCATTCTTGTACCCATCTATCATCCAACCATCCACCCATCTGTCCATCCATCCATCCATTCATGTACCCTCTGTCAGTCATCTGTCCATCCATCCATCCATGGAAGGTGAGGAAGAGGGAGTCTGGATCCAGGAGGCCCTGTGGGGTGTCTCCGTGTCACCATGCCCCATACTCAAGGTCAATGGAAAACAACAGCAACCCCTCTCAGGAGGACAGCTCATGGTCCAGACCCTTCAGCAAGGAACCCTGAGGTCCCAGGTCAGAATCATAACATTGAGCTGCTTGCTGGGGGCAAAGGGGCATCGGAGCAGGTGGTGGGAGAGGCAGTTACAGAGACAAGGACTGTGGTCAGCAGATGAGTTCCTCCTTATTGTGTTATGTGTGTGTTTACATACAAATATCTTTATTTCCTCCCCTCTTGTGTCCTTTATCATGTAACATACAATTCATTGACTTTTCATCATATTATTTAAGTATTAATTTTATATCATAACATCAGTTTGAGCAAGCTCAGGAGTTGGTGATGGACAGGAAAGCCTGGTGTGCATCAGTCCATGGGGTCATGAAGAGTCCGACATGACCGAGAGACTGAACTGAACTGAACATCAGAGTATATAAGTTATGGGAGATCAAGGAGAAAAATGCCCAGGAAAGCCATGCTTCCATGAACAGAGGTGGACCTGAGGGGCAGTAGATGGATGGGGTGGGGATGAGGTGAGAGGGACTTAGGCTATAAACATCTCTGAGTCTTAGGGGCCAGAGGTCGGACAGTGGGACTGTCTCCCTAGAAGCTGGAAACACAACAGCCCTGGAGAAGGTTGGGGGTACAGGAGTGATCCACAGAGGTGACATTTAGAGTTTTGGAAGCACGTGGAGTGTGTATTCACGATGAATTCCAAATCTATAGGCTCCAGGTGCAGGAAGTTTAGATAGGTTGGCTGCCTATAGTCTTTAGTCTCCTCCTTACAAAGGAGCCCAAAAGTGTCTCAAAAAGAAATGTATTAATCAACATATTAATGTATTAATCACATATGCATGCATGGTCACTTGCTCAGTCGTGTCTGACTCTTTGCGATGGACTGTAGCGCCTCCGTCCAGGGGATTCTCCAGGCAAGAATACTGGAGTGGGTTGCTGTGCCTGCCTCCAGGGGATCTTCCTGACCCAGGGATCGAACCTGTGTCTCTTATGTCTCCTGCATTGGCAGGTGTGTTCTTTACCACTAGCACCACTTGAGAAGCCCCATTAATCAACTCCAATATAAAATAAAAAGGTAAGCAAAATAAATGTTTGGTGGAATTCACCTGTGGAGAACAGAAAAGCAAATGCCTGGGGACTAGTTGATGGTGGTACCTGCTCTTGTAAGCTTGCAGGAGAAGCAGAGTCAGGCCCTGCCTGAGCATTTGAGATATGGAAGAACTCAGCCTCTCTGACGGCTGACACACTGGTCACGATTTCCAGAAACAATGCTGACATCCAAGGCCTCTCACTGGAAGTGGACAGCCTTCCTGTGTGAAGATTGTTCAGATTGCTTCATGATGTCAAAGTGGTTTTTTCAATTTTAGATCCATGTAGAGAAAACTGTTTCCCCACGTGGCTCATTGGTAAAGAACCTGCCCTCCAATACAGGAGACACAGAACAAGTGGGTTCAAACCCTGCATTGGGAAGAGCCCCTGGAGGAGGGCGTGGCAACCCAGTCCAATATTCTTACCTGGAGAATCCCATGGACAGAGGAGTCTGGTAGGGTGTAGTCCATGGGGTTGTAAAGAGTCGGACATGACTGAGAAGCTAGCACTTTCATAGACATAACTGCATACCAACCTGAATGCCCCAAGGCTGTTTATAAAGGAACATCTTCAGAAAACTAAACATGCTTCTGGGGGTTGAGGGGCTCGGCAAACCTCAGTGTGAATTCTCATGGCATGGGGCATTCACCTCCATCTTCTCTAGGTGCTGTATCTCAGTCCCTCGGCTCAGACCTAACCCGAGTCTGTGCCCCTCCCCCCATCACAGCAGGACTTGTTCCCCGAGTAGGGGACGTGCTATCCTGGGACCCCCACCAGCTGGGTCCCCTCCCTCTGCCCCACGGGGAGTGGGTTCCCTGTGGTTTCACCTGAGAGGCCACGTGTCGGGGAGCAGGCACACACACACACACAGGATTATCTGTCCTGTGGTTAATGATTTGCATGCTTGCTTAGAAGGTGAAAGACCACAGGCTGCAGACAGGGTTGACTCAGGTCCTTGGAGGAGGAGGTGGCTCTCTGTACCTGACAGGAAAGCGGCACGCCTACAGAGGGAAACTTCCCAACTTTCTTTCTTTTCTTTACTTGTTTTTTGACACATCTATTTTTTAAAAAAAAATTTATTCAGGTCTAGTTGATTTGCAATGTTGGGTTAGTTTCAGGTGCAAAGCAAAGTGAATATATCCACTCTTTTTAGATTCTATTCCCATATAGGCCATTACAGAGTATCAAGTAGAGCTCCCTGAGCTGTAGAGTAGGTTCTCAGTAGTCATCTATTTCCTGACTCGTTTAAAACAAAGCACTGACCTTAGTACAACTTGTGTGAATGAGGGCGGACGCTTCCTTGAGCAGGCTTTAACAAGGAGAATCAGGACACGTGAAACTAAATGACTCAGCCGTCCCGACAGTTCTAAGAGCTGTTGCTGCTGCTGCTAAATTGCTTCAGTTGTGTCTGACTCTGGGCGACCGCATGGACGGCAGCCCACCAGGCAACCCCGTACTTCGGATTCTCCAGGCAAGAATACTGGAGTGGGTTGCCATTTCCTTCCTCAATTCATGAAAGTGAAAAGTGAAAGTGAAGTTGTTCAGTCGTGTCCGACTCCTAGAGACCCCATGGACTGCAGTCCACCAGGCTCCTCCGTCCAAGCGATTTTCCAGGCAAGAGTACTGGAGTGGGTTGCCATTGCCCTCTCTGAATTCTAAGAGCATCTGTCTACAAAGAATAACATGGTGCTGATTCCTCCAGAGACAGGACGGTCACCTTGTCCTGGAGGTAGGTGCCCGTGGTGCTGGCTGTTCTCTTCTATTTCATTTCTCTTGGGCTAATTTGGGGCTTCTTTCCTATCTCTCCAAAAAATCTACCTGGAATATATTAATAAAACCTCCTTGGCTTTCTGGCCTATATTTGCCCCGAGATCCTATGGTTTGGTTCCTGGACTTGAGACCATCCGTGTCTCAGTCTGAGCCTCAGACCCCGCTCCCCCCACCCCTCCAGGCCCTGAGCCTCGAGGCCTGGGGTCTCTGTGAGTGAGGCCCTCTCTGTCTCTCGCTCGGGACCTCAGGGGATAAGACCTGGTCCCTCTTGCATTCTCCAGGGCCCTCTCCTCATCTCTTTGCATCTCTCTTGTGTTGAAGGTCTGGGCTGACCCTTTTCTCTCTTTCCTCTAGCCTTGACCCCGGGAAACTCACCAGGTGGTGTGCTCTAATGTTGGGATTAAGTCGTGCGTTCACTTTGCTCCAGCTCCTCACATGGCTGGGCCTCTGTGAACTACCGAGCGATTTAACTTTAAACTTACTACTCAGGGTTTGATTGTATTTTGAGTATCTTAGGACATGGGTTCTACAGACAGTGTGCAAAGCTCAGGATGAAAGCGAGGGAGTCATTTTTTTCGGCATCCTGATGGTGAGGCTCACATGTCTAAAGTCAGTGAGGAGGCCTCGCTGGGCCCTGAGACTCAGAGGGCCGTGCGGAAGGTCAGGGTGCTCCCAGCCATCTTCCTCTCGTAGTCCTTGTCAAAGTCCTCGTTCTGAGCCACGGTGAAGTAGTTCTTCCAGTCCCCAGGCATTCCTGCAAGGAGGCGAAACCTCAGTGATTCCGGGGAGAGGGGTGGGTAAGGATGCACCCAGGGGCTGGCACAGGGCAGATTATGGGGTCTGCTCCTCGGACACTGTTGGGAGTGTCGCCAACAGCACAGGTGCGGGAGCCGGAAGCATGACCGGGAAACAGGAAGGGGCTGGAGTCCTGTCCAACCTCTGAGCGTGTGGGCCTCCCTCACTCCCTCTCTCCATCCCTCCCTTGTGTACCTCGCCTCATGAACGGGGAGATGGAGTGGTCCATGATGCTGGTGGGCAGCGTGGTGTAGTTGGCCATCGGGTTCTCCTTCATGACCTCAAAGGACGTGTGATGGATGATTTTGTCCAGAACTTCCTCCGACACCTCTTTTTCCAGGAACTTCAGGATCTTCTGAATTTCCCGCTTTGGATCCTGTATGTGGAACAGTCACAAAAAGCCAAGTAGTTAGGGGTTTTCCATGAAGGGGTGATGTTCTGTTAGATGAACTGTGTTTGGGGAGGGACGGCTTAAGGGAGCAGCTCAATTACAGTCAATGTGTCTTCCTTGGGAGAATGACTGTGGATGGCGCTGGATGGTTCTGGGGAGGAAGGACTTAGACATGAGGGCTCTCCTAGCCCCAGGGAGGCTGACCGAGAAGGAGGGGGGAGAAACATGAGCACAGCCCTGCAACGCCTGTCCGGAAGCGTGCTGCCTGCATGCACGCATGCAGGGTGAGCATGGGCTTCAGGGTAGGGAGCGTGCCCCTGGAGGAGGAGATGCAGAGGCACAGAAAGAGGGGAGTGACTCTAGGACCAGAGATGGCTCAGCAAGTTAAACACGAGGTCTGTCAGAGGCAGAATTCGGGGACTTCACACTGACCCAGAAGCAAAAGCCCTTGTGGCCTGTTCTTTCTGATCACAGACATGCAGAGAAGGACCTTTGGCATCTGACCAGATTCCAGAGAACCTTTCAGCACAGGTCCAGGGGTGGTTTTGTAATTCTAGGGCACTGATCCCTGGGTTCAAGAGTGACCATGTGATGCCCTGGACACTCGATGAGTGGGACCACGTGGGACCAGTCCTGCCAGCGTCTGTGTGGACTAAACTTCAGTGTGTGGAGTGGGTTTGGGGTGTGGATGCCAGGAGCTTTACAAGTCAGCTTCTAAATCTTCCCGGGAATATCCTGAGACACAAAAAGAGCTGATTTGCATTTTGTAGGCAAAGAAACATGGTTTGTGAGTGGCAGGATTAATCAGATTGTAAAAGTGCGTGAGATTTCCTGAGTGGAGGATCATCTGAAAATTGTGAACAGAAGCAAAGTTGGAAGATTTTTAAAGAAAAAATATATGACATTTTGATTCCACTTGTTTGACTTAATATGAATAGAATGCTAGATTTCTAATTAAAAAATACAGATGCAATGAGCAACAAAGATTTACTATATAGCACAGGGAACTATAGTCAATATCTTGTCATAACCTATAATGGAAAATAATCTGAAAATAATATATGTGTATATGTATAACGGAATCACCTTGCTGTGCACTTGAAACATTGTCAGTCGCCTATACTTCAATAAAATAAATATATTAAGGAAAAAATAAAGATTAGAGAAAGAAAAAAGAAAACGAGAGAGAAAAAATGAAAAACAAAAGTAGTTGCATTGTTTGAGGATAAAGCTGAGTTGGACAGGGCATCAGGAAGAGAGGCCTGGTGTGGGCAGTCCACGTGCAGGTGTGACTATAGTTTGATCCCTCAAGGACACGGCAGCGGTGGTCGCATGGTCCTCACCTCCTTCATGTCCTCGTAGAAGAGGTAGAGGATGCGATGCTGGTCCTTGGCGTGCCACCAGCCCTTCACGTGGTCGTACCAGGAGCCCCACAGCACTGACGGGAGGGAGAAAGGAGGGGGTGTCAGTATTAACCTGAAGCTTCTGAAATGAGTGCTGGTGTCTCAAATAAAAGAGGACATTTGAAAAACACAACTAGAATTCTTATTTGCAGAGACAGGGTTTTATTTGTTTTTTTAGGGAGTTGATTAAAATTACCCTGGATTCCGTGGCTTCTGTTCCCACCCTTGAATTTATTCCCTTATGAGAAACTGTCCCGAGGGCAGGAGGCAGGTCTGTGTTCCCCTTACATTGCTGCATGGGGCCAGACCAGTGTTTTGAGATAAATACTGGTCCCCAACATGCTGATTAAGGGAACAAAGGCCCATATAGTCCAAACTATGGTTTTTCCAGTGGTCATGTACAAATGTGAGAGTTGGACCATAAAGAAGGATGAGAGCCGAAGATTTGATGCTTTCCAACTGTGGTGTTGGAGAAGACTCTTGAGAGTCCCTTGGACTGCAAAGGGATCAAACCTATCAATTCTAAAGGAAATCAATTCTGAATATTTATTGGAAGGACTGATGCTGAACCTGAAGCTCCAATACTTTGGCCACACGATGCAAAGAGCTGACTCACTGGAAAAGACCCTGACTCTGGGATAGATTTAGGTCAGGAGGAGAAGACGGTGACAGAGGATAAGATGGTTGGATGGCATCACCAACTGAATGGACGTGAATTTGAACAAACTCTGCGGGATGGTGAAGGACAGGGAAGCCTGGTGTGCTGCAGTTCATGGGATTGTAGAGTCAGATACAACTGAGCAACTGAACACCACCACAGGCTGACTGTGAATCCATTCTGAAGAATCCCAATGACCAGATGTTTGGGCCCCTTTACTGTCTGTGATGGAGAATGGGGGAAGGGGGTGCACAGTGTCCTCCCCTGGCCCCCAAGCCACCCCCACCCTCCTCCTGCTGCGAGGTTGAGCCTGTGGTCAGTGTCACTGGATCCTCTGTCTTCTGGGCCCCACCTGGGGCCAGGGGTGTGTGCAGGGTGATTCTTTCCCTGCAACTCCCTGTGGCTGACTGTCTCCCTAGGAACTGCCTCAGCACCCGGCCATGCCCCTGGATCCTGCACCATCACCTGTGAGTTTGTTACCCTCTACCCACAGTGTTCTAAGTAGCATTTTATTGTGACCTCTGGACAGTGACCCCTGAACAATAACCCTGTCTGGGCAACACCTGTGTCCTCCCAGAACCTCGAGCAGCCCAGTCGCTCAGCAGAAGTCATGCCTCTCTGATATGTGGGTGATTGAAAACGGAGGCATGGACCTCAATTTCCTTTCGCTCACCTTTCCCAGCTTTGAAGGTCTCGATATACTCCTCCCAGGAGCCAGGGTCTGGCACCATCTTATTCATTCTTGAGAAATGGTAGTAGGATACCAGGCAGTCCTTGGCGTTCCTGGCCACATAGATGATCTGAAATCAGCCAGGAAAGGGATGGACACAGAGAACAAGACAGGAAAGGTTACTGTTCAGGAAGAGCCCATGTTGTTTGAAGGACCTTAGACCTTCGACCTTAGCCCTTGCTGCTAGACGGACCCTGGGTTGGGAAGATTCCTTGGAAACACCCATTCCAGTATTCTTGGGGCTTCCCTGATGGCTCAGATGGTAAAGAATCTGCCTGAAATGTGGGAGACTCAGGTTCAGTCCCTGGGTCAGAAACAGCCTCTGGAGAAGGGAATGAATACCCACTCCAGTATTCTTGCCTGGAGACTCCCATGGACGGAGGAGCCTGGGGGCTACAGCCCATAGAGTCGCAAAGAGCTGGACACAACTGAGCGACTAACACTTTCACTTTCCCCAACCTCAGGTCCTTAGACTGGTATCTCCTGTCAGATCAGTAGCATTAGATTAGAAATAAGGTGCACAAAAATGTAATGCGCTTGAATCATCCCCAAACCATCGTCCCCGCTCCCCACCCTGGTCCGTGGAAAAATTGTCTTCCATGAAATCGGTCCCGGGTTCCAGAAAGGCTGGGGACTGCTGTCTTGGACCATCCTGTCTGAGTGACTAGACCTATGTTTTCTGTGACCCTCTCCAGTTTGCCCGGCACAGTTCTGATTACAGCTGTGGTCTAAGCAGAGTCGGTGACAACACGCCCTTTCTCTCAGGTGTTCTGCTCAGCATGACAAGTGCTGCAGTCACCCTCCCTCTGCTATTTCCAGGACGGGGGAGGCCACGAGGTGTTACTCAGGCGGGGAGAGGAAGGTCCCGTTGGCTGTCACTGAGCAGGGTGTCTACCCTAGTTGTAGGGCGGGGCTGCCTCTGCCTTCTGAGCACCCAAGGAATTGCCTCCTCACAGTGACCATCATCCCTGATAAGATCGCGGGACCCCAGTACCACTGGAGCTGCTGGTGACCTGTCCCCTCCTGGGAGAGGCAGAGCTGCTTCTGAGCTTGTCCCACCACCCTTCCTCCTACCCGCCACCCAGGCTGCCCTGGGCTGTAAAGGCCTTTTTTTTGGGAAAGGTGTTTTGGAAAATTTTGTGACCAAGTCTGCACTGTGAATTGCAGGACACGGGAAGGTATGTTTACAATTTTGATAGAGTCACAAATTGCTTGTTTTTTTTTTTCCGTCTGAGTTGAGTGAGTTCTCCATATACTTTGTATATTAACCCCTTGTCAGATATAGGATTTGCAAGTATTTCCTCCCATTAGGTTTCCTTTTTCTTATGTTGGTGGTTTCCTTCACTGTGCAGAAGCTTTTTAGTTTGATGTAGTCTCACTTGTTTATTTTTGCTTTTGATGTCAAATCCAAGAAAATCATTGTTGAGACTGATATCAAAGAGTGTACTACCTGTATTCTTTTCTAGGGGTCTTGTGGTTCCAGGTCTTCCATTCAGATCTTTGATCCATCTTGAGTTAATTTTTGTCTGGTGTGAGAGAGTGGTCCTGTTTCATTCCTTTGCATGTGGGGTCAACTGTCAGATGTAGAAGTAGAGACACAAAGTAGGCAGGGGCTCTGGGGGAGGAGTCCATGGATGGTTTCTCAAGCATGTTCCCTGTGTTTTGCGTACTCAGCAGACCAGCCCCCTGGGTAGGGGGTGGGGGGAGCTGTTTCCATCTGGTCAAATTAGCACAGGTCTTGGGGCCTTGGCTCCTCCTGTGAGCCCAGCACTGCAGGCACCCTGCCCTTTGCCTCTTTCCTCCCACTGGACAGCCCTCCAGTGTCCACCAATGTTCTCAGAAAACCCAAAGGGATGCCCAGCAGCAAGGTCTTAGGATCAAGTAAACACATTTCTCAATGCTTATGTTGGTTATCACCTTTTTTTTTTTTTTTTTTGCAAATTGAAGCTGAGTAATCAGAATGGGGGAAGCCCTGGCTGGATGGGGACCTGCTGAAATGCCTCTGGTCTGGAGTCAGATGTCCAAGTGGGCGCGAAGGCCACATGTTCACATGTTCTGAGTCTGCCATCTATCTGTGTGAGTCTCTGGCTGTTGATGTGACAAATTGTCCCAGGTGGAGAGCCTTAAAACAGCAAGAGGTTGGTTCTCTTACAGTCTGGAGCTTGGGGTCACTGGAATGGTTTCCAGCTGGCCATGGGGCTGGTTCCAGGGCAGGGGACGAAATTCCCTGCAGTTCCTAGAACCTGAGGCCATCTGTGCGCCTCGGCCTGGACTCTGCCCTGAAATCGCCCCCATTTCTGCATCAGGTGTCACATCCTTCACGTTGTCTTTCCACCTTCTCGCCTCCTTCTCATCAGGATCCTTGTGACGATGCTCAGGGCTGTCCAGGTAACCAGAGGATCTTCGGTCTCAAGATGCTCAACTTAATCACACCTGCCAAGTGCACTCTACAGGTGAGGTGCATTTGTGGGGTTTGGGAGGGGCTAGGATGCAGGTGTCTTTGGGGAACTCCATTTAGCTCACTGCCCCATTGTAACAGGAAAATCTCGGACTAAGCTTGCCCACATCTTCTCCTACTCAAATAATCCACAGCTCTCAGCAGATAAAAGAATGTGCTGTCATGGAAATTTTGACATTTTAGGAGGCCTGGTTTCAAAAAGAAGCTGTTAATCTGATGACAAAACACATGCTAGCGGGTCTTCTGACTTTGAGTCTAAAAACATCATTTGGAAATAATATTAGTTCTAGAGCAGCAAAATTATGTTAAGTGTCTGTGGGGATAAATCAAGATATTTTCAAAGTCATGGTGACCTGGGTGATGGTGAGGGTAGCAAATAGGGTGATGGCATTTGATATATGGAAACCTGTGACACCTCTGATGGGAGATGGATGAGATGAGGTGATGGAGTGCCATGGAAACCAGAGCAGAGAAACTCAAAAGCAGCCACTCACACTGCATCTCCGAGCTCTGCACTAAGTAGAGAGTGTCTTGGCTAAATAGCTTTGACCGTGTAGCTCCCCTGGAAAGGGCTCAGCCCAGAGCATGGAAGGGTTTGTGGTTGGGTCTGCAAAGTAGCCTGCCCACAGGAAGATGGACAGTCCAGCCGAGGCAAGCATTTAATTCTGCAAATGTTTGTTGCACTTTTCTTTGCAAATCTCTAAGCTGATATTTGGGGTATATTCTGTATTTCATTGACTTCCAGACTCACTGATGAAGCTGACATCAAAAACAAAACAAAACACTAGTACATTCAGTGTGCACTGCATTTATGGGGTCTGAATTTGCTAAAACAAAAATTTAAAAATAGAGGACAGAGTCATGGCTGTTGCTGGGAGCTTATCCATGATGGGGATGATTTCCAGACATCATATGTGGTCCTGGGCCCCCCACCCTCAGGGGTCTCCCTACCCCCTCACGAGTTTTCCCTAAATAAACCCCCTTCACACCTTACTCAGCCCTGGCTTGGCTCCTAGAGGAGTCACACTGATATGACTGCCTCCCCAGGAAGCAGGCGCCCTGCCTCATCGCTCACTGTCTGAACGTGACTCAGCTGACAGTTGATGAGGATGGCGCTGCCTGGAGTCTAGTCTACTGGTACCCAGAAGGAATATTCTGGGAGAAAGACGGATCCAGGGTAGAGTGGTGGGCACTGGGAGGGGTCTCAGGTTACTGCCCATCTGGAACCTGCACTGGGCACCTATCTTTTGAGGCCCGTGGCTGTTTCCTCTTACATGGAGACAGTCTGTGAGTATTCGGATCAAGCCTGGCTGTCCTTACCTTTGTGTTCTCTTTCCAGAAGGAAGGTGGGAGCATCTGAACCGGCAGGTGCGTCTTCAGAGTCCTCGGAGAAGGCATCTTGTTGGCGAGATCCAGACCTGCAACAAGGCCGCTGCTCAACTAACACTTCTCATCCACATCTCTGTTGTTTTGCCAGCATCTGGAGTCACACTCACCATGTGCTCGGTACCCCCTACCTGACTCCACATTACAAATTACATCCTAGGCTGGTGGCCTGCCCAGTGTCACCAAGTTATATGTCTTCATATAAAGCTACAGTCATCAGTGTGGTATTGGCATAAGGAGGGACACGTAATGGAACAGAGCAGAACAGAAAACTCAGAATGCACCCATATGTGTGTGTGTTAGTTGTTCAGTTGTCTCATTCTTTTGCAACTCGTGCCAGGCTTCTCTGTCCATGGAATTCTCCAGGCAAGAATACTGGAGTGGGTTGTCATTCCCTTCTCCAGCAGATCTTCCCAACCCAGAGATCGACACTGGGTCTCCTGTATTGCAGGTGGATTGTTTACCACGTGAGCCACCAGGGAAGCCCATACGTAGAAGGTAAAATTCAATACTTGTGAAGGGGCCATGGCAATTAGATGTGAGAAAAGATAATTTTTTTTGCCTGATGGTGCTGGAATGACTGGCTCAATCAATCATGGGTTTTCAACAGGCCGTATTTTTAGAAATTTTTAGGGATGATTAGAGTTTGAGAGGTTTAATAACATGCTCAAGGTTGTCCAGATAAGAATCCAAACCAGAATTGTTTGAGTCCAAAGTCTCTGTCTTTTCACCATCAGGTTGGGTCCTACTGCAAAGCTACTCTTTGCTGCTATTTACTCTCTAAAAACACTCCCTTACAGACTTGTGGACACAGCGAGGGAAGGAGAGGATGGGATGAAGTGAGAGAGTAGCACTGACGTGTATGCACGACCATGTGTGAAACAGATAGCTAGTGGGAAGCTGCTTAGGGCCCAGGGAACTCAGCTCCAGGCTCCATGATGACCTAGAGGGGTGAGATGCAGGGCTGGGAGGGAGGTTCAAGAAGGAAGGGACATACGTATACATACAGCTGATTCAGGCTGATGTATGGTAGAAACCAACACAATATTGTAAAGCAATTATGCTCCAGTTAGAAACAAATCTAAAAAAACACACCCTTCATTCCTAATTGGTTGTCAGCTCTTTAAAGGTGCTCTCTCCTATATTTCTTAGTATCTTTGGTGTGAAGTGCATCATTTGTTGATATTAATAACAGAGGGACTATGTATAATTTAACTTGGATCCCTGGCAGACAGGTCAGAGATGAAACACAGCAGAAGCCAGTCATCCTGGAGCGGGCAGACCTGACCCAGGGGTGAGGTCCCTGGTCACTGGAGGCCAGCCATCCTCAACCCTGCCTCCCCTGTGTGGAATGGTCTTGCCTGCTCTTGAGTCCTCGAGAAATCACAGGAGACATGCTGTCTGAAGCTGCCCAGTCCCGTATTTCAACAGAGGGACTGAAGGGTCTTTTCTCACAGCTGATGGAGGTGTGTTGACCTGAATCATCCTCAGACTCCTTCCCAGCAGAGGACACAGCCCCACAGGCCCAGGCGGCACATACCTGAGCTGAGGGGCGGGGGGAGCGCCCACTCAATGAAAGGGTGCCGGTCAAAGGTGTTGGCCCGCTGACACTTCTGCAAATCTCCGTCATTCTGGATCATGTCCACTATCTCCTGGGTCCAGGTGGTACCTGGAAGAGTTACTTATCCTCAGTTCTGCCTGCTCTCTGGGCAACTCCATTCTACATCAGTTATTCCCATATTCAGGAAAACCTACCTCTGCTTATGTTGAGCACCTACGTGACTCCCAGGGTGGATGGGCCTCTGCTCTGAGCCCCTGTCCCCACAGCCAAGGGCTCCCCCACACCTGCCTTCTTGTGAGACTGAGAGTTCCACTGAGTAGGGGCTGGCCTTTTGACCCTCTGTCCCTCAGACCTCATATCTGCCACAGGGTTTTGAACCTAATACGTGTAGCTTGAGAGAAAGCATATTGACTCAAAGGAATGTCAGGAGATACAAAGTTGAGACAAATACTATCTGTGCCCCAACAAGCTTCCAGTCTTGTTGGAGGAGATACAATACGCCGAAGACAGCTTCTAGCCTAGTTAATATCCATTCTCCCCATCTTTCTCAAGTTAATAGATCCTCAATTTTTACCAGGGGATATAGCTAAAGGCTGGGCTGCCCAGATGGTGCTAGTGGTAAAAAAACCACTTTCCAATGCAGGAGACTCAAGAGACAGGTTTGATCCCTGGGTCAGGAAGGTCCCCTGGAGGTTGTCATGGCATCCTACCCCAGTATTCTTGCCTGGAGACTCCCATGGACAGAGGAGCCGGCAGGCTACCGTCCATGGGGTCACAAAGAGTTGGACATGACTGAAACCACTTAGTGTGCATGCAAGCACATAGCTAAAGGCTATATAAAAAGATTATTTTCTCAATCTTTCTTGCTCTAAAGGTGGCCATACCATTATATTTTGGGAAGCTGTCTTTAAAGGGCAGGAACATGACCTCATTTCCCTCTTCCTGCCTCCTTGTTGCTGTTTGGAACATGCATGTGATGGCTGGAGCTCTAGTAGTCATATTGGACTGTGAAAGCAAAAGCTAAGCCTATAGATGGTGGAGCAGAAAGTTCAAAGACCTAGAGTTTCTGAGGATCAGTGCAGCCACCATTGCAGGCCTGGACTTTTAACCTCCAGAGTGCTTTTACTTTTGAGTTTCCTGATACATATAGCCACACTGAATCCTAACTGATGCAGATGTGTGGGTGGGCAAAGAACTAGCCCATGTGCCCTACCCACCACATGTCTATTTTCCTTTTCATACCAAAGGCATTTATTGCCCCTGACTCTTAGCTAAGCCTGGCTCTCATTGATATGTAAGACAATACATTGATAACTGAGAGGTCTCCAGTGAGGACCATGAAGACTGTACAAAGGGCCCCGGGAGTTCATAGGAGGAGGGTCGCCCACCGTGGATGGGTAGGTGGACTCATCTGAGCTGGTCTTTTGGAGAGGAACAGTCAGAGGGGGAGGAGAGTGTTCACTTGTGTTAATAAGCCAGAGCATTGGAGGGAGGGAACCTCGGAGCTAGGGTTAAGGTGGGCATATTCTCATGCTAGAAAGCTTAAGCAGGACTCATGGGGATGGGGGATGGGGTGTGGGTATAGTGGGGATTGAGAGGTCTTGGGGGAGGTGGGGGAACATAGCTATAGAGAGAGTTCTGGGAGAGTCTGGGGGTTGACTGCATAATTTCCAAGATGAAGGGAGAGCAAATTTCTGCTCTGAGATGCAGTGCCAATTTGAATTCAGATCTGAGCAAGAGACATGCAAGCCAGACAAAGATGACTTTTGAGAAACTGAGAGCTCCCAACAGGAGTAAGCAGGAGCAGTGCCGCCTTCCCATCTGGTTTTCCCAGCAGGCCTGGCTGGCAGTGCTGTGTGGTAGGAGCAGTGTGAGGCTAGGGAAGGCATCCTGAGCCATGGAAGAGAGACACGTGCGGTGACATGGCCAGTTAGGAACTATGGGGCAGGGGCACCCCCTGCGACCTTCCTGGTTCTGAGCATCTCGGACTCCTCTTGCAGCGTCCACTAGCCACCGAGAGACATTCCCAGGCTGGTTACAGCTGAAAAATTCTCTACCTTCCTTGGCCCTACCGCTTGAATGATACATACATAACTGAGGGGCTTCCATCTCACCCTCCATCCAGCCCTCTGGGTTCTGAGGTCTCTGCTCCTCCAGCTGCAGAGCCTGGCCTCTCTGCTTCTTCCCTTCTGGTTCTCCCTACAAGCTTCTCTCCCTTTTGGAGGATTCTGTAAGTGTCACTCCACCCCACCCACCACTCCTTCCCTCTGTACTCGTGCAGGTCTGGACTAACACCACTTGCGCTTTTCCCACTGGGGCAAAGCGCTCAGTTCCAGCTCCATCTCCACATGCAGGAGAGCCTGGGGAGGAGGACAGGCTTCCCCTAGGAGCTTCCTGCTGTTCCTCAGACTCTGAGCTTTCATGTGATTCTGTGGGAGGCTGGCCTTCTCTTCCTCTATCAGGAACTGAAATAAAAAGGAGGCTCGTGGACTCTGGGGGTTTGGAGGGCATCAGTAAGAGTGGTTTTCATTTTTCCAGGAACTGTGTGCTAAGTCACTTTAGTTGTGTCCAACTCTGCAACCCTTGGATTGTGGCCCCCCAGCCTCTTCTGTCCATGGGATTCTCCAGGCAAGGATACTGGAGTGGGTTGCCCTGCCCTCCTCCAGGGGATCTTCCTGACCCAGGGACTGAACCCACATCTCCTTTGTCGCCTGCATTGGCAGGCAGGTTCTTTACCACTAGTACCACCGGGAAGCCAGAGTCTGGCCCTGGTGAAAACCTACAATTTTAAAATCTGAGGAACCCCCAGGCATCCCGGCTCTACTGAAGCCCCCAACCTCAACTTTCTTCAACCTACCTGCCTTTGCGTAGGTTGCAATGAGAAGGTCATCAGGCTTGGCTTGAAAATTCCAGATTTTGTCCCAGTTATCGCTTATCATCTTGGTCATGAGGATTCCATTCACTTCCTTGGTTTCCGGTTGCAGGTATTTCTCCTCCAGGTGGAGATCTTTCATCTCCTCCAAAGACATCTTTGTCGGTGAAACTATTTCACTGGTACATAAAAGGAAGGGTTGGTTGTGTCATTTCTAAAGCTTTGAACAGTCATTCCTTTTTATAATTTAAGATTCTCTGAGAAACTTAGGAGAGATGGAAATTCATTATTATGTTTAATATTAACCTAAGAAGTGAGAGAAGTAAAAACTGTGGGACCTTGAACATTTTAAATAACTTCATTATTTAAAATGTATACATTGGAAAGAACAGAATGTTTTATTTAAAGCTGGTTCTTCACATTTTCCCCCAAATATAAAACAAACAATCTTCTTCATTAGGAAGAAATTAGGAAATTTTAAAAAATAATTTTCAAAAGATGGTTGCAGGCAACAGACTATCAAACAGTATTGTGTGATTCTGTTTCCACACCTGTTTTCTGTTACTCTGTGCCCCATGACCTTGGGATGTCTACACATGAAAAATCTGACTTGCTAAAGAACAATGTCAATTTTTTTAGTTCAAATGGATTCCTAATTTTTCGAATAGAAGCTATTTTTTTAATGACAGCATGCATTAGCATATTTTGTTGTTTTGTGTTTCTGCCAATATTTTTATCTTGCTCTTTTTTTCCATTTACACCCAGCTGGATTTGGTGGACTAAAGGCATAGCCTGTATCGAATATTGTGTCTTAAAATACAATGATTGTTAGAGAGCAAAAGACAAGTCACAGACTTAGGGAGAATATTTGCAGAAGGCATATCTGATAAAGTTCTGTTATCCAAACTATGCAGGGAACTCCTAAAGCACAACAGAAAGAAAACAAACAACAGGATCAAAAAGTGGGTAAAAGATCTGAACCACACCCCACCAAAGATACAGATGACACATGAGCATGTGTTGAAAGCTTGCGTCCATACAGAACCCGAACACAGACATCCATGCCACTTTATTCACAAGTGCTCAAATCTGGAATCCAAGCCCTTATAGGGAACGGATAAATAAACCATGGTGCATCCACACAATGGGCTGTTACTCAGCACCAAAAAGAAATGAGCTGTCAAGCCATGAAAGGACATGGAGGAAGCTTCAGTGAATATGCCAAGCAAAACAAGCCAGTCTGAGAAGTGTTAGTCACTCAGTCGTGTCTGACTCTTTGTGACCCCATAGTCTGTAGCCTGCCAGTCTCCTCTGTCTGTGGGTGTCTGTGGGATTTTCCAGGCAAGAATACTGTTACCGTTCCCTTCTTCAGGGGATCTTCCTGACCCTGGGATTGAACCCACATCTCTTGGACTGGCAGGCAGGTTCTTTACCACTGAGCCACTTGGGGAGCCAGTATGTGTGGGTATACTGTCCCCTTATTGATGGACCCACATGGCTCTTAGAAAGTGTTGCCAGGTATACATTTTGCTCTCCTTTTATTGTCAACCTAATTATCCCATTGTTTTCTGGCCTCTTTCTGTTATTGGGAATTTTGCTCTCAGTTCTTTAAGAAGAATGTCTTTCTTCTCTAGTTTTAAAAACAGTATTTTCTCTTTGTTGTTTATGGATTTATAGGATGATATCTAGGCTGGTGTAAGTTTTTATTTATCTTTCTTGGAACGTGCACTTTTGGTTTCAGGATCACAAGTGTCATAGATTTGGAACATTCTTAGCCCTTCTTCCTTTTCTCTCTGTTCTTTCCTTGGAACTCCAGCCAGCTCTGTGTCTGACCTTCAGTTTCTGTCCTCAAATCTCCTAGCCTTTCCTTGCTCTGTCTCTGGCTACAGTCAATGTCATTCTTTTCAGCCTGCCTCTATTGTATGAATTGTTTTGAATCATTCTTAGTTTCACTTATTGTCATTATGTTTTACTCATAGATATTTTGACTGTTTCTTATTTACCACGGGTTATGACTTTATCCTTACACATCTTAGTGGACCTATTATATGTTGCTGGTGTTTCTGACTTCAGAACTTTGCAGGTGGGGCTCAGCCAGCTTTGCTCCATTTGCTTTTTTCCCAGGGGCCCTGTAGTTTCTCATCCTGCACTCATGACCAACAGCCCTTTACATGTGGAAGCTCTTTGCTCATTCCGATAGTGGGCTCCTGCCCGGCTCTGTGACTGCTTTTGAAGAGTCTCAGCTGATGTCTATGAAGAATGCCTGCTAACAAACGGGGGAGGAGTGATAGAAAAAAAACCAGCAGTGGATGCTGACCACCACTGGATAAACTAGGGGCAGAAACAGGCTATTCACAGACTCAGAGTCTCAGCCCAGAGGTTACAGATGCACAATGTGCCTTCGTGATGGAGTGATGTGCAGGCGACACCTGGACCGAGAGCTGTCACCGAGCACACGGGGGTCATCCTGTCCCCACACCACACGTGGCCGCACATTTAAAGGACTGCGGCTTGTCGTCTGCATAGAACTTTCTGCTGTTTCTATTGGGAGGGTTTTCAAGTAATCTCGTTTTGTCCGTAGAACTGGAAGTTCCTTAAGCTATCATTTTTGGCTTAAAGTAAAACTTCTTTATCCTATAAATTGGCAGAAAGGACCTCCCTGGATATTTTTTAAACTTTTTAAACTTCTTCTACTGAGTCAAAAGAGAAAAACATTAACCTGAAAAACACATTCTTTCTTAAACTAAAAGATAATCTACACATATTCAGTTTAGTAAAAAGCAATTGCAGTGGCATACAGAAATAGTGGAACTTGAGCAAACCTTGCTCTGGAAATCTAGAAATCCAGAAACGAATAGTTTGAGCTTCTATGGCAGGAGCCCCGTCCCGTTCACCTGGAGCCTCCCGTGCTGGTCTGAGGACTCACATGATGGGAGTCTGACTTGGTTATGGCTGTTAAACCACTGCCTCAGCCTCCTTCTCTCCTGAGGCCTTGGTCAATCCGCCCCCTTGGGCTGAGGCTTGGGGGTCCTGGGACACCTTCCTGCTGGCCATCGTCCTCATCCCCCCACAAAGGGCTCTCCTGACCTTCTGTGTCTGCCACTGCCCAGCCCTTTCTTGGCCTGGGGTGCGGGGCCCCTTCCTGCAGCCACAAGCAAAGCTGAGAAGGCCTGGGTCACCCGGCTCTGTGGACTGCCCGCCTGGGCCCTGGATCTGCCGTCAATTTGTCAGTCTGTTCTTTTCAAAACACTTCCAGCGAACAGCAGGGACTTGAGTTTGGGGTAAGACCCTGGGCAAAGAGCCCGGCCCAACTTCCTGGGGGATCTGGGCCCATACTGGCAACACCTCCGTGTTCCCTGGGGACTTGCTTCGATGGGTGGAGGTGGCGGCCCGGCCCCCTGCAGGGAGGGATAGACCTGGAGTTTGCTCAGGGGATCCCAGGTGAACCCCTAGGAAGGCCGCCTGGGATCCAGGTACAGAGGCTTTGGGCAAGTCTGGGATGAGGGGTGGAAAGTAATTTTCTCCCTCCTATCTTTGAGAAAAATGTTATTTCTGCATGAGCAGGAGCAAGCGGCCAGTCCATCCCCCTCCTGGCCGCTTGCTCTGTCCTCCTCCATGGGGGGCTGAGCTGACGGAAAGGACCCCAGGCAGGTGGCTCACCAACCTTGATCTCTACTCCTGTGCGCTGGCCCCGGGGACTCGCTACAGGCTCTTCTTCCACCAGCGTCCTGAAGCCTGGACCTGTGCCTGTGGAGGAGGCTGGGGAGCAGCTCCTCTCTGGTCCTGCCCCTTGGTTCCCTTGAAATAGGACCTGCTTAAGGTGGGTGGGGATGGGGCTGTGCTCACGGTTCAGGCAGGCGGGGGGGGAGGTGAGGGAAGTGGCCAGTGGGCACCCTGGCCCTCGGTTCCACTGTTCCAGCCCATGGCTGTCTATTTCCTGGTCCCGGCAAGCCATTTTGGAATTATAAGGACAAGGAGCAATGGCTCTGTGGCAGCTGCAGTGGCTTCTCCTGTTCCTGGAGCGACCTCAGTAACTGCCCTGACACCTTCCCAACGCCCCCAGATGAGTCCCGGGAATTCTTTCAACCTTTTTCCAGAGCATCACCCCCCACTGAAAAGCGTTTGCTAAAAGATAGAGCCTGGTGGCCGTTCCTGGTCTAGTGTACATAGAATTCTGATGGGATAAAAGTGAAAAGGTAAAGAAAGCAATGGGATTTATTTTGTTTGCTTAGGATTTCATCTACTTACTATTGTTAACCAAGCCTTTTTGTTTCCTTTTGCTAGTTTAATTGAACTACCTGGGTGCTTACACAAAACTGTATAAAATGCTCTTGCAGGAACTTCCCTGGTGGTCCAGTGTCTAAGACTGCACACCCAATGCAGGGGGCCCCTGGTTCAATCGTTGGTCAGGGGACGAGATCCCACATTCCACAATTAAGACCTGGCACAGCCAAATAAATAAATAAATATCTAAAAAGTGTCCTTGCAGTCAGACTGCCTGCGCCCTTGCACATTTGCTAAAATCTGTTTGTTTTATTTATTTTTAAGTGCTTTACTTGTATCACTGTGATTTAAAAATCCTCCTCTCAGTCCTGCCAGATAGCTGCCATCATTACCTGTTCTACAGGGAAGAAATAAGAATTCTGGAGAGTAACCCACCAGAGCCCAGAATAACTCAGGGGTTTGAATCCAGCTGGTCAAGGTTCAAAACCTCATAGCCACTACTCTGTTTTTCCCACAATGAGGTGAAGGCAGGTAAGTCCCAAGATGCTCGCTTTGAATATACGGAATCAGATCTGTTAGATTTATTGGATCCTCCATATTTCATAGCAATGATTTTAGATTACAAAATTAAATTAGATTATGAACTGGAGGAACAGAGATCAGCCCAGTGTTTCTCATGATGTACTCTGCATATAAATTAAATAAGCAGGGTGACAATATATAGCCTTGATGTACTCCTTTTCCTATTTGGAACCAGTCTGTTGTTCCATGTCCAGTTCTAACTGTTGCTTCCTGACCTGCACACAGGTTTCTCAAGAGGCAGGTCAGGTGGTCTGGTATTCCCATCTCTTTCAGAATTTTTCACAGTTTATTGTGATCCACATAGTCAAAGGCTTTGGCATAGTCAATAAAGCAGAAATAGATGTTTTTCTGGAACTCTCTTGCTTTTTCAACAATCCAGCAGATGTTGGCAATTTGATCTCTTGTTCCTCTGCCTTTTCTAAAACCAGCTTGAACATCTGGAAGTTTATGGTTCACGTATTGCTGAAGCCTAGCTTGGAGAATTTTGAGCATTACTTTACCAGCGTGTGAGATGAGTGCAATTGTGCGGTAGTTTGAGCATTCTTTGGGATTGCCTTTCTTTGGGATTGGAATGAAAACTGACCTTTTCCAGTCCTGTGGCCACTGCTGAGTTTTCCAAATTTGCTGGCATATTGAGCGCAGCACTTTCACAGCATCATCTTCCAGGATTTGAAATAGCTCAACTGGAATTCCATCACCTCCACTAGCTTTGTTTGTAGTGATGCTTCCTAAGGCCCACTTGACTTCACATTCCAGGATGTCTGGCTCTAGGTGAGTGATCAGACCATCATGATTATCTGGGTCATGAAGATCTTTTTTGTACAGTTCTTCTGTGTATTCTTGCCACCTCTTCTTAATATCTTCTGCTTCTGTTACCAATGTTCAAAAGCCTTAGGATTGCTAGCTGGACTAGTCAATGGGAAGGATGGTGAATTCCCCCGGAGGAAGTGGCCAGAGAAGGCTGGACTGCTGTTCAAGTCTGGACTGCATTTGAAAATGGTGGTGGGTTTGTGGATCCACTGGAGTGAAATACAGGGTACAAGCACTTAGATAGTTGAGGACTAGGTCACTATGGAGCTTTTTGTCTGAATGTGCTAGGTAGATAGATGATATTTGTTCATGAGTGAATCCCATCCGTGCACCTGTGCATCCACCCATGCCTCCATCCATCCCTCCATTCTTCTATCCATTTATCCATCCATCATCCATCCATTCATCCCTCCCTCCATCCATCCTTGCATGTATCCATCTATGCATGCATGTTTCCATCCTTCTATCCATTCATCTATCCATTGTCCAAAGAAGAGTTACTGAGCACCTTCCATGTGCTAGGCTCTGCTGAAGAGTTGGTGCTGTAGGATGAAGCTTTCTGGTATGGTGACACAGACAATAACAAAATAGGAAACAAGGTTACAGAAGGTGCTCTGTCATGAGGAAGACCAGGAGAGTTAGTGATGGGACGCAGCGGGATGCTGGCCAAGAAACAATTCACAAACACGTTCTCCAAGGGAGTGGGTTTAGACCCCAAGGAGCCAGGTTGGCTTGGAGACTTGGTAGTGGAATCCTGGGCAGAAGGGGCTTAGGGTCCTAAGACTCAGGGCTGAAGCATCTCCTGGAACTATAGGAGCCTGAGCCTCTGAGCTTGATGATCAGGGGCAAGGTCAGAAAGTTAGGTGAGGATCAGGTCAAGATGCTCTGGGTCTGGAAGTGAGTTTGGGTTTTGTTCTAACTTGAGAGGGCCCCTCTGGGGGGGCTTACATCTCCTGTTTACATCAGGCTCTGATTGACACGGGCAGAGAGCACAGTGGCTAGTGCTGGAGGGTGGTTTGTGAGGGGCAGGATGCCAATAGCAGGAGCAGCTCAGAAACTCTTCTGCACTCAAACCACTGCCCACTGGGATTTATTCAGCCTCGGAGCAGTGCTAAAAAGGTGTGCACTTTATATGCATATACTGGGTGGCAGGTTTTGGCAATGGCTGTGGGAACTCGGGCCCTGGCTGATATTATTACACACCTGTGTTGTCCTTGGAGAAAGAACCAGTCCCAGGGCCAGCTCCCTACCCCCTGAACACCTGTTGGGTGTATTGGTTTACTGTTTGGACCCCTGCAGCGGGCATTCATTTCTCTCCACAATAGAAATGTTTTCAGGGAAGGCCTGACTCACTGCTCAGTTTCTCTGGGGATATAACTGGGTCTTATCATTGGTGGACATAAGCTCAATCGTGTGCAGTCACAAAAGGATTAGGAGTGTGTTTACTGTTCCGAGGTGATCAAGTGCACGCGGGGCATGAGAGCAGGTGTGTGGGCCGTGGGGAGAGGGCTTGTCCGGACCACCCCTCAGCTTCCTCCTTCCTTGCCAGGTGAGGAGGAAAAACGCAGTGAAATTCATCTCTCACAAAGGCCAGGACTATAATTTTGGGTAAGTCTGTATCTGAAAACAGAACAAAAAAATGTTCCAGGGGAAAAAATAAACTTGTTCTGAGACACAGAGTCCCACCCTCTGGAAATTTACCCCCCCAGGGTCGAATTCCTTGGTAGATTCTTTCAGAATTACTGAAGTTTCTGGGACACAGGAAAAAAAAGTGGGCACAGTTAAATGGTCTGATGAATTTGCTGGCATTAACTGAAAATTGAAAGTAAGAAAAAATTTAAAAGTACAGAGGCATATAGGATGGAAAATAAAGTCTTTCTCCCTTCCTTTCCCACTATCAGCTCTTCTCTCTTAAGGGAAAGAAGTTGTTGGATTTCTAGAGTATCTTTCCTTTAAAAAGTTATGCATGTTTATATGTAGGTCTACTGTCTGTCTATCGACCTATCATCCATCTATCATCTATCCTTTTACTATTTTATTTTATTTACTCAAAGAGTTCATTCTAAACATACTACTCTGTAACTTGCTTTTTTATTTTTTGGTTTTTCACCTCATTGTTCTTCACAATCTATCCATCCATCTATCCACAGTCTATTCCTTCTCACCCATTCTTTTGGACGATGACTATTTCATTGCATAGATGCACCATAATTAAGGTGCCTCCTCTGCTATAAAGGCTTTTTTTTTGGGGGGGAAAAGTGTTTTGGAAAATTTTGTAAACAGGTCTACCTGTTTACAGGTAGAATTGCAGGTGTGAATTGCAGGTGTGAATTACAGGCTACAGGAAGGCATGTTCACAATTTTGATAGACAGAGCCACAAATTGCTCATTTTTTCTCTATTGAGTTGTATGAGTTCTCCATATACTTTGGCTATTAACCCCTTATCAGATATAGGATTTGCAAATATTTCCTTCCATTAGGTTGCCTTTTTCTTATGTTGGTGGTTTTTGCACCACAGCTGTGCTGTTCAGAAGCTGTTTAGTTTGATGTAGGCCCACTTGTTTATTTTTGTTTTTGATGTAAAATCCAAAAAAAATCATTGCTGAAACTGATATCAAAGAGTGTACTGCTTGTGTTCTCTTCTAGGGGTCCTGTGGTTCCAGGTCTTCCATTCCAGTCTTTAAAATCTGTTTGGAGTTGATTTTTGTCCGGTGTGAGAGTGGTTCCGTTTCATTCCTTTGCCCGTGGGGTCAACTGTCAGATGTAGAAGCAGAGACCTAAGTAGGCAGTTAGGTCAACAACTCAGAAATTCAGCGTTCAAGTCTGGGATGGGGGCCAGCAGAGGGCAGTGATGAGCTTTCTGGGCAGAACTGTCCCCAGTAAGACTAAGACCTGGAAGAGGAGGACAGGGACTGTGCACAGTGAGGATGGAGTTCAAAGGGCAAGTTTTGAAGAAATCCTGAGCTGAACTGAGACACTGGTTTGAAACTAAAACTCACCACCAGGTGAAACAAAGAGAATGGAAACAAGTTTCTGGGGGAGGGATATAGGAGCAGGTCCCTGTGGACTGAGGTCGCCCGCTGGGTCCCTGGACCACACTCTCCGCTCTTCTCCTGGAAAAGTCTGTTTGGGGGTCTTGGAGTCCCTCCCCTCATTACTCTGTGACTGCATAACTGCTCTTTGCTCATGTTCTCTTGGGGTTCCCTCCACTCACCCCTACTGTTGTGAGCAGGCATGTGGAAAACAACCCACTTGTCCCTAATTCAGGGGTGCATTCTCATTCTTTTTGGGGATCTTGCCTAATACACAGGACTGTTATTATCTGCATCATGAAACACCTAGGGGCGATTTAATGAAAGACATGCAGGACTAATGTTAATTTCTATAAAACATTTTGAGAGAATTAGAGAGACCTAAACAAATGGGGAAATATGCCATGTTCATAATTTGGAAGATGAAATATTGAGATGTCAATTCCTCAGAACTGATCTATAGATTCAGTGCTGTCCTGATCAAAATCCTGGCAGAGGCTCATGCACATGCAAGCGCATGTGTGGGTGTGTAAAAGCATTTGCAAGGATGTGGAGTGACTGGAATTTTTATATACATCTTGTCAGAAAACACAGAGTTCACTAAATCTCAGCATTTGCATAATTCAGATTCCAGCATTTCCATTCCTAAGAATATAACCAGCAGAAAGGCACATTCATCAAAAGTATACATATATTTATATGAATGATCACAGCAGTGCAGTAGCTATGTTGTAGCCAAAAGCAGGAAACCACCTAAATATCCATCAACAGTAGAATGTGTGAAGTTTGCTATATTTACCCAATGGAATAATATCCATCATTGAGGATGAATGGGCCATGCAACCATACAGATGAATCTCATGTATGTTATGTTGGGTGATATTATACTGAAGCCAGACACAAAGGGGTATATCTTTTGTAATTCTATACAAAAGATAATAATTGAATGCCAAATAGGGGGAAAAAACCTAATGCACAGTGTCAGGAGAGTGGGGAATATTGAAGAGGATGGTTGTTTCTGATGTGGTGGAAATATTCTATCTCTTGATCTGGGTGCTAGTGATGAGGATGTATTCCCTTAAGATTCATTATCTTACACTTAAGATTTGTGTGTTTTTGTTTCTTTTCTTCTTGTTAAATCCTTGTTCAGTCACTTAGCCGTGTCTGACTCTTTGTGATCCCATGGACTGCAGCACACCAGACTTCCCTGTCCTTCACTGTCTCCCAGCGTTTATTGAAACTCATGTCCATTGAGTCAATGATGCCGCCCAACTCTTATCCTTTGTTGCCCTCCTCTCCTCCTGCCCCCAATCTTTCCCAGCATTAGGGTCTTTTCCAATGAGTCGGCTCTTCAAGTCAGGTGTCCAAAGGATTGGAGCTTCAGCTTCAGCATCAGTCTTTCCAATGACTATTCAGGGTTGATTCCCTTTAGGATTGACTGGTTTGGTCTCCTTGCAATCCAAGGAGTCTTCTCCAGCACCAGAGTTCGAAGACATCAATTTTTGGCATCAATTCTTCGGTGCTCAGCCATTTTAAAATAGCAGTTAATTAAGATATACAGTTGACCTTTGAACCACACAGGTTTGGGGGATGGTCCTTTTATCCCTCGATTTTGTTTAACAGTAAGTAATGCAGCACCACATGACCGGTAGGTGTGAAACTTTGTCAGGAAGCAATGGTGGGAAGTGAACAGGGAAGAACCTTCATACCCATTACAGGTTAGTCACTAAAGGGACACTTCCTGTCAGCCAAAATTCTACACAATGGCCATCTCGGGGACCCTTGCCTCCCAGGTAGTGAGCATTAAGCTAAAACACCTTTGTTTATCTCCCAAGAATCCTCCTGATGAAGCATACCTGTGACTGCCTGCAGGCAGAAGAAATTAACCTGTTCTCCTGGAGGCTGATGGGAACCCAGAAGTGTCTGACTTTTCTCCTGCTCCTTTAGTATAAATGGGCTCTGAATCCTAACTCAGACACGACGGTTCTTTGAAGCACCATCTTCAAAGACGGTGGGTTCTTCGAAGCCCACCATCTCCTGGGTCTACTGGTCTTCTGGATAATGGCACTATTCCTTGTCCCAACAACTCGTCTCAATTTATTGCCCTGTCGTGGGCTGAGCAGAATGAGCCTGGACTCAGTAGCAAAAGGAGGATGGACTGTAAAGTTATACTCAATTTTTGACTAGATGTTGGAAAGGAGGTGGTTGATGCCCTCAACCATCACATTGTTTAAAGATCAACTGTACTTCGTGTTTCATAAAATCCACCATTTTAAAGGTACAATTCAGTGTTTTTAAAGCATTCACAGAATGGTACAACCACTATTGCCATCTGATACAGGATGGTTCATCATCCCAGAAAGAAACCCTGTAGACACCAGCAGTCACTACACTTGTCCCCTCATCCCAGAAACCGTGAACCTACCTTCTATCAACATCTCTGTGGACTTGCCTGTTTTGAACATTGAACACAAAGGGAGCGTGTGTTCTCTCACTGATCACAATGCTGACCAAGCTCATCTGTACTTCCCTCCTTTTCATGGCTGAGGAATAGTCCCTGCACACACTTTGTTAATCCATTTGTCAGTGGATTTGGGTGGTTTCCACTTTTTAGCTATTGTGAGTAGTGCTGTGTGTAAGTATTTGTATCTTCAAAGAGCAGAATTGCCACATGTAGATTAAAATTTTAAATAAATTTCAACAGACTGTAATTCAAAAACAATTAGCACCATCTGGCTATAAGGCAGGAAGTCTTAAAAAGAAGTCTAATGGAAACATTCTGGTTAGAGCTAAAAGACCTTCTTTTTAGGGAAATTTTGTGAAGAATTTCTGCTCTGAGACATAGGCTCTTCTAAATCTTGGAAATCTACCAAAATACAATGATTCTTCTTCAGAATGCTAACACAAGCATAAACATTATAAATTAATAGTTGTAAAGCATTTGGCATTATAAATGTTTCCCTTTAAAGACAAACTTTATCAGTGTTATAAGCTTATGTATATAAAACATATAATGCATTAACTAAATAATATTTATTATAAACAGATATAAAAATAAAAAGAAATAATTTTATCTTTTAATAATAGGTGGCACCTCTACTGGGGATCAGCAAGCAGTAAACCAGGTGCGATCTGCTTTTGTGTGGTCAATGAAGTGACGGTAGTTTTTATGTTTTTAAAGTGTTGTTAAAGCAAAACAAAGCAAAACAAAAAACAGAGGAAAACATATAACAGACTGCATGTTCTCTGAACACCCAAATATTCACCCTCTACCCTTACAGAAAATGTTCACTGTCCCTGCCTTACATTAAACAGCTCATTATCACCCAGAAACTTGAAATTTTTTCTCTAGAAGATTAAGCAATACTCTGTCATCTGATTTTACTTCTCCACTTAATATCCAACAGAATCATGAGATAGCAGTTTGGACACTAGAGGGAGACTTTAATTTTGTTTCTGTTTTTTGATTTTTTTCACACACAAAGAATGCTCAGATGAAACCCACCCAGACTTGAGATAAATCTGCATGGACTGGATGTTACATTTTCTAGGACAAGATTTAGCAGATGGTGCTGATATTTAAAGGTGTCCTTGACTTTGCCTTCAAGAGTTGCAGGAACCACATGTATTTTTCTAGACCTGGCGAGTGGCTTGGATCAGATTCCGCTGGATCCCCTTGGACCCTCCCAGTATCTGGTTCCAGCTCTGCCTTCTTGCATGTCCCATCTGGCTGTCCCTCACCTGCAGCCCAGCTGTACACCTCTGCGTCCCGGCCCAGGTGTGTAGCCCGGAAGCATGGGAAGATGATCTTGTAAGAGGTAGACCTCCAGCCAGAGGGAGTGGGAAACTGTGGATGAACTGTCTTTCTTTTGTCCTGTCAGAGGGCCCCTCCCACATGTTATAACTGAGGCTTTTTCCAGTGTGTCTCCCCAGATCAAGCTGTCAGTCACATTCAGGGAGGAGAGCTGGGTGGGCTGCGTGGGGCGGGCTCACTGTGTTGGCTCTGCCGCCCTCCATGCCCCTGTCATCTCATCCCTCACGTCAGCTGACAGGATTATCCTTTTAATAAAACAGTGACTCATAATCTATCCACTTAAGGCTCAGGTTTTTGAGAAACACAGACTAAGAGGGTAATGAATGAAAACAGAAAAATAAAGAATCTGTTTCATTTTCTGGAATCAGTCTGGTTGCTTGGGTTTTGGCATTATATCACAAAATATACTCTTTCTTAATACTTATTTGGCTGCACCAGGTCTTAGTTGCTGCATGCAGGATCTTCAGTTGTGGCATGTGGGACCTAGTTTCTTGACCAGGGATTGAACCCAAGTCCCCTGCGTTGGCAGCTTGGAGTCTCAGCCACTGAACCACTGGGGAAGTCCCCACAGTAAATTCCAATTTCTCCATATAGCTGGGAAAGTGTGTTTCACGCATATTGATTTTCTTAATATAGTCACTGAGGTTAATGAAGCTATCAAGTTAACGTCCATGTAACCCAAATGATTCAGTTCTCCAGCTGTCCTCTCCCATCCTGCTTCTTGCTGGGAATTGTCTTGCTTCTATTCCTCCTGTTCCCAGAAGGAGGAACAGTGATTACAAATCAGGAGCCTGATGCCCGGCCAGAGGAACCTCCTGAATCTGAGCCAATAGGGGTCCTTCCCCAAGAGTGGGCTTGGGACGAAGAGACACTGACTTTGCACCTGTTCTGCACTCAGGGGGAGCACCTGTGCCTCCCTCTAAAGTCAACACTGCTTTTGTTATCATGGACAGCAGCAGGTGGACAAAGGAGTCAAGGATTTGGGCCTGACCATCTTGGATGGTCAGCCTGCCAATGCAGGAGATGCGGGTTCAATCCCTGGGTCAGTAAGATCCCCTGGAGGACGGAATGGCAACCCACACCAGTATTATTGCCTAGAGAATCCCATGGACAGAGGAGCCTGGTGGGCTACAGTCCACAGGGTTGCAAAAGAGTCAGACATGACTTAGTGACTAAACAACAAAACAATAGAACATATTTAGTTTAATTCTTTTACCTGGAGAAACTACTGTGCAAGGGGTCACAAAGAGTCAGACAAGACTGAGCACGAACACTGTTCATTATGTTGGTTTATCATTTTTCTAACCTGACTATGTATACTTCTGCAAAGCAAGGGAGGTCTATTAAAAAAATACATATTAGAAAATGTGCAGATAGAAGAGAAAAACAGGAATCTTTAGATAGTAACTAAGTCAGATGGATACCTATCTACAACTATTTCTGTATCGTCTCTATTATTGTGTAATTTTTTCAGAAGATATGTATTCATACTGTCATGTTTGTGTGCTAAGTCATGTCCGACTCTCTTGTGACCCCATGAATTATAGCCCTCCAGGCTCCTCTATCCATGAGATTCTCCAGGCAAGAATACTGGAGTGGGTTGCCATGCCCTCCTCCAGGGGACCTTCCCGCCCCAGCGATCAAACCTATGTCTCTCATGTCTCCTGCATTGGCAGACAGGTACTTTACCACTAGCGCCACCTGGGAAGCCCATTTAGGTGGCACTATTAAGCTTGTTGCTCTCTTGGTGTGATTTATTACAGATCCCAGTACAGCCCTGAGTCCAGGCTGGATGCAGTACTAGACTATTAGCTCTTGTAAGCATGTGAACATATTAATATATACACTAGAGAAGGAAGATGTGTGTGAGAGTGAAATATTATTGTTTGGCATAACTATTTCATTGAAAATATGACAACATGAAAAACTAATGTAGAAGTGGCAGGAAATTTATGTTTCTTGGCGAAGCCAGCAGGCTCTGGGATGCTTAAATCCCGTTATAAGGAGCTGTCGGTCCTTCCTCCCCATGGTATCAGTGGGTGTATATGGAAGCAACTGTGTTTAATATAATAGTGATTTTATATGGACTTTTAAAAAGGCAGTATATTTTTGATGTAAGAGAAACGCCATCCATGGTTTTGCCTGCACATGAGCCTTAGGAGGTGTGAAAGCTGATGGATTAGTCTGGGGAGAACATTTTCTTTTTCTGACAGACCAGTCAGCTTCCCGCTCTGTCTCTGCTTCATTGAATGAGAGAGCCTGTCATGTTTGGCTTCATCCATTGTTAAGTTTCATATGGTCACAGCCTGTAGGGCTGGGTGACAAAGAGTATCCATCGGTGTAAACCGGTGCTCAGTTCCTGGGTCCTGTCTGGACTGGTGAGACCCGCGGACTGTGAACCCATTTTCCTTACAAGGTGGCTGGTCCTGCCAAAACAGCAGGAAGTGGTGCACGATGGGGATTCTGACACTAAGAGCATTTTTAAAGCTCAAGATACATGCATGCGTGCTAAGTTGCTTCAGTTGTGTCCAACTCTTTGTGACCCTGTGGACTGTAGCCTGCCAGGCTCCTCTGTACATGGAATTTCCCAGGCAAGAATGGGTTGCCATGGCCTCCTCCAGGGGATCTTCCTGACCCAGGGATCAAACCCTCATCTCTCATGTCTCCTGCATTGGCAGGCAGGTCCTTTACCACTAGCGCCACCTAGGAAGTTCCACATGTATGTAAACTGAATTTTCAGAGCATTCTTTGTCCTGCCAACAGTGTTGCTTACTAGAGTGTGGGTCAGTATTCTTCTCGAAAGCATTGATTTTTCAGTGGCCATAGAACAATCCTTGTGTGTCTGAAGGAAGGGAGAAATGAAGCAGAGCTGGTTATTAATTTTGTTGTTGTTATTTTCACAATGATTATCATTGAGCATCTGAAGGTTGACCTGGAGAATCAGCATTAAAATTGGTGCCAAAAAAGAGCCTCTAGCTGGACCCTTGCTAACCTGTATTGGAAGGATCTTAAACAGCTTTTGTCCTGAGTGAGTGAAAAGGAAACATGACCTTACCATTCCTTCTGGGAAAATGTCTGATTTAGTAACAGGCATGAGAGAGGGGACGCTGGCCCATGGAAGTACATTATCCAGTTTTCCTAGAAGCTTCCTTCAAGGCATCTGAGAGGAGGGCTTTTATTACAACTGACTTCTTTTTCTGAAAGGAGCAGCTTTAAGACAGTGCATCTCTCTCTCTCCCCCTGCCCCTGTGACCCCATCCCTCCCCTTCCCTCTCCTTTTGTCTCCTTCTCTCTCTCATTCTTCCCTCCCTCTTTATTTCTTCCTTTCTTTTTCTTATCCTATAGAAAATTTGGAAACTATAGAAAACCATAAATAGAGAAATTATCAAAGTCATCTTGAATCCCATTCCATGGAAAGCGTGCTTCATTTGGAGGGAAAATGAGTCTGTGTGTGTGAGCGTGTGTGTGCTGTTGTGCATGTACACACAGATGTGTGCAATATGTGCAGCTTTATGTTTTAGAGCCTTCCAAACAACTAAGCAGGTTATTCTTAACTAATAATTCTCTTTTAAGGCACAGCCATGGGAAGTACTAGTGTCCTTGACAAAAGGGGCTGATGCAATTTGTGAAAATATATTTGCATGGAGTGACACGGTCCCTCTTCCATGTTGAGTACTGGTTTTAGGGGGTGGGTGGGTAAGTTCTGAAAATCTCCTCGCTGTGGAAGTGTTGTTCTGTGTCAACTCTGCTCTCCTTTCTCCTCTGCCCCTGACAAGATGCTGGTGCCAAAGGTGGCCGTGGATGAGGCTCCAGTGAGGATGGTGGGAAACTCAGGGTTGGAGTTAAGGATGTTTAAAATGTGAGCAAGAGCAAAAGCTGGGTTGGAGACATCACTTGAAAGCACTGAAAATGTCTTTAGGCACAAGAGCAACTCAGCACTGTGATGCCCCAAATGAGGCTCTGTGAGGACCAGAAATGCTCCATCATAAATAGTGCTCCCCTACAGGAGATGCTCTGGTGGGACAGGCTCCCTCTTGCCCTCAGTCAGGCACTCAGCCAGCCCATACAGGCGAGCTGTGGACCAGCGCACTCCTGTGTGTCCACGCTGTCTACATAGAGAGGGGACTGAGCTAGGCGTGCACACGCAGCATCACAGGTTAACATGTGGCAGTGTTTGTAGTGGCCTCACTCCAGGCTCACTACTGTTTTACATGGAAACACAAGCTGGAGAGAAATTCTGCCAGGACCCAAATAGTGAGCTTACTTCTGAGCTATTAGTGTTTTCTCTAGGTAGATGGCCATGTTTTGAATAAATAGGCATTGAATTACCTTGACAAAGTAGAATAAGGGAAGCTTTGAATGAAGAGAATTTTTGTTGTCATAAATTCCAAAGTTTTATTATCAAACAGATCACATATCTTTCACACGGGAAGAATTAATATTGTTAAAATGTCCACACCACTCAAAGCAATCTATAGAGTCAATGAATTCCTGTCAAAATACCCATGATAGTTTACACAGAACTAGAACAAATAATCCCAAAATTCACATGGAACCATGGAAGACCCTAAATTGCTAAAGCAATATTGAGAAAAAAGAACAGAGCTGAGGTATCATAATCCCTGACTTCAGGCTATACTACAAAACTACAGTCATGAAACAGCATGGTACAGTCACAAAAATAGGCACAGAGGACAATGGAACAGAATAGAGAGCCTGGAAATAAACCCATACACTTAAGGTCGATTAATCTATGACAAAGAGGAGGTCATATCTGACCAAATAGAAAGCAAGGGGAGTGTGGAGAGTTCCTGAGTCTGGGTGTGTGTGTGTGTGGGGTGCTATTGTCCCTGTGTCATGAGCAGATGGCACAGTGGTGAAGAATCTGCCTGCCAACGTAGGAGACACAGGAGATGTGGGCTTAATCCCTGGGTCAAAAAGATTCCCTGGAGGAGGAATATGGCAACCAACCCACTCCAGTATTCTTTCTTGAAAATTCCCATGGATAGAGGAGTCTGGCGGGCTACAGTCCGAAGGGTCACAAAGAGTCAGATGCGACTGAGCGACTGCACATGCGGAGCAGAGTGAAGGACGTGGACATCCTGGGCCTGTGGGTTCAGACCCGGTGCCCAGGAACCTGTAAAACTCATGCCAAATGGATGCACAGGAATTCACATGGTCCACCCACACTACCAAGGAGGGGAAAACTATTTTCGCTGAGGCTATAACCCATTGCTGCCCCAGGTCCTGCCCATGGAAGGAAACTGAAAGTGACCATCCTAGACTGGGAGGGCCCCGGGAAACCCCCACAAGGAGGCAGCTGCCCCATTGGCTTTGCTGCCACACAGAGTGGGCCCCCGCCTCCCATCTCAGCAGAGTGGGCAGAGGGCACACAGATTTCTTGGCTTCGATTGTCCAGGGAGAATTTAAAAATATCTCAGTATTTATATCTAGTGTTTACACTAAAGGGGTCCTTGCTGACCACCTCTTGCATTTTCCCTTCAGAGTTCACTCTTCTTTAGAGATCAAAAATAATTGTGTTATTCCTAACAAAATGATGATTCTATTTGGGGGTAGAAAGTCAGAATGTTCTACACATTTTATCTTTTTGACTTTCAACAAAGCTACTGCCCTTTTGACACATAAAATGACCTTCTCTGTGTCTCTTAAATTCTCTGCTTTCCCTTCTCATTGTCTCTAATTCCAGACCAAGAGGAAAAAGATTAAGAGAACATATTCTTGCTACCCTTTCCAATAAGAAGAATCATTTGCCTAAATCCCCGAAAGCCAGAAACCCGGTATGATTTTTCTGGCTGATTGGGTTGCACATTTAATCTACCAGGTTGTTGAATTATTGATGTTGTATTTCTCTTCTCTTAATTTTGTAATACTTCCTGTAAACTCAGCTTCACTCTAGGCTTTCATCCTGATTTCATGTTTTATTTTAGCCCATAACACCATTAATAATTAAGCGTCCAAAGTTGTGTGTTATCCATCTCCTTTGGTGATTTTCAAGGCAGTGTTGGTTGAAATGAAACTCTCTCCAATTCCTGGATGTTTATTATGGAAGATGCAGCTGTACCATTTGTCTGAAGCATAACCATGACCATATATCAACATGGTTACCCGAGGTGCACAGATGTTAAGGTACAGGCTTACTGGAGGCTATTTTCTATAATTGGGTTTAGGAAGTTTATTTTGATAAAGATGGCCGAAGGGATTAGTGAGGAGGCTGAGTGGTGACTTTGGCTACAGTTGTACAGTAAATATACCCTCTGTGATCAAAAAGAAATTGGTTTAAGAGAATTATGTACATGATCATCTCAAGAGGTGTGTATGGCTGACAGAAATAATCAAACATTTGCTTCTCTTCCAACAGCTAGAGTGTATGATGAATAATGCAGGTGGGAAATTGGGAGGGTTTTTTTTTCTGCAGTAGATTAGAGGAAAAATACTTTTTTCTTTTACTTTGGAAAGGGAATTAAGGTTTCTAAATTTGAGGTAGCTCAACCTGACAGTTCTGTAGGCAGAGAGCTTAAATTATTAAGATCTCTTATGCTGAATTTATAAATCCCAAGGGGCTGCTAATAATTCCTTTCTTCTCTTTAACAATTACTCAAGTGGCTTCTGTGCAGTTCTGAAAATAATAAGAGAATCACAAGGGTCTGTGATTATATTATAAGTATAGTTGCAACACAGGAAGATTTTATCATCAGAAAGCTAAGCTTTGGCCCAAGGAACTCCACCATGAGCTCTTGATGTTCACTCACTAAGTTGTGTCTGACTCTTTGCAACCCTATGAATTGCAGCATGCCAGGCTTTCCTGTCATCCACTATCTTCTTGAGTTTGCTCAAACTCATGTCCATTGAGTCGATGATGCCATCCACCCATCTCATCCTCTGTTGCTCCCCTCTTCTCCTGCCCTCAATCTTCCCCAGCATCAGGGTCTTTTCCATGAGCGCTATGCTTCTGCATTTTAAAGACCTGTTGGTTGCACTTTGAGATGTTAGAACTGGAACAAGACTTCGAGAGGTTCTTGCTACATCTCTTGTGTTTGAAGGACTGAAGTCACTCAGGGACAAAGAACAGTGGTGGGATGGACATTCTCGGAACTCCCAGGCCCTGTGCCTCTCGCTCACCTGCGCCACCTCTGAGAGCGCTAACAGAATTGGTCATGTGGATGCAGGGGTGGTCCTTGGGCCTGCATCTCAGTATCCAAAAGTCTTAAATGCTCCCCCTGTGTGGGAGGGACTAGGGCTGAAAAGAGAAAGAGAAAATAAGACCTGGAGGTGTGAGGAGGAGGAGGAAGAAGAGATGGAACAGTTCTGTGAAAAAGTAGGGAAATCTTACCTTATGAAACATGAGATTCATTCACGAAACTCAAGGTTCATTCATGTTGCTATGTATTATAGGGCTTCCTTCTTTTATAGAGACTGAATAGTACTGCATTTTATGAATAGATCACATTTTCTTTATCCACTCACTTGTCCATGGACTCTGAGGTTGTCTCCACATCTTGGCTGTTGTCAATCTGGGAGCTCAGGTATCTCTTTGAGATCCTGATTTCAAGTATTTTGGATAGATACCTAGAAATAGGGTTCCTGGGTCATACAGTAGTTCTATTTTGGGTTTTTTTTGAGAAACCCATACTGTTTTCTATCCCAACTGCACCTTTTGCACTCCTACCAACCCTGTATAAATGTCCCAGTTTCTGAATCCACTTTTTGAGTTTTCTAAAATGCTCAGACTCACAGAAGCAAAGAATAGAATGGTGATTCTTGGGGGCTGGGGTCAGGGGGAAATGGGGAACTCTTAATCAAGTGTGTAAAATTTAGTTATGCTTGATGAATAAGTTCTAGAGATCTCATATAGAACATTGTGCCCATAGACAGCAATAATTTTGTAAACAAAAACAAACAAAAAATTGAAGAATCTCCTTGTCTTTTATGACAATAATATGCTAAAATAATGATATTATATATATGATATGTTATATATCTTCCAAAGGAAATGAAATCCTACTTTCAGAGATATCTCCACCCCCATGTTCACTATAGCATAATTCACCCTGGATATAAACCTCGAGTGAGATTTCAGGGTCATGATAGTTCTATTTTTAAATTCCTTGAGGAACCTCCATGCTGTTTCCATAGTAGCTGTACCAGCTTACATTTCCACCGACACTGAACAAGTGTTGCTATTTCACAAGACCCTCACCAGCACTTGGTATCTATTGCCTTTTTGATAACAACCATTATCAACAGGTGTGAGATGATATCTCACTGTGGTTTTGATTTGCGTTTCCCTGACATTTAAGGATGTGGAGCACATTTTCATGTACTTTGTGGCCATTTATACATTTTCTTTTGAGGGGGGGATTTGCCTCTTACATCCTTTGCCTGTTTTCTATTTGGATGATGATTTTATTATTTCTATTGAGTCCTATGAGTTCCTTGTATGTTTTGGATATTAACTAATGTATAATTCTTATCAGTCATATGATTTGCAAATATTTTCTCCCATTCTGTAGGGTGTCTTTTCATTTTGTTGACTGCTTCTTTTATCGGGCAGAAGCTTTTTTATTTGATGTAGTCCCACCTGTTGATATTTGCTTTTGTTGCTTGTGCTTCTGATACTATATCCGAAACCTCACTGCCAAGGTTGATGCCAAGAACCTTATTCCCTATGTCTTCTGCTGGCCGTGATCTCCATTTTTGCAAGCACTTCTGTGAGCAAGAACCCAGCCAGCTGAGAACTGAGCACTGGGGGCTGTAAGCCCTGACCTCCCTTTTCTCTGTCTGACCCCTGGTGGTCAAGCTCTGCAGATTCCCCTGGGGTTCCTGTAAGGTGAGACCTGGGTGCGCTCCCGGGAAACTTCTTGCAACAATGGGGAAACTGGCTGCCCACTTTGGGCCCTTGCTTTTCCTCTGGACATAGACCCAGAGTGTGGCGGGTGCCTTTCTCAGTGTGGCCCTGTGCTAGCCTGGAGGATAGGCTATGGGGTCAAAGAGTAGCGGCTCCTCTCCTTCTCCTGTTTTCTTCTTAGTCTCTGCTGTCCAGGGCGTGCTCACTCTTGGGTTCTGGGCTGTTTATAATGCTGTCTTGTCTATGGGTAGCTTCTAGCTGAGCTTGTGAGGGGACTTGAGTTGAGAGTGACCTACATCTCTATACTGATGACATCACCCCTGGTGTTTTTATTAAAAAATAAGGACTATAGAGCTAAGCAGTGGAAGAAAATTATGTCCTTCATCTAAGGTCATTCAAAAGCATGCCGGGAGTGTTGTCCTATTTTTTAGAACACTCTCAGCTGATAAATTAAGGTATTTTTCCTTAGCTTACCAAGGGCAGTCTGAAGTCTTTCAATTCTGTACAGGAAGACACAATTGCAATTTGACAATAGTTGAACCTAAAGAATATATGTGTATCATTATAGAAAAGGAAGTTTGGTGTTGAGAGTGTGGCTTTATCAAGTACTATTGAAATTCACTAGCTTGAGTTATGATATATGATGAATAAAATGAACTGTGCTGGGGAATCGAAAATAGAGTGGTAGAAGGTATTGCATTTTGTTTTGCTTCAGGTTTTGTTATTTTATCTCAAGTTGCTTATATTTCCTTCTGAAACTAGTTATTCAACCACTACACAAGGGGAAGTTGTTCCTCTGTCCATGAATCTGTCATTGTGCAAATTACCTGGATGCCATACACTGAATTTACAGAGCAACTTTTCAATATGAATTCTGCAGCACTCAAGTGAATAAAATGAATAATTCATACCTCAAAAACAAAACCCAGTATTCCTTGGTAATTATGGTTTCTGAATATTCAAGTCTTTGATAAAGATTTCACCCACAAAGAATTTGTCAAATCTACACACACACAAGCGTATTTTTAAATTTTGACATGCTTTATAATGGGGGCTTCCCTGGTGGTTCAGCAGTAAAGAATCCACCTGCAATGCAGGAGATATGGGTTCAATCCCTGGGTTGGGAAAGGTCCTCTGGAGAAGGGAATGAAAACTCTCCAGCATTCTTGCCTGGGAAATCCCATGCATAGGGGAGCCTGGCAGGCTACAGGATGGGGTTGAAAAGAGTGGGACACAACTGAGCAAATAAACAACAACAAATGCTTTGTAATACCAGAGCTGTAGTTCCATAATTGGATTATGACAAATCCAGTTCATGTGTTGTCAAAACTAGTGGGTTCTAGAATTTTAGTTATAACTACTCTTAGAAGATCTAAGAATCACCAAATATAGCACAGAGAATTTGCAAGTGCTAATTAGAAAAATTCTAAAAACTTTAAATCCATATTAATTTTGAGTAAAATATGATTTTTCTTATCATCTGACACTTGCAAATTCCATGATTATTCTTATTTCTTTTTATCACCTGATTTTTATTCCTTTTGAAAATCCTGTATTCATTGTGTAAATAATTGTTTAAAAGCTTTCTTTCCCTGTACATGGGTGCACCCTCCTCTTCCCCCACAAACATATACAGAGATAAATTGCTCCTCTGTCCATGGGATTCTCCAGGCAAGAATACTTGAGTGGGTTGCCATTTCCTCTTCCAGGGGATCTTCCTGACCCAGGGTTCGAACCTGCATCTCTTATGTCTGGCAGGCAGATTCTTTAACATTGGCAGGCAGATTCTTTAACATAGGTAATTTGATGATTGCATTTTCTCAGTTTTGTAGAAATGCTGAATTTGTCCTTCTTGTTGATGCCATGTATTTTGGGAGGTGGTAAGTGAGAGGGAAATGAAAAATAAGGTCTGACACTATTCTCCAGATCTGAGATTCCCCATGTACCTGTCATCTTTTATCTGATTCCTTTCAATGTTTCTCCTACCTTCCCTGGTTTTAATATTATCTTAGGCTTCTCCTGAATTCCAGTAATTGGATTTGAAGCAAGTCTATTTATATTCTTGCTTTTTCTGATACAACAATCAAATCTCTAATGGCCTTTTAATGTCAACTTGCTTTCTTCTCTATGATTTTTTTTTTCTTTTTACCTTACTCTTTTCTTTGACCTTCTAGATTTGGAATTCTTTAAGTTCTATTAAGTTTGTATTTTTAAGCTGTATAGCTTAAAGTATTTGTAGGTTTTTATCCCATCCCCTGGGGAATGTTTTCTTCCAGAAAGAATTCTTCTTAGTTCCTTACTTTTCTTTTGTTATTTTTCTCCCTCCCTTTCTTCCTCATTATCTATCTGTCACTAGTTTACCTACTTGCCAGGCTGTCCATTACATTTTGTTCATTTTATAATTGGCTACTCTCTCTGAGTGCTGAAGAATTGATGCTTTCAAATGGTGGTGCTGGAAAAGACTCTAGAGAGTCCCTTGGACTGCAAGGAGATAAAACCAGTCAATCCAAAAGAAAATCAACCTTGAATACTCATTGAAAGGACTGATGTTGAAGCTGCAACTTCAACACTTTGGCCACCTGATGCAAAGAGCTGACTCATTGGAAAAGACCCTGATGCTGAGAAAGACTGAGGGCAAAAGGAGGAGGGAGTGACGGAGGATGAGATGTCTACCACCGACTCAATGGACATGAGTTTGAGCAAACTCTGGGAGGTGGTGATGCAGCACACACAGGGAAGCCTGGTGTGCTGCAGCCCACAGAGTCACAAACAGTTGAACAACAACTCTGTAGATCTTTGCCTTTCAAGGCCACCTGACCTGCTTCTTGAGAAACCTGTATGCAGGTCAGGAAGAAACAGTTAGAACTGGATATGGAACAACAGACTGGTTCCAGATAGGAAAAGGAGTATGTCAAGGCTGTATATTGTCACCCTGCTTATTTAACTTATATGCAGAGTACATCATAAGAAACACTAGGCTAGAGGAAGCACAAGCTGGAATCAAGATTGGTGGGAGAAATATCAATAACCTCAGATATGCAGATGACACCACCCTTGTGGCAAAAAGTGAAGAAGAACTAAAGAGCCTCTTGATGAAAGTGAAAGAGGAGAGTGAAAAAGTTGGCTTAAAGCTCAATATTCAGAAAACTAAGATCATGGCATCTGGTCCCATCACTTCATGTCAGATAGATGGGGAAACAGTGGCTGACTTTATTTTTTTGGGCTCCAAAATCACTGCAGATGGTGATTGCAGCCATGAAATTAAAAGACAGTCCTTGGAAGGAAAGTTATGACCAACCTAGATAGCATATTAAAAAGCAGAGACATTACTTTGCCAACAGAGGTCCGTCTAGTCAAGGCTATGGTTTTTCCAGTGGTCATGTATGATGTGAGAGTTGGACTATAAAGAAAGCTGAGCGCCGAAGAATTGATGCTTTTGAACTGTGGTGTTGGAGAAGACTCTTGAGAGTCCCTTGGACTGTAAGGAGATCCAACCAGTACATCCCAAAGGAGATCAGTCCTGGGTGTTCATTGGAAGGACTGATGTTGAAGCTGAAACTCCAATACTTTGGCCACCTGATGCGAAGAGCTGACTCATTGGAAAAGACCCTGAGCTGGGAAAGATTGAGGGCAGGAGGAGAAGGGGACAACAGAGGATGAGATGGTTGGATGGCATCATCAACTCGATGGACATGGATTTGGGTGGACTCCGGGAGTTGGTGATGGACAGGGAGGCCTGGCATGCAACGGTTCATGGGGTTGCAAAGAGTCGACTGAACTGAACGGAATACTGTTTAAGATTTTGCTTTGTTTTGTCTCTGGCCCTTCCTCAAAAGCAGCGACAAGACAAAATACTTGACTTTTCCATGCCACGTGCACCTGGTGGGTTAATCAGAACAAACGCTCTTGAAACATCTCCCTCCAGGTCATTGGTCCACACCTTACTGGCTTCTTGCTGAGCTGTCGTCAGTGTTGATGAACCAGGGTGGATGGAAAGGCACTTCGCTTTTTTTTCCTGAGGGACTCTCAGCTCGGCGTCTCACTTTTAATCACCGCTAATAGCTATTTTGGCACATATTCAGAGCAGCTCAACGAGGGGCAGAGGACATATTTTGCATTAACTGGATGATGTTAAGTTTCTAGCCCTGCTCTGTTGCTTCAGGACAGAATGGATGGTACCTCTCTCAGAGCCTGCAAGGGGCTGGCTCCTGCAATGCTCAGCAGGGCTGAGTTCCCTGGTTCTGCGCACTGGACTCTGTGCTGAGGGCTTTTCCTTCAGGCAGAGAAGGCCCACTGTGGGTCATGTGCCGACTGTGTGGCTGGTGTGAGGTCTGTGTGATGATTACAGATTCTGGAAAAAGGAAAAAGTCATAAAAGTTTGATTTGGCATCTCCTTTCAGATGCTTCTGTGTGGGGCCCCCAGAAGTTTCCCTCCAGGAGTTTCTGTGGTTAGTGATTAGTAAAAAGACAGAATGTATGCAGGGTGGGTTTGCAGCTTCCTATAAACCCCAATTTGAGGGACTTTCCTGCTTCCAGGGCCCAGCACTGACTGAAATGGACACCTCTGGGCTTGAGTGGTTCTGATTGGTTTGAAGGTACAGAGCACAGAAGGCATTCTGAAATAACCCCTAAGACAGAAGCTCTGCCTGGAATCTGTCATATAATGTCCAGAAGTTTAGACTTTGGAGTTCTGGCTTTATTTTTTATTTTATTTTTATTTTTTGGAGTTCTGGCTTTAAATCTTGGATTCTCTAGGTGAGTGTATTTTAGCAAATTGATCAGTATTCCTGAGACTCAATTTTATCAATCAGTAGAATGGGGGGAATGCTATCAATCTGATAGGGCTACTTTGAGGACTCAGTGTGATTGTTTGTGTGAGTGAGTATGTGTATGCGTGTGCCCATAAAGCACAGTGCCTGGCTTCAATTGCTCAATAAACGACAGCTAATATTGTTTGTCAGGTTGGGACACTTTGTACAATATTCCAGCTTACTCCAGGGCTGCTTCAGTTTCACAATACATTTTTATCTCTCTTATTGACAAAACCCCCGATGAAAGCTGTCTTAGTCATCTCAGGCTGGATAACAAAATACCATCGTCTGGGTGGCTCATACAACAGAGATTTGTCTTCTTGGTCTTCTGGAGGCTGGAAAGTCCAGGGCAAGGCTCCAACAGGCTGTGTCTCCTGGTGAGGATCTCTTCTGGGCTGTGGGAGCCAGCATCCTGCTGGCTCCTCTCCTGGTGCAGGGAGATGGCTCTCCCTCTTCTTAGGCCACTGGGCTGGTGGGTCAGAGTTTCACTCCGATGACCTCACTCCAGCTGAATTAACTCCTGAAGATCCTATCTCCACGTAGCAGTCATGTTGGGGGTCAGGGCACTCACACGTGCATTTTGGGACGACACAATGCAAGCCCACAGCAAAAGCCAAGCGCTTCTGACAAAAGGCACTCTTGACCAGGGCAGAGGGTCGTCCCCAAGTCAGAGACATTGGTTCTGGCTTCCAGGGTGTCCTTTCTTATTTATTATGTGAATCGTTGTCTTCTGTGACTTGCCGGGCAGGGAGAGGAAAACCAGTTCTCAGGACCGCGAGATCTTCATATAAAATCATGTTTAAATGCATAACAATAGAACTGGATTTAGGTTCTGTCGTCAGTTCCTCTCTCTGGGATGGGGAAATGGACAAGTATGAGACACCTGGTGGGTGGGGCCTCTCCAGTACTCCTTGAAGGCAGAGAGGTAGGAAGACAGGGGTGAGGGGTTCTGAAACCCTGTCATCTAAAGCACGAGGCTGCCCCTGGTCAGTCAGATGGGACTTTATCCATGGTTCTCACGGGAATCTGGCACACGGTCAGTATTTGTGGGATGAATAAATGAACATCCCTGCAGATCTGCTTAGTGAGATTACAAATACCCACTTCTGTTTTATCAAATCACAGGAAGTCTGGCTTGAACGGTGCTCCTGTTTGACTTGTACATGAAAAGAGAAGGTGGCCCATGTAGGCAGTGTCTTACTGTGAAATCTTTGCTTGACTTCATTATAACAGCTGTAAATAAGAAGAAAGGTTTGAATTAAGATGAATATGACTGTCTTTGTCATACTGTTTTGTGACTGTTAATGTGTTTGTTTTCTCCCTCCGCTAGTCTGTGAACTCAGTGAGGATAGAAACCTCATTTATCTTTGTATTCCCAGGCCTGGCAAAGTACCTGGCATGTAATAAATGTATGTATTGAATATTTAACTATAAATACTAAATTAAATTAGCATGACAGTAAATTGGCAATAATGAAATAATGAAGTACCTTTCTATACTTCAAATATTTATTTCCAATAGTAAAATAAAATGTATCTTGTATAAGATCCTTTAATCATGAGATAATTTTGCCCCAAAACAATCCAATAAAAATGGTTTCACTTGTGTGAGACTCAGTGTCTGTCCATACTTAGTGAACTCACGAGCTTGACTTCATACGGGAGAGCCTTATTTAGCGCGGAGGAATCCTTTTCAAAGATGCCCTGATAGTAGCAGCAATGGGCAGCCAATGAGACTAAATTGCTTGTAGGTTCTGGGCCACTGAAGCGAAGCTCCTTCAACAAGATGATCTGTCATCCCATCAGGCTTTGTTGTGACAGCTGCAGACAATGATAATGTCGAGTCTGGCATTGAAATGTTCTAATTTGATCCCAAAATGAATTCTTGTACTTGTTATCCATGAAAAATGAGATATATAAGAAGGCAGTAGCCCTTCAATCAAAGTTTCCAGAGTGTGCAGCCTAGTGAGGACCTGCTGAGAGTGGGCGGTGCGCATTGCCAACAAGTTCCTGTAAGGATTAGCCTGGGATGTGGGCGATGAGTCTAAGCTGGAAAATAGATTTTTTTTTTTTTTGAGGGATTAAGGGATGGAATAATAAATGCCTCACAACCTTTTCCTTTTATAATATTAGGCTATATTTCCCACTATGGAAACTACTCCAATGGATTGCAACTTGTTGAGAAAAATAGATCATGCTGACTAAATATGCAGAGCCTGCCGTATTTAGCAAGAGGTAAATATTTTAAAATCTCTAAATGGATTTGCTGGCAGCCAAATGCTCCTTTAATTTAACTTATCCATACACTGGCTTAATTAAGGTCAATTTATCACCAGAGCATTCTGCTCCCAGGACCCAGACCAAGAGCTTAGGGGAAATTAAAGAAGGGAAACAGTGATGCTGAAGCTGGTGGGACACTGCCTTCCACACCAGCAGCAGCATTCCCAGAATTCCAGGTTGGGATCAAGAGCTGGTCAGCAGGGGGAGTGCCGGCCCCTAGGAGGTGGTAAAGGCAACTGAAGTCACAGCTGCCATACCGGGTCCGTTTATGTCCCGGAGGGGCTAATTATTGTCAGCTCTCCAGTGGCTCAGTCTTATAGACCCCTGTCAATGTGGGAGATTCAGGTTCAATCCCTGGGTTGGGAAGATCCCTTGGAGAAGGGCATGGAAACCCATTCCAGTATTCTTGCCTGGGAAATCCCATGGACAGAGGAGCCTGGTAGGGTACAGTCTATGTGGTCAAAAAGAGTTGGACATGACTGAGTGATACATTTGGATTTTAGATTTTTTTGGATCCAGCAATTTCCAGTAAGTGAGGAAGAGAGCCCAGTATCCATACAACCTGCTAGCAACAGGGAATATGGATCTTGGATTGACATAATCTGATTCCTTTACGTCAGCAAAGACACACGTCTATCAAAGCCAGTTTATACAATGAGAAGTAGAAGAGATTTTCTGGTGGCTAAAGCTCAGTATTCCCAGATAAATCTCACTAAACAAAAATCTTTTGTGTTTTTCCATTAAGAACACAGAAATCAAACTGTCCTTGATTGATGTGGGTAGTGTCTGGGTAAGGCATGACAAGATCTCCTTCCATCAAACAAAGGTTGTCTGAAGCAGGCTGTCCACTAGATTTATCACCCACATTCAGAGGAAACAAACAATCATTTTCTATAATACGCTCCTTTCAGAATGAAATCTAAGCATCTAGGAGCTGCCATCCAGCCCAGTTGTTTTCACCACAGCCTGGGCCAGAGGAGGAACAAACTGCAGATCTTCTAATGACTCTGGTCATGGTAGCTAGTATTTTATGTGTTAAAAATATATTTGTAAAGTGAAAAACTAACAACCCGATGGCCTGAGACCAAGATGCCTTCCTTGTGAGAACAGACCATACCCCCAGATGACTTTGCAGATGGGAGCCTGTGATGCATAATTAGGATCCATCTCCAGTGAATACTCCTCCACTCTGTCCCATAATGTAATTAACATTGCAGGTCTCCTGGCTCTTTTTAAGAGAATTAGAAGCCATGAGTCATCTGGACATCATCCGAACAAGCTCTCCTAATGCACACTGAGTCAATCACAGAGATTGCTATCTGGCAGCATTCCGAGATAGCAAGACCTGAAAGCCATCATTTAATCTGATTTAGGTCCTCTTAAAATATTCTTCCAACTTGACTAAACATTGTTCTGGTAGAAAAGATGGAGAATTATTTTAAGAGCCTGCCAAGGTCTGAGCTGTCTTAGCTGTGTTATTGATTCTTTTTTAAGTAATTGAGTTTAATTTGGAAACCTATGGACAAACAAGCTAATGAAGAAATATGACTATGCTAATTAGAATGAATGTATAGCACAAAGATCCTATAAAAGCAGGGATCTTTGCATAGATGTGCTGTTGTGTTTGGTGTTCTTAATGGCAGGGCTTAGTCTGTTAGTCTATGTTGTTGTTGATTAGTTGCTCAGTCGTGTCTGAGTCTTTTTGACTCCATGGACTGCAGCACACCAGGCTTCCCTGTCCTTCAGCATCTCCTGGAGTTTGCTCAAACTCATGTCCATTGAGTCGGTGATGCCATCCAGCCATCTCATCCTCTGTTGTCTCCTTCTCCTCCTGCCTTCAATCTTTCCCAGCATCAGGGTCTTTTCTAATGAGTCGACTCTTCACATCAGCTGGTCAGAGTATTCGAGCTTCAGCTTCAGCACCAGTCCTTCCAATGAATATTCAGGGTTGATTTCCTTTAGGATTGACTGATTTGATCTTGCTGTCCAAGGGTCTCCCAAGAGCCTTCTCCAACACCACAATCAAAAACATCAGTTCTTTGGCGCTCAATCTTCTTTATGGCCCAACTCTCACATCCACACATGACTATTGGAAAAACCATGGCTTTGACTAGACAGATTTTTGTCAGCAAAGTAATGTCTCTACTTTTAAATATGCTGTCTAGGTTTATCATAGTTTTTCTTTATCTTTGAGTTTCTTGGTTGCAGTCACCATCTGCAGTGATTTTGGAACCCAAGAAATAAAGTCTGTCACTGTTTCCATTGTTTCTCCATCTATACTCCATGAAGTGATTGGACCGGATGCCATGATCTTCAGTCTTTGAATGTTGAGTTTTAAGCCAGCTTTTTCACTCTCCTCTTTCACCTTCATCAAGAGGCTATTTAGTTCCTCTTCACTTTCTGCCATAAGGGTAGTGTCATCTGTATATCTTAGGTTATTGATATTTCTCCCGTTAATCTTGTTTCCAGCTTGAGCTTCATCCAGCCCAGCATTTCACATGATGTACTCTGCATATAAGTTAAATAAGCAGGGTGACAGTGTACAGCCTTGACGTACTCCTTTCCCAGTTTTGAACCAGTCCATTGTTCCATGTCCTGTTCTAACTGTTCCTTCTTGATTTCCATACAGGTTTCTCAGGAGGTAGGTAAGGTGGTCGGGTATTTTCAGCTCTTTAAGAATTTTCCAGTTTGAAAACTGGTCAACCACTTGTAAAAGAATGAAACTAGAACACTTTCTAACACCATACACAAAAATAAACTAAAAATGGATTAAAGATCTAAATGTAAGACCAGAAAATATAAAACTCCTAGAGGAGAACATAGGCAAAACACTCTCCAACATAAATCACAGCAGGATCCTCTATGACCCACCTCCCAGAATATTGGAAATAAAAGCAAAACTAAACAAATGGGACCTAATGAAACTTAAAAGCTTTTGCACAACAAAGGAAACTATAAGCAAGGTGAAAAGACAGCCCTCAGATTGGGAGAAAATAATAGCAAATGAAGAACAGACAAAGGATTAATCTCAAAAATATGCAAGCAACTCCTGAAGCTCAATTCCAGAAAAATAAATGACCCAATCAAAAAATGGGCCAAAGAACTAAACAGACATTTCTCCAAAGAAGACATACAGATGGCTAACAAACACATGAAAAGGTGCTCAACATCACTCATTATCAGAGAAATGCAAATCAAAACCACAGTGAGGTACCATTACACGCCAGTCAGGATGGCTGCTATCCAAAAGTCTACAAGCAATAAATGCTGGAGAGGGTGTGGAGAAAAGGGAACCCTCTTACACTGTTGGTGGGAATGCACACTAGTACAGCCACTATGGAAAACAGTGTGGAAATTTCTTAAAAAACTGGAAATAGAACTGCCATATGACCCAGCAATCCCACTTCTTGGCATACACACTGAGGAAACCAGATCTGAAAGAGACACATGCACCCAATGTTCATCGCAGCACTGTTTATAATAGCCAGGACATGGAAGCAACCTAGATGCCCATCAGCAGACGAATGGATAAGGAAGCTGTGGTACATATACACCATGGAATATTACTCAGCCATTAAAAAGAATTCATTTGAACCAGTTCTAATGAGATGGATGAAACTGGAGCCCATTATACAGAGTGAAGTATGCGAGAAAGATTAAAGACCATTACACACATATATATGGAATTTATACACATATATATGGAATTTAGAAAGATGGTAATGATAACCCTATATGAAAAACAGAAAAAGAGACACAGATGTACAGAACAGACTTTTGGACTCTGTGGGAGAAGGCGAGGGTGGGATGTTTCGAGAGAACAGCATCGAAACATGTATATTATCTAGGGTGAAACAGATCACCAGCCCAGGTTGGATGCATGAGACAAGTGCTCGGGCCTGGTGCACTGGGAAGACCCAGAGGGATCGGGTGGAGAGGGAGGTCGGAGGGGGGATCGGGATGGGGAAGACATGTAAATCCATGGCTGATTCATGTCAATGTATGACAAAAACCACTACAATATTGTAAAGTAATTAGCCTCCAACCAATAAAAATAAGTGAAAAAAAAAAAAGAAGTTTCCACAGTTTGTTGTGATCCCCACAGTCAAAGGCTTTAGTATAGTCAGTGAAGCAGAATTAGATGTTTTTCTGGAATTCTCTTGCTTCTTCTTTGATCCAATGGATGTTGGCAATTTGATTTCTGGTTCCCCTGCCTTTTCTAAAACCAGCTTGTACATCTGCAAGTTCTCAGTTCACTTGCTGTTGAAGCCTGGCTTGAAGGATTTTGAGCATGACCTTGCTAGCCAGTGAAATGGGTGCAATTGTGCTGTAGTTTGAACATTCTTTGGCATTGTCCTTCTTTGGGATTGGAATGAAAACTGACCTTTTCCAGTCCTGTGGCCACTGCTGAGTTTTTCAGATTTGCCTGCATAATGAGTGCAGCACTTTAACAATGTCATCTTTTAGGCTTTGAAATAGCTCAGCTGGGATTCCATCACCTCCACTAGCTTTGTTTGTAGTGATGCTTCCTAGTTGACATAGGGACATTTTAAAAAGTTTTATTAGAAGATAATTGCTTTACAATATTGAGTTGGCTTCTCCCATACACCAGCATGAATCAGCCACAGGTGTACATTTGTCCCCTCCCTCTTGAACCTCCCTTCTACCTTCCATCCCATCCCACCCCTCCAAGTTGTCACAGAGCACTGGGTGCATGTACCCCAATGTTTGTTACAGCACTTTTTTGCAATAGTTAGGACATGGAAGCAGCCTAGAGGTCCATTGGCAGATGAATGGATATGGAAATTGTGATGCATATATACAATGGAATATTAATCAGCTTTAAAAAGAATGCATTTATGGGGGCATTTTTTATGACAATTTTAGTAACAAAGAAAAAAATCTTTAAAAAATTTTTTTCTGGCTACATGATGTGGCATCTAAGTTCCTTGACCAGGTGGAAGTGCACAGTCTTAACCACCAGACCTCCAGGGAAGTCCCTGAAAATAAAATCCTAATAGCTATCACAGGAGTCTTCTAAGAGGTTATAAAAGTTAGCCCACCAAAGTGGTAGTAGCCTTTCAGAATAGAAAGTTGGTATAAATGTATGGTGTTATTTAATACTTGGAATGATAGCTCAGTTAGTAAATAATTTGCCTGCAATGCAGGAGACCCCAGTTCAATTCCTGGGTTGGGAAGATTCAGCTGGAGAAGGGGTAGGCTACCTACTCCATCATTCTTGGGCTTCCCTTGTGGCTCAACTGGTAAAGAATCCTCCTGCAATGAGGGAGATCTGAGTTTGATCCCTGGGTTGGGAAGATCCCCTGGAGAAGGGAAAGGCTGCCCACTCCAGTATCCTGGCCGGCAGAATTCCATGGACTGTATAGTCAGTCCATGGGGTTGCAAAGAGTTGGACATGACTGAGTGACTTTCACTTGGAATTTTTCTGGTGTGGTGCTGTATCCTTTAGTTTTTGGGTCATATTACCCCTTTTTAACTGATTCCTAAATTGAAGAGATACAAAATGACAGCAGTATGGCTCATGATTAGTTTTGGAGGAACAGCCTGTGGGGGTACATTAATAAAACTCTTAAACAAGGATGAAAAGTAACAAAATGAATCAAGACCACAAGTTTTGTTAAGAAATGGTCATGCTATTCCAAATTCCACAGCTGGCATTAATGGTGTTTTTTTAAATGCTCATTGGGATTCTTAGTAGAACTTGTAAAACAGTATCTTTGCACAAGAGATTATGGTTTCAGTTTGTAATTCTATTGCCATTTATTGAGGATTTACTATGTGCAATTTCCCTAGCCATTCCCCCTGCAGATTCCTCTCCATGGATCCCACAGAGTCAGGTTTGACTCTGTCCTCCACTGGGAAGATCATTGTCACCTGCAAGCAGAAGCCACAGAAGGAGCTTGTGTTAAAAAGTGACTCATAGCTCAACAGAACTTTTACTAGAAGGAGATGTCAGAGGATGAAATGGTTGGATGGCATCTCTGACTCAATGGACATGAGTTTGAGCAAAGTCCCGGACATAGTGAAGGACAGGGAAGCCTGCATGCTGCAGCCCATGGGGTCGCAAAGAGTTGGACATGACTTAGTGACTGAACAACAACAACAGCAAAGACATTCATGAAGAAGAGGGGCCATAACGTCTATATTCAAATGCCTTACCTATTGGTACATTTGATTTTTTTTTTTTTTTTTAGAAAACAAGAACAGATGCCAAACCTATAAACTCTTTCCCACTAGCTTTTGGGCAAGAGCAGAGACCTAAACTGATGCCAACAAGGAAATTTGGGGGGAGAGAGGAGGGGGACAGTAGAGTAACCATGTCAGAAGACAGGCAAGACCACCAAGCATTGAGTTGTAAGATGAACACTTTTCGAGAAAACATGATTGATATTTTTGTTTTAGCCAATTCTATTTCTAATTGTGTCTGTGCTAACATGACTGTGCTCAGTCGTGTCCAACTCTTTGCAGCTCCATGGATAGTAGCCCACCAGTCTTCTCTGTCCATGAAATTCTCCAGGAAAGAATACTGGAACAGGTTGCCATTTCCTTTTCCAGGGGATCTGGGTTGAGACTGAACCTGCATCTCCTGTGCCTTTTGCATTGCACAAGAATTCTTTACTGCTGAGCCACCAGTCTATTTTTTTTTTTCCAGGCTTAATCCTTAGATTGAACACACAAATTTCCTTCCTCCCTTTCTATTTACAGAAGTTATTAAACAGGGCTAGGTTTTCATTGTTGGAAATAGAAATATCTGTATTGAAAACTGTCATGATGAAAATTCACATTAAAATTTGAACATTAAACCTGGAACAGGACATTGAAATGTTGCTGAGCTCCAGTTGATGATGGAATCATTTGAACCTTGAGTGTGATTCATTTCTAGGTGATTTATTTGACTACTATAAAATAGACATATACACACAAACACCAATTTCCAGGTGGAAGGGAACTTAGGAATTTAATCTAAAACACCTTATTTCAAGAGATTGAGGCCCAAGGAATTAAGTGACTTCCCAAGCCACATTGCTGTTTTAGTCTCGTTGCAAAACTGAGACCCAAGACTTCTGTGTCCTGTCCAGTGTCCTTTGTTTGATATCCATTTCCTATTCCCTTAATAGATAACAATATGTGACTGATAGCCACATTTTGAACTAAAATCAGCTAGAAACTTGGGAACTTCCCTGGCAGCCTAGTGCTTAAGACTTCACCTTCCAATGCAGAGGGTGTGGGTTTGATCCCTAATCGGGGAGTTAAGATCCCATATACCTCCTAGCCAAAAAAACCAAAACAGAAGCAATATTGTAACAAATTCAATAAAGGCTTTAAAAATGGTCTGCATAAAAAAAAATCTTTAAAAAATTCAACTAAAAACTTAACAAGTAATTGGGTAGAATGGTGATTTTCAGAAGTTCCTGTGGGTCTTCTAAAAACATGCATGCCCCCCAGGAGTCCATCTCAAAGTTCTGGCCCAAAATGTTCAAGAAGGCTCACTGTAATTGCTATTTTTAGACAGTTAGACTGAAGTTAAGATTGGGAGCCGATGGCCAGAGCATGCAGAGTTCCTGTGGTTCTAGCAATTATGGAAACTGAGCAATGTGTGTACACGTTTCTTTATATAAAGCAAGTTACATGGCTAATGAGCTTGCAGAGATCATTCAGTTACATTGAAAAGAAAGAATAGCACACTCAAATAGTGTTGAAGAAGCAAGTTAGTGTGATTAGTTATACAGGTACTCAACATTGCAGCTCTGCAGATGTGTTGTCTGTGGAGGTTGTCTTCATACCTAGGGATCCCTGAATGTAGTAAGGTGTAAACAATTAAAAAATTTTTTCCTTTGTTTTTGAGTCTTAAAAAAATTTTTTTTAATTGGTGGAAAATTGCTTTACAATTCTCTATTGGTTTCTGCCATACAACTCAAATCAGTTGTAATTATAAATATATCCTCTCCATCCCTCCCCTCCCTGCATTGCACCCCTGTAGGTCATCATAGAGCACCAGGCTGAGCTCTCTGTGTTATTTAGCAATTTCTTACTATCTATTTTACACATGATAGTGTGTGTACGTCAATGCTACTTTCTCAGTTCATCCTGCCATCACCTTCCCCTGCTGTGTCCATAAGTCTGTTTTCTACTAGGTTCATTAGCACCGTTTTTCTAGATTCCATATGTATGCATTAATATACGATACTTGTTTTCCTCTTTCTGACTTCACTTTAAGTATAAGAGGCTCTAGGTTCATCTGCATTACTACAACTGACTCAGATTCATTTCTTTTTATGACTCAGTAATATTCTATTGTATTAATGTACCACAACTTCCTTACCCACTATGTTGATGGACATCTTGGTTGCTTCCATGTTCTGGTTGTTGTAAATACCACTTCAGTGAACATTGGGGTACATGCGTCTTTCAGAATTGTGGTTTTCTCAAGGTATATGCCCAGTAGTGGGATTAGTTGGTTATCTTGTAGATTTATTAAATATTCATAAGAATTATAAGGGAAGTGGTAGGTGGCAGTTTTTTTAAGTATCTCTTTGACCAGCACCGTGAACACTGAGGAGCCTGGTCCTCTTGGGAGAACTGTCCATGGTGCTGAAAATATCTGCGTTGACATCTTGTATGTGTCCCCCCTTCACTCCCTTTCCCTTCAGAGCAACACCTGGAGCAGGTACTGAAACTGGAATAGATAATAACATTAATTCCTGGCCCCAAATCACCAAGCACCTGATTTTTACCCAGGAAATACTTAGGAAGTTGTCTGATTTCTTTTTTGGAACAGGAAGGGTGGTTAATAGTGGTAGCTGCAGAAAACAAAAGGGAATAGGATGTATAAATCTGTCTCTGTGTGGTGTTTACTCCCATTTCAGCAGGAAAGGCCCTGAGAGACCACCTGGGCCAGAGGGAGGAGTCCTGCCGCCCTGAGAAACATCTGACAAAGTCCGTAGCTGTGACCTTCTCTATAGAGCATCTGAACAAATTTTGGGATTGGAGGTGGGAGCACCAGCAGCCCTGAGCAGCTCACAGTTCACAACTAGAGCAGCAGACCTACCCATGGGTGCCTCTCTTTCCCCTCACCCTTCTCCTCATCTCTTCCACCACCTGCCCACCATCACTAATCAGGCCCTTTAGCTCAAATGTCATTTAAAGGGCTTTCCAGTTATCTCCTCTTTTTCCTTGGGTACTTAGGATTTTCTTGAGAATAGCAGGTATTTCTAACTCAGTGCCAGTAGAAGACCTGTGGCCTCTGCCCTACATCAGAGCAAGACAGATGCAGACACCAGAGACAAACGCTGCTTTGTTCTGGAATGTGCTTCGTGGGACACGTCATTAAAGAAGGATGACATAAGAACTGTGCAGGCATGAGCTCTGCTCAGGTCTGGGCGGGGAGGCCTATTCTCCCTTTGGGAATCATTGTGACAGCCCAAACCTAAAAAAGGTTTCAAATAAAATATGGTTTTCAGCCTGGTGGAGAATAACAATTTGATTGCTCACCTATTGCCCCCAGGCTCTGAGTCTGCTGGGTGACTGCCTCAGCTCCTGGCCACAGATGCTTTTCTGAGTGATTTGAAGAATCCAAGTTATGCTGCTTCTTCTGTGAAAATAATTATTGGTGGGGTTTCAGAATGTGCAATACCTGTAAGATTAGACCCAAAGGAAAAGTTGTGAGATTGGCATGAAATAGAAATTGCAATAAATGATATCTTAAGAAGTTGTGGATTTATTTTCCAGAAGATATCCTTAATTCAGAAGAGTTGGGGATAGGAAACAGAAAGTCTAGTGGCTGGTACCAGAGATTTGTTTCCAAATGAAATAGTTTCCTAAATGTTTATCTAGAAGTTAATATTTAACACATCATTGCTTCTGGAAGCTGTTTATCTCTGAGGGCAGAGAAATTAATGAAAATGATGAATCAGGAGCTGTTTTTATGGGAATGCTTTAATGAAGTAGTTCAAGGTCTGAATAGCTGGTAAAGAATCTGCCTGCAATGTGGGAGACCTGGGTTTGATCCCTGGGCTGGAAGATCCCCTGGAGAAGGGAAAGGCTACCCACTCCAGTATTCTGGCCTGGAGAATTCCATGGGTTGCATAATCCATGGGGTTGCAAGGAGTCAGACATGACTGAGCAACTTTCCCTCACTTCAAGGTCTGGAGGCTGGAAGCAGATGGGACTGAACGTCTGCCTGCCCCTAGTAGTGGGCAGAGCATGGAAATGACCAGGTTTCTGGATCATTTGCACGTGGATTGGCCATGCTCTACATAGAATAACAGTGGTGGTCAAGCACTATGTTTGTACAACTTGTTTGTCCCAAGTCTGTCTCACATCCATTCATTCCAGTCTGCATTTATCAAGTGCTGACTTTTTCTGGGCATGCCTATGAGAAAGGGTGAAACTGAGTTACTCTAGGTGAGGAAGCTTTACTCTCTTCTGTGATACTTATTATTCAGTTCAGTTCAGTTCAGCCGCTCAGTCGTGTCTGACTCTTTGCAACCCCACGGACTGCAGCATGCCAGGATTCCCTGTCCATCACCAACTCCTGGAGCTTACTCAAACTTCAGTGAGTCAGTGATGCCATCCAACCATCTCATCCACTGTCGTACCCTTCTCCTCCTGCCTTCAATCCTTCCCAACATCAGGGTCTTTTCAAATGAGTCAGTTCTTTGCATCAGGTGGCGAAAGTATTGGAGTTTCAGCTTCAACATCAGTCCTTCCAATGAGTATTCAGGACTGATTTCCTTTTGACTGGTTTGATCTCCTTGCAGTCCAAGGGACTCTCAAGAGTCTTCTCCAATACCATGGTAGACAGACGGGTCATGGTGGAGAGTTCTGACAAAACGTGGTCCACTGGAGAAGGGAATGGCAAACCACTTCAGTATTCTTGCCTTGAGATCCCCATGAACTTATTATTATTGGAAACCAAACTAACAGTGCTCTAAGATGTTGTCCCTTTATTTGGGAATTGTGCCTCTAGCCAAGAAGTAGTAATTACCTGTTTTCAGGAAAACCCTAATGGTGTGTTTGAGCTTGGCACAGTGGTGAATAAAATTTAATTTGCACATTAGAGAACAAGAAAAGTAAAACACTGAGCATACATAAATGCTACCTTGCTCACTCTAAAAGGTAAAATTAGCAGCAATGTTTATGTAATTCACTATCCTGCTGTGGATTAAACTTGTATAATCTAAAACTTTATTTATTGGATTGCCTGGCACTTGTGGTAAAGGACCCACCTGCCAATGCAAGAGATGAAAGAGACAAGGATTTGATCCCTGGGTTGGGAAGATCCCCTGGAGGAGGGCATGGCAACTGTCTCCCATATTCTTGTCTGGAGAATCACATGGACAGAAGGGCCTGGCAGGCTATAGTCCATGGGGTCACAAGGAGTTGGACACAACTGAAAAGACTTAGCACACCAAACATTAGTCACTTTACTGCATGCACTAGTATTAGACTCCTCTATTAATAATTGTCAGAAAAAAAAAAAATTGTCAGAGATACAGCTGAAGGTTAGAAACCAGAGAAGCTTAAAAAGTTGTGGTAAAGCGACAACCATTTTCTATAGCATAGGCTTCTGAGTGTAGATGGCTGCCACCCATGTGTATTTAAAAATGCAAGCATTAGTTCTCAGTCACCTTAAGGAAAGACACCCCTCACCAAACTATTAAGTTCACTTTATTCATAGCACTAATTAAACTTGATATCATTCTGTATATTTGTTTATGGTGTCTCTCTCCCCGTTGGATTATAAACTCCAGGAGGGAAGGTCCTTGCCTCTCTTTTTTGTATTTCAGTATCGTTTGACTATCACTTGGCTATTACCTATATTGCCAATAACACTGTGCAGCGTCACCCCCAGACTCAGTGGATCAAGCTGTGGCCCTTTATCCTCACAGGTCTGCAGGTCAGCGAGGAGGCCATGTCTTCAGGCCGTGGTGTTGGGGTGGCCTTCCCTAGGGCGAAGATCTGCAGGTCCAGCTCTCGCTCATGTTCCTGTCATCCTCCTTCCAGAACTTGCTTTTCTTATGGCAATGTAGGTACTACAGGGCCAGCAAGCCTCTTAAGGCCTACGATCAGAATGGGTACTTTGTCGTCCACCCAACACCTTAGCCAAACTGAGTCATGAAGACTAATATAAAGTCAAGGAGTGGAAAGAACAAAGTGCCCTTGATGAAGCCACAGCAAGGGTGTGGATGACAGGCATGGAGAAAACGGCATCGTTCTCTCAGTTCTCTGCTCCTCCCCGTACCATAACTTTGCAGTGAGATTTTGAATCTTCTCTCACCCAGAAGTGGAGTGTGTTTATCTACTCTTTGAATCTATGCTGGATTTCTAATTCGCATTGGCAAAAAGAACATGTTGGATTGTAATGTGCCGGTTTCAAGCCTAGATCTCAGTGGGCTTTGAAGTCTTACTCTCTCTTGGAACCCTGCTACAGCCATATCAATAGGTCTGAACCAACCTGCTGCATAATGAAAGACACAAGTTTCCATCATCACTAAGGCCCCGGTGGGCAATGCCAGACCTAGGCATCAGGCTGTCTTTGACCTGCCAGTTCCCAGACAACCCACCAGCTGTCCATGAGTGCACGACCAAGGTCTTCTCTGGTCAACCAAATCTGGTGCAAATCAGTAGATGACCCACAGATTTATGCACAAAAATGAATTAATATTGCTTTAGGCCAATAGATTTAGGGAATTTTCTTTTACAGAAAAATAGCACAGAGATTCTTGAGAGTCCCTTGGACAGCAAGAAGATCAGTCAATTCTAAAGGAAATCCACCCAGCATCATTGGAAGGACTGATGCTGAAGATGAAGCTCCAATATTTTGCCCACCTGTTGTGAAGAGCCGACTCATTGGAAAAGACCCTGATGCTGGGAAAGATTGAGGGTGGGAGAAGAAGAGGGTGACAGAGGATGAGATGGTTGGATGGCATCACCAACTCAATGGACATGAGTTTGAGTGAGCTCTGTGATTTGGTGACAGATAGGGAAGCCTGGCGAACTGCAGTCCATGGGGTCACAAAGAGTCAGACACGACTGAGCAACTGAACAGCAATGAAAAGATATGTCTGCATCAGAGAGACAATGTGAGATTGAAATGATATTCTCCTTGTATAAAGTGTTGTCAGACACTTCTGTCACAGAGTCAATTCTCACTATTTTTTCCCACCCAGCCTTTGATCACTTATGATTCCTTTTTAGCCTTATATTTTACAAAATGGTGTCTTATTGAATGACAGTTGAAGGTCACGCATTTTTGCCATAAGAAAATAAGTGGAAGACAGGCCACGTGGTTGGCAGATGATATCAGCTTTCTCTTCTGACTGCTCTGTCCAGAGCTCTGCCAGCACACAGTGTATAAACTGTTTTCTTCTTAAGGATAATGGCGCCCGTGGTACTTTATGTTCATAGACTTGCCGATGGCACTTCTACATTTAGAGAATGCATTAGAATGGATGAGTGGGTCCAAGGTTGTTCTAATGTTAACCAATACTGGTATCCTGTCAGATGAATTTTTAGCATCAGAACAAGATGTGATCTTAATGGTGCTGAAGCAATTGGTCTCTTTAATTTGACATAACTCTTTTTTTTTTAATTTGACAAAACCCTTGTCTGCATGACGTTCAGAGATGAAGTGCCATTTTTCTTGGAATTTGAAGGACAAGAGCTACAAATGGACACGTTTTTCTCCCCTGATTCTCAAGCTGCCTGCTAAGACCTGCCAGGGAGTGGCTAACTTCTGTGCCCTCCCTCCTGCCTAATTTGAAATGTTCAAACATTGAAGGGTAAACATCATGCTTTAAGCATTTCTGGTCACAAAAATTATGTCTGCTTGAAGCCCACTGTTGAGACAGTTTTATCACCAGAATAATTAATGTCTTGACTGGGCTACTCACTCCATATTGCTTCTGGCTGTGAATTTTGATTAGATGTTAAGAGAAGAGGATGTCATTAGCAGCTCACCAGAGATGTGGTTATTCAATTGCTAGGAAACCAAATAAGGTGTTTTGAGGCTGACTGTGTTTGTTTCCCCCCCTTTTGACCCAGTTGGTTGGTTGCTGGTATAATAAAAGTGATGACCTTTGAGCTACGTTAGTAACAGACTTGGCTAGGATGTCAAGTTTATAAGCTTACGTCATCAGCTTCTGTTCTCGGCACTCTGCCTCTGACCCTGGAACTACTAATCACATTACTGTAAAAGACTCTTCTCTTGATTTATCTTTGCATGATGACTCCATCCCTTGGTTCCAAAAGAAATTACCACCACAGCTTGTTCTTTTGGTTTCCTTGGAGCAAGGTCAGGGAGGGTCCAGTGATGGTGGTGCTAGACTGACTTCCTGATCACCCTCCAGGTTATCACTTGAAAAGAATTTCATTAAAACTATCAACTTTTAAACTCTTCTGGATTAAACATTGGTACATAACACTACTTCAGCTTGCATGTAGAAAATTGTTAGGGAGTGAAATCAGTTATTGGAAACCCAGACGCCAAAAAGTGTATGCTCTAGAAAGAAGTGGGGAAAATGCACTGTCTAAGCTGGGTCTTTCTTCAGAGAAAGCTGTGTATGAAGATGGATTTGTGGCTGTACATTCATATTTGTCAATATTTTATTTATGCATATTTTTGTTCATTATCTAAATTGTGCACTTAAGCATATTTTTAAGTAATACTATTCTAGTTCAAGAAAGACTTTTTTGATTCTTAAGACTTTATGTTGTGCTTGCTTGGGCATCACATATACTAAAATTGGAATGATACAGAGAAGATTAACATGGCCCCTGGACAAGGATGACAGGCAAATTTGTGAAACATACTGTATTTTTAAATGTACATCAACAGAAAAATGCTTCCCTGGTGGCTCAGACAATAAATAATCTGCCTACAGTGCAGGAGACCTGAGTTTGATCCCTGGGTCAGGAAGATCCCCTGGAGAAGGGAATGGCAACCCACTCCCACTCTAGTACTCTTGCTTGGAGAATTCCATGGACAGAGGAGTGTGGTGGGCTACAGTCCATGTGGTTGCAAAAAGTTGGACTAGAATAAGCACATCAGCATTTACAGCCTGGACAACATAATGTCCTCCTTATGAATATTCTGAACACAGGAATCACAGGGACAAAAGTTGCTGCTCACTCTCTGGGGAAACCCTGCTGAGGGCTTGAGTCTGAAAAGATGATGGAGCTCCTGATGGTTGCAAAGAATGAAATTCTCCTGTTCGAAGCCTGAAGGAGCCAGGGTATGTACAGAATATTCCCCTTTCTCTGTCTCCCCCACTCCATTTGGCTGGTTGTCAACACAAGAAGCTTTGCCCATTCTAAATATGCTGGCTAGATCAATAATTGAAATGAATGTGCTGCTGCTAATGTAATAAAATTAATAACAGACGAATTACTCAGTATTGATTCTCAATTTCCTTATGTTAGACCATTTCCATATGAATGATTGTTTTAGGAGAGTTAATATGGACCCATAGCCCGTTCTGAAATGTAGCTTTACATACACACACGTGCCTGCCTATGTGTATATATACATGTTGCGTGTATGCATGTGCATAAGTATGTATATATATGTAAAAACATATGCTTTAGATATATTTTATTTATTTTTCTTTAATGGTTCCTCAAAGAAGGGGCTGATTGTTGTTGTTCAGTCACTAAGCCGTGTCCAACTCTTTGTGATCCCATAGACTGAAGCATGCCATGCTCCTCTGGCCTCCAGTATCTCCTGGAGTTTGCTCAAATTCATGTCCATGGAGTCAGTGATGCTAGCTAACCATCTCATTCTCTGCCACCCCTTTCTCTTTTTCTGATTATGGGAGAACAATCACCTGGCTCTCCTTGCCTTGAGATGCTTGTTGTGCATGAGGTTAGATGTTTCTGCATTTTCTGAGCCAGAAGAACAATCAGAGTACATTCTCAGGATGTAAACTCAGAGACATGCCTGGACAATGTGAGGAGGCTGCTTGTCACTGTGCTGATCTGACCACACACGAGAACTCCTTAGTCACATGATGCACAGAGGGAGTGGATACACTTGCTGTGTAAGAGGAGAGCAACCGGAGGAGGGACAAAGCCCAGTGCTCTGCTTCTAGGACTGCCAGGAACACACCTGCAGTGAAGAGTTCAGTTACTAACTGTTGCAGCAAAACAGGTCTTCCCTGGTGGCTCAGATAATAAAAAGTCTGCCTGAAATGCAGGATACCTGGGTTTGATCCTTGGGTTGGGAAGATCCCCTGGAGGAGAAGTGGCAACCCACTCCAGGATTCTGGGAAATCTCATGGGCTATAGTCAATGGGGCTGCAAAGAGCTGGACACGATTGCACGATTAACACTTTCACAGCAAGGCAGGACACACACACAGGGGTCTCTCAGCAGGAGGGAGGAAAAGTGGGTTCTGTTGGGGACCACATGATCTTAGAAACAGATCCTTCCCTAGTCGAGCTCCAGATGAGACCCCTTAGTTGTGACCTTGTGAGAGTCCCTGTTTCAGATACAATGTGTTGTACTTCAAGTACTATGGCTTTTTAAAGTGACTCCATATTTCCTCCCATAACTTATAGCAGATTTCTACTTAGTACCTTAAGATATTTAAAGAAATTCTTTATATGTGAACCTGTGATAACCATCCAGTCTGCTGCTCTGAAAGGCAGATAGGGAATATAAAGAAAAAGGCATTATTTATTTCATAAAGATTTCCCTTCCACCTGTTAAATGTTACAGTAGAGTTGAAGAAAAAAAAAGACCAAACTAGGACTGTTTTGGAATTCTTTCCCTTAAAATGAGTGTCACTGTCTCTTCGTGTCGGGTCACTAGATTTAACCCCCCAAGAAAGAGTTTGCCAGATATATCAGCACAAAGGCTTTTTAAAAACTTTACATTTGGAGACAGTATAATAAATATGCATGAAGGTAGGATGTTTGATTGACACTGAGTTTGGTCTTTCACCCTCTTTGTTTACTGGTAGTCATTGTCCTTTTTCTCTGATGCTTTACTTGATTGAAACTAAACCAGGAAACTATAAACAATTTTTTTGTTTTAAAACACTGGGCACATTTCATCTTCACTGCCTTCCACAGGTTTGTTTGTCTTGCTGTGACCTTGAGTAGAAGAAAACATTTCCATTTATCAAGTAGGAGGTGACAAAGTCATTCAAGGGTCACATTCTCAGGGAAAAAGTGCCATCTATGTTGTATGACTAGAAAATAGATATCTCAAAGTATTTTATTACCTGTGATTTCCTGCTAATTAAAAGAAATATTAATCTGCTGTGGTTCAATGGTAAAAATTCGCTTTTGTGCATGTTTAATGGTGATGAGTAGAAGCATATTTTGATCATGACACTTCATATTGAATTAAAATACCATTCCTCTCAGAGGGTGCTGAAGCGTGCCCTTCTCTGCAGGCATGAAGCTTTCCATAAGTAGGAATTCTTATTAAATAATTTTCTTCCCTCCACTCCTTCTGGTCTGTGCATTTATTCCATCCCAGGGACAATTGCTATTGAAGTTGACAGGTCCTGAGGCAGATTGGCAGAGCAACCTTTTGTTTCTGTCCTGACAATTGCATTTCCTTTGAATGAACTATTGTGCAGGGCACTCTACTCTGAAGGACCTGATCAGTTTGCAGCAGGTGTTAATGTCCACTGGAATATTTCACTAGACAGGATTGGAGAGTGAAGTCAGACTAGTCTAGTTGAACTTCCAATGGAGAAAATGCAGGGAAGCCATTTCCTTCCAGCTCTGAGAATCTTCTTTTCAGTCCTGTGAACTCAAATGAAATAAATAAATCTTGAATGTTAGTCAACAAAGTGAAGTGTCTGCCTCAAAGCATTACAGTCGTGGTTAATTCAACAAGATATCTTCCCAAGATCTTCCACAGGTAACATTCCACAGGTGTTTGATTTTTGCTCCAGTGTACTTTGCAAATGTGATTTACCTGGAAACAGCCATTTCACTATGCACATTCGCTTTCTGCTCCACTTTCTGAGTCCAGTGTTGCTTGGCTTTCTTTCAGCCTTGTTTTTCCCCTCAAGAGCAGACTGAAGCCTCGGAAGCCAGTCTGCTAGCATCTGGAAAAGAATGATGAATCACTGTAGGCTTGTGCCACTCCCACGGGGAAGGGTCCATGGAGTGTCTTACTTTCCAAGGAAACATTAACTTGCCAGCTGATCTTTACCTTCCTTGGGGATGCGGGATTCGTTTGGTTAATGTTTATAGATTCAGACGAGTGCATTTCTTACAGCTACATTTGTCACTCCCTGTTTGAATTAACACTTTAATTTTGTTTGTTTGTCTTCAGTTATTAGGCTAAACCTCAGTGCCTTCAGGAACCCCTCTGCATATCCCACTGTTACTTTAATGTTGATGAAGAGGTCATTGCATCTCATTGATTGCTTCTCCCTGGCTTCCTCCACGTCACGAAAGAGCACAGATGGGAGTCTTCAGCTCATTAGAGGCAGTGCTTTGAGACCTCATCAATCTAGTCTATTTTTACTTTAGAGATGCCATAAGAATTTCTGCCCCAGAGAGCCTACCTTTATGGCTTTGCCATCGTGCCTGCACCCAGGTGAGACACTTCTAAGTTAGTGAGACAGAACCGGGAAACAGACAGTCTTTGTGGGATGAACAAGATCGCTTGAGGCACCAGTAAGAATCAGGCAGTAGATTTATAGCCTGCCTACAGTTATTTAAGTATACACACACAGCTCAGACAGATCGATATTCTTGAAACACAAGCTAGTGAGTGTTTTCTCTGCTCAAAATGGAGGCTAGATTAATGGAGAGCTCGATTTGTCCAGATTTAATCTCCTCAAGGCAATTAAAGCAATTTTGTGTTTTCTACTTTAGTGCTCCCCTGAACCGACAGCATCTGGACAACTTTAATTACCGTTTCAGTTCAGTAAAAATGCACAAAAACGGCAGGTTTGGGGACTAAGAGTGACTTTTTCTCCTACTGTTTTTCTGATTTCGTGACTGTGGGGTTTTGGCTTCTTATCTGTTCATGCTGGTGGAGGTAACTGCATTTAAGGCTGCATGTGCTCCTGGGAGTGTTGGACACGAGGACCCTGAGGGATGGTCACTGCGGGGAAGGTGGGACGATGGATGTTGGGGTGTTTGAACTCTGCAACATTGTCAGTGGATTCTCTTTCACATCCTCCACTCAACTCAGATCCTCTCTCTCAGTGTCACCTCCCAACCAGAGCTTCTGTGCAGTTTTGGGTAGTGTCCTCACCTGGGGCACCATTCTCTCTCCACTGCTGCCTGCCAACCACCCTGCAGCAGGGGTTAGAACTGTTTGCGTTTTCTAGAAAGGATGCATTCAACCCTAAAAAGACATATAAAAAATGTTTAATTACTTTCTATTGGCATATAGTTCCTTTGCATTGTTGTGTTAGTTTCCACTGTACATCAAAGTGGATTAGCTATGTGTATACATAGATTCCTCTTTTTTGGATTTCCCTTTCATTCAGGTCACCACATAGCACTGTAGAGTACCCTGCATTGTACAATAGGTTTTCATTATTTGTCTATTTCATATATAGTGTCAATAGTATATATGTCTCAATTCCAGTCTCCCAATTCATCCCACCCCCATTCCTCCTTTGGAATTCAGAAGTTTGTTCTCTACATTTGTGACTCTATCTCTGCTTTGCAAATAAGTTCATCTGTACCATTTTTTCTAGATTTCACATATATGCCTTAACGTATGATATTTGTTTTTCTTTTTGAATGTTATTAAATTCAAAGAACTGTTGATCAACGACATCAAACACAGCTGACAAGCATGCATGTATTTATGTGATGGTAAATTCAAATCTTTAAATTCCTAATAATGTTTAACTCAAGAATATAAAGTATCTGATGATATATTTCCTTGTGGACATTTTACAACTTTAGGTACACATCAGAATTGCCTTTATTCATTGAAAATTAATGAGATTCTGGCTAGATAGAAGGCATGTTATTCTTGGCTCTGTGACATTTAAGGACCTTCCTTTAAATTCAGGAAGTACTTTTCTTTCCTTTGAAGCCTCATCATCTGTCAATAGCTTTTGACATCCTGTTAGTCATACATGACTGTATATCATTCATTTTTATTTCTATCTGCTTCTCCTAAATTCTCTGTCTTGAGTTCCTGCACATTTTTAACCATGTGGAAAAGTTCAATTCCGGAGCAAAAACCTCTTTCTCTGTAGGACGGTCCTCAGTTTTTCCCTAGGGATAAATTGCCTGTGTTCTGTGCAGAAGCTGTTCATTCTGTAGTGTAACAGAACAGCAGGTGTGCTCTGGAGTCATGCCTGGATTTGAGTCTCTGTCTTATCCCTTATCAGCTGTTTGATACTAAGCCAATTACAAAAACTTCTAAGTCTTGTTTCCTCATATGTGACATGGAACTAATAAGTTTATATTTAATATTTTACAGGGTTGGTGTGAAAATTAAATGAGATAATATATGTGGATTATTTATTTCATCTCTCAACATACTGTGTGTATTTGGTATGTGCTGGTTGTTGTTATTATTACATTAGAATATAGTTAATGATGTTTCTTCAGTAACCTCCCGAGATTAAGAATTCTTTGGGGAGGGCACCATTTCTTATTCAATTAGTCATAATCTTTATCCAACACATAATCTTGCACACAGTTGGATAGTAGATGTTCAGATTTTTGCCAAATAACTTATTTAACAAACAACTTCTTTGCTGGTCATCACTGTTTTATTCAACTTAGACCATTATTTTACTAAAATAAAATTTACATTTATAATTTAATTATTTTATTATGGCTAAATTTATAATTTAATTAAATTTATTTCAACTTTGAATTTATTAATTTATTAAAATAATTTTTATTAGTGAACTTTGGTGATATCACAGGATATTATTTGGGTTTAATGCACATATTTTATTCATGAATACAATTCTGACAGCTTAGGATTGTTAAGAAATTGGAAAATAATTACATGGATTTGATATTTCAAATGCTTAAAAAGACTTAAATAAGAAAAAGAATCACAAGTGATTGTAATTTCAACAAGGAAATGGTCAGTGAGATTCAGTGTACATGTCCTTATCCCAAACGTGTAGTATTTTGAGAGCAGAGGGTAGCTAAACATCAATTCCTGTCAATTTTTTCAATGGTTTCTAGAATTTATCTCCTCATTGTCACCAACACTAAACCCCTAGTTCAAATGATCATCAGCCTGGACTTCTGTTGAAATCTTAATTTGTGTATGTGCATCTACTCTACATAAACACATCTGCTAGAGTGGATTTTTCAATATGAAAATTTTATCCCCTCACGTTTATGCTTAAAATAACCTGCTAAAATAGTTCCATTAAAATTAAAATGAAAATATCTTGATTATAAAATTAACACAAGCTATTAAAATGTACAAAATTATAAAAAAGAAAAATAAAACATTTATAACAAAAATGCTTATTGATAAAGCTGTAGTATACACATTTTTAGATATTATTCTGTGTATACCTAACATATACATGTATTTCCAAATTAGGTGATTTGTTAACATACTTCTTGGGTCAACCTATTTTTTTTCAACCTATTTTTTTAAACTTACTAATTTATTATGTATATTTTCTATATCAAGAGCTTATAGGATTGATATTATAATGTTTGATGGCTGTGTACCTCATATTGCTGGATTGTAAGGTCATCTGCAATTTTTGTCACTGTAAGCAATACTTTAGGTGTATGCAAATTTGCCGAGTGATGAATGAATATTATGTTGAGGAATTGTTGGTAATGCATATGTCATTTTATAATATTATATTTTATAGAAGATAGGATTAATATTCATAAAACTAGAAAAATCATGAGATTTATCCCAGGGATACAAGGATGGTTCAATATGTGTAAAACAATCAATGTGATATACCTTATTAACAAACTGAAGAATAAAAATCATATGATCATCAATAGATGCAGAAAAAGCTTTTGACAATCTCAACATCTACATATGATAAAAACTCTCAAAAAAGGGGTATAGAGGGAATATTCCTCAGCATAATAAAAGCCATATATGACAGTTCAGTTCAGTCGCTCAGTCGTGTCTGAATCTTTGTGACCCCATGAACCGCAGCATGCCAGGCCTCCCTGTCCATCACCAACTCCCAGAGTCTACCCAAACCCATGTCCATTGAGTCGGTGATGCCATCCAACCATCTCATCCTCTGTCGTCCCCTTCTCATCCTGCCCTCAATCTTTCCCAGCATCAGGGTCTTTTCAAATGAGGCAGTTCTTCGTATCAGGTGTCCAAAGTATTGGAGTTTCAGCTTCAACATCAGTCCTTTCAATGAACACCCAGGACTGATTTCCTTTAGGATGGACTGGTTGGATCTCCTTGCAGTCCAAGGGACTCTCAAGAGTCTTCTCCAACACCATAGTTCAAAAGCATCAATTCTTCGGCACTCAGCTTTCTTTATATTCCAACTCTCACATCCATACATGACCACTGGAAAAACCATAGGCTTGACTAGATGGACTTCTGTTGACAAAGTCATGTCTCTGCTTTTTAATATGCTATCTAGGTTGGTCATAACTTTCCTTTCAAGGAGTAAGCATCTTTTAATTTCATGGCTGCAATCACCATCTGCAGTGATTTTGGAGCCCAAAAAATAAAGTCAGCCACTGTTTCTGCTGATGCCCCATCTATTTGCCATGAAGTGACGGGCCTGGATGCCATGATCTTAGTTTTCTGAATGTTGAGCTTTAAGCCAACTTTTTCACTCTCCTCTTTCACTTTCATCAAGAGGCTCTTTAGTATTTCTTCACTTTCTGCCACAAGGGTGGTGTCATCTGCATATCTGAGGTTATTAATATTTCTCCCAGCAATCTTGATTCCAGCTTGTGCTTCCTCTAGCCCAGCATTTCTCATGATGCACTCTGCATACAAGTTAAATATATGACAAGGCCACAACTAACATCATCCCCAACAGTGAAAACCTGAAAGCATTTTGTCTAAAATAAGGAACAAAGCGAGGATGCCCACCACTTTCTTCTCAAAATGTTAGTTGCTCATTCATGTCTGACTTTTTGCAACCTCATGGACTACAGTCCGCCAGGCTCCTCTGTCCATGGAATTCTCCAGGCAAGAATACCTGAGTGGGTAGCCATTCCCTTCTCCAGGGGATCTTCCCAACCAAGGGATAGAACCCGGGTCTCTTATACTGCAAGCATATTCTTTATCATCTGAGCCACCAGGGAAGCCCTTCGTCTCACCACAAGGCTATTCTTCTGGGATGCTGTTTTCTTCCCAAGATTAAATCCACATTCTAGCTTCTTATAAACAGTTTCTTCTTTGACAGAGCATTTCACAGTTGAAACTTTACATTGATTCATAAATTATTATTTTATTAATGCCTATCTCCTCTACTAGACTTTAAACTCTATGACAGCAGATATCAAGTTTATTTTGCTCATAATTTTGTCTCCAGAAGCTGATATGGTGCTTGGTATATAATAAGTTCTCAATAGATATTTGTGGAGTAAATGAATAAATGAAGGTAAAGATTGTGATTCTTCAATCCTCAGATTACACCAACGATTCCAGTTTTGTTTAAATATGGTCACTAAACCAGGACAGTCTACAATGAAAGAGGAAGTCTAAATGAGTAGGTTGGCAGCTAGTATTCAAGTCATTCTTAGAATTAATATAAAACACATTATCTTTTCCCCTTGGGGAGAGTGGGAGTAGCGAATTCTTGGTGGTATTATTCACTGAGTTATTTGATATGTTACATTTATTCTTATGGGAAATTTAAATGCCTATGATATGCTGAGCATTAGACATAGCATATAAAAGACAATTTGATAGTACATTAAGTGCCCAGTTTTCTTTCCTCATCTTACTTTTATCAAAGCTTTTATGAACTATTATCAGAATTAAAATGAAAGGAATGCTTTTTAGGATTATTTTTAAAATGAAAAATTCATGAGTTTTATCTTTGTGCCATGGAATTAAAAGATATTAGAACTAGGAAGAATTTTATAAATATTCTAATACTCCCTCTTTAATTTACAAACGAGAAAATTGAGGCTTAGGCTGATTAAATGATTAATTGAAGTCACAGAGCTGGGAACTTAAGCCCAAATTTCTAAAACCCATAAGAGATTGTATTCAATTACAATGTGTTGCTTCCATGGTATTTCTCTATTAGTGCGATGCATACTTATGAGAGGCTTATTTTTACTATGTTAAAAGGAATGGTGGTGCTTCTGGTCTGCACTATGATGCAGTGATGGAAATCAGATGCATCTTCCCAATGCAAACAATCATGGAGCCACTGTTTAGGGACTGGATGAGAGGGCACAGTGCTGTGGTCCAGGGAGAAGGGACTCTCAAGAGAGGAGCCTCACACGCCCCCAGCTTTCTCACTGGAGGAACTTTCCATTGCTCCATGTCCTAGGGCAGTGAAGCCCAGGTCCAGGCGTGATGCTGGGTGGAGCAAACATAGAACAAAGTTCAGGACCCCTTAGGCTGCTGGAATATGAGGAACTGGCTGTCAGAGAAGAAGGCACATGAGAAGGAGTTTGCACAGGAGTTCCCTTGAGTCTTTGGCCGAATACTAAGTCCTGCAGGCACAGGATGGGACTCCTTGAAGGTGGGCAAAGAGCAGCTGCTCTTGCTGCTTGTGTCTCAGGGTCCCACAATGTTGAGAGACATGACAATTTGAGAAGCCATCACAGGCATCCAACTAGATCCCAGCAAGACCAGAGTACAGGGTGTGCTAGCCTTAGAGTTATTGTTCTGTTGCCAAGTCACGTCCTACTCTTTGTGACTCCATTGACTGCAACACACCAGGCTTCCCTGTCCTTCACTATCTCTCGGAGTTTGCTCAAACTCATGTCCATTGAGTTGGTGATGTTATCTCACTGTCTCATCCTCTAACACCCCCCTTCTCCTGCCCTCCATCTTTCTTAGCATCAGGGTCTCTTTCAATGAGTCAGTTCTTCTTATCAGGTGGCCAAAGTATTGGAGCTTCAGCTTCAGCATCAGTCCTTCCAATGAATATTCAAGGTTGATTTCCTTTAGGACTGACTGGTTGATTTTCTTGCAGTCCAAGGGTACAGTAAGGAGGCCTAACCAAGCCTAAAAATAAACACTAACAGAATAAAGCTAATTGGCTCAGTATTCTTCTAAGGAAGTTGACAGAAGTTAGATTCTGCAAAATAACATCAACAATTTTCAGAAAGCCATAAAAATGACCACATCCAGAGATGCTGGCCTTAAAAATAACGGCTTGAATACAGCAACTGTAAGAGTATGTTCAAGGACTTAAGGGAAAAGGGGACAAAAATGGTGACAAGATGGGGACTCTATTCAGAAGTCAGTTCTTTGGAAAAGAACCAAATGAACATAGTGTATCTGCCAAACATAGTATCTGAATTGGAAATTTATCTGATAGGCTCAACAGAAGATTAAACGGATTAACAGAAGGAAGGTTAGTAGGTTTTTAGAAAGGGTGATGGGAACGGAAACCCGGAGAGAAAAGTGACTGAGAAAGGGAACAGAGGCTGTGGGCATGTGGGTTAACACACCCGTGACTAAAGTGCCAGAAAGGGATGTTGCAGTGGAGCAGCATATTGAGGGAATAATGGCTGCAAATGTTCAGATTTAATTAAAAAAAAAATCAACCTATAGATTTAAAAAGCAGGCCAAACAGACGCAAAGCAAACCAGGTCATTTTGGATTGACACAAACCAAAGAGCAAGGGAAAATATTAAAATCAGTCAGAGGAAGAGAGCAACAATGATAAAAATCAGAGTTGATCTGAAGTAAGAGTTCATAGTTCTGAGGTTTCAGTAGAGCTGGGCAGAATATGCTATTTGAATAAAGAAAAACATTTAAAAAGTGAGAAACCAAATAATCCTTGAGGGCAAGTAATTTGTCCCTTTGAGCTTGCTAATTTTTAATCGGTCCAGTATAATACGAGTTTGCATTCTTACTCTTTTTAGTCTTGAAGACAGAGGAGAGAAGAGAAGAGATCTAATAGTTGGGACATCTGATTTTATCTACCTGTCCACCAACCTATGAACGCATGTACATATATATGCATATATTGAAACAATCCTCACAACAACAACAGAATCAGTGCTGAACTTTCATCAGAAACAAAGCAATTCAGAAGAAAGTAGAAAGACCCTTAAAATGCTGAAAGAGAAAAGAAATTATGAACCTAGAATTCTATATCTGGCAAAATATATAACTTATTCACTTTGTTGTGCAGCAGAAACTAACATATTGTAAAGCAACTATATTCCAATAAAAAAATTTTGCATGCAAAAAAAAAAAGAAATTCAAATTTCAATGTCCAGCAATAAAGTTATAGGGATACAGCGATAACCAGTTGTTTAAAAAATCATTCTAACCCTAACCCACCCCCACCCCCCATAAAGGCCAAATAAGAACATTTCAGATTAGAAAAAGCTGAGATCATTGTCTTTAGAGGCCTACACTACATAAGATCTAAACAGATGTTTCCAGTGAAGAAGATGCCCTGGGGCTAGGGGAACAGATTCGCGTTTCCAGCTCAGGGTTCTGTGGATACTGCATCATTATTCCGGTTCTGGCGTCTCTTTCCTGCCACACTGGTTTTGCAACATTACTGCTCTGGTCCCTGCTGTGTGACAGGAAACAGTGAACTGAGCTATCCTCTGCAGACCCAGCAGTGAGGGGCCTACTTTGCAAGTCACAAGTGAATGTTTAGAATATTAAATCCAGTTTAGAGCAAGTGCTATTACATGTGGAAACTTCTGGAGCAGAGGTCACAGAGGAAGACAAGCTGTCCAGGCTCCTTCAGCCACATCGGTGGGTGGATCTTTCGTTTGTAAAGCACTTCTCACCCCACAGTCTGCATGTGGGAGCTTTACTTTGGAGGCTGACACACCTATGTTTCTACCTGTCCATGCAGGTGCAGGGGGCTCAGAGGTGAACGTGCACTATGAGGACCTCAGAGCCCCGGGTTCCACAAGTGCTTGGTCCCGATTGCATGCCCCTCATCACAAGGGCACAGGGGTCAGCCCCAGAGGTATTTGTGGGAACCATAGGAGGTGCCGCTTGGGTGGCTCTGACCCCCATGCTTCCCTGTGAAAATTCCATCTGGGGAAGCTGCGCTTGGTTGCCCGAACACCGTAAACTAAATGAGCCTTAAACTGCAGCGCGGTCCTGCAGAGAAATGATGGCGGCAGAGCTTCACATGGAAACAGAGAAAGTAAACCTGCGTGAAATGAAACATCAAGAAGACAAAGTGCTCTCGGTGGAGTGAAGTGGAGAAAATGTTAGACCTGGAGTCTGAAGGCCTGAGCTTGAGTCCTTCTCAGCTGACTTGTGACAGCTTACTTCATTTCTTTCATCCCCACTCCCTTCCATCTGCAAAGCAAGATGTTGGTCTAGACAATGTTTAAGCAGAAATCTAAGCATTCCTTTAGTCTGTGTGGGAATGGTTCAACGAAAGAGATTATTTGACTGTAAATTAATAATTAAGACTCAGCTCTATTTGACAACAGACAAAACAGTCTCACTAAGTGACTATTGGATGCCTGGGTTTTATCTGTTTACTCGTAAGTTGGATGTAACACATTCAAAGTGACACAAGAAATGTTCAGTTGTGTTCATATTTCAGACAGTGTTCACATTTTTTCTAACATACATGAAGGATGTGGTCCTTTTCTCTCGCCACAGAAAGTTTTAGGAGGATGGACGAGAGTGAGGTGGGTGTTTTGCAAATCCTGAAGCTCTGACAGGCTCTGGCGTTTGGGAATTTCTCCAGCCTGGGATGAGAACTGTTGGATGTGTGGAAGCCTCAGGTCATGTCCCAGGACCTGTGGCCGTATCTCAGAACTGCGTGTGGAGGAAACTCAGGTTTGTCCTCTCCTGTTGGAAGACCCATGATTAGATGCTTGGGGCTGCATTAGGCTTCCGGCTTCTCACGGCTACCCTGTACCTTCAGGGCAGGTGCAGCGTGTCTCGACTCTATGGACAGGTGCCCTTTGGCTTCTATCCTGTGGGACTGTAGGGTCACCACAGACTCACTGGCCAGTGGATGGAAGGTAGCAATGGACAATTTTCCCCCTTTCTTACCCGGGGGAGGTAACCTGAGACGTCTTTCACAAGGGCCTGCCTCCTGAGATGTTATTTCACCCAGTCCTGATGACGGGTTAGCCAGAGCAGGGGCCTCCTGCACTACGTATCCTGGTCATTAGCTCTATTGTGCACACCGTTTCTTACATTCCTCATTTAATTCTCTCAGCAACCTGATTTAGCATTTTAAGTATGAAAACATGGACACTTAGAGAAGAAGATAAGTTACATGCCTCTATTCACACAGCTAGTGTGTGGCAGTCGTTGTTCAGTTGCTCAGTTGTGTTGACTCTTTGTGACCCCCATGACCTGCAGCATGCTGGGCTACCCTGTCCTTCACTGTCTCCTGGAGTTGCTCAAATTCATGTCCACTTAGTTGATGAAGAGCTTGCTTCAAACCTAGATTCAATCTAGGACATGCAGAGGGTGGGAGGCTTTTCTTGAGCCCTGCCCCGCATCGGGACTGTGACCAGGCCATGCTCCTTCTCTGCAGCCCCATCCTACAGCATCCTACAGTGCAGCCTATTCCCAGGGCAGCCCCTCCCCTCAGCCGGTGGGGGCCTCACTGCCCTCTCTTTAGGCCTGACTGAGCCCACTCTGCTGTGAGCTGTCCTGATGTTGACCCTTCCTCAATCAGCCCCTGGAGCCAACCATCTGTTTCCTGCCACAGCCCTGCCTGGTGCAATTTAGAAAGATGTCTGATTTGTTTAAGGTATGAATGTTGTCCATTTTAGTCATTTAGATCCATACAGGCATCTCTAAAATATCACCTTTTCTCAACATATTCAAACATATAATCTAAAGAGGAGATTATAAGAAAGAATTTGAATTGATGTTAGAAAGAGAAATGATTAAGAATATTCTCCTATGTTCCCTTCTCTTTTAATATCCAAAGAGTGACTTTTTACAAAACCCCGTGTTACTGAATTTCATAGCTTGCCATGTAATCAAGGCCAGTGTGGAAAGAGGAAAGTTCCACTGTTAGAGCAAAAATCTCTCAAAAGCTTTCATTCCGAAATGAGTCATTGAGACTGTCACAAGGCTTTGTTGGGTACAATGCTCTGAGCAAGTACAAAATAAAAACAGCAGAGGAGGAAGCTTATGGATGAGCTCTGGTCTTGGGGTTTTTCCATGGGAAATTGATTTATTCTTCACAAGTCTGTAAATTCAATTATGTCCCTGACTTCCTGTATTGATACAAATGCCGCGGATCCAGGGAAGGCTCAGGCAGACACGACTGGCGAACGTTGCCCATTTTTCTTTCTCAATGAGATGAGCTAAAATTGCATTACAGACGACTCTGCTCCGAGAGCCCATGCATGCATGGTTTCTCTGCTGTCTGGAGAAACGTGAGGCTGTGCAGGCAGCTGCTCTCCTGACCCACCACATAAGTCCTGGCATCTGCCTGCCAAGCTGTGTCTATTCCCGCGGTCTCTGCCAGCTGAGATCTGAAGAGACTGTCCTGCGCCTCTGTTTCCTATGGATTAAGACGTGGTTTGGCTTCCTGGTGGCTCAGTGGTAAAGACCCCGCCTGCCAATGCAGGAGATGCAGGTTCGATCCCTGGGTTGGGATGATCCCTTAGAGAAGGAAATGGCAACCTACTCCAGTATTCTTGCCTGGAGAATTCCATGGACAGAGGAGCCTGGTTGGCTACGATTCACAGGGTCGCAGAGTCAGACATGACTGAAGCAACTTAACATGCAATCAAAGTTTGGGCTTTATCCCAGCAAACATATGAAATAATTCTTAGTGAATTTGTTGCTTGAAGCTTCCTTACTTTTCCACTGATCAAGTGGAGAATTTCTAGAACTCCCAGTATTGCTGATAAGCACCCGACCCCATCCCCTTTCCTGCCCTGTCCGCTCCCCTTGGTCTTCCTGTGACGTGACCATCATCCGACTCTACCTGGTGACAAAAGCTTGTCCTCCATGGAGTTGCCCACAGGATCTCATCACAGCTCCTGAGGGGCCCCGTCTAAGACAGTCTTTGAGGGGAGACAGGAGAACATAGCCCATGAGAGTGCAGGTTCTAGAGTGAGACTGTAACCGAGCAGGACCCCAAGGGGCCTTGGGGGGAGACAGGCCTTCCCCCACATCCTCTGCTGCAGCTCCTCTCTGAAGTACCTAGATAATAGTATTTGATGCTCTCTGATATTATTTGATGCTATATAGTTTCCTAAGTTGTTTGCAAATGTAAAAAAACACCTCCCTCTCCACCAAATGGAAGACGTTAACTACTTGACAACCTTGAGCCCCAGGCCTCCTGAAGCCTAAGGACTGATGATGTTCTTTCCTCTGATACCACCTGCTGCCTCCCCATCAGGCAATCAGAAGATTGTGCACCAACTGATCACACACCCTGAGACTCCCTCCCTCACCTGCTTTTAAAAACGCTTTGTGAAAACCTTCAGGGAGCTCTAGGCTTCTTAGGGCATGATCCACAGTCTCCTTACCCAGTTCAGCAGTAAACCCCACTCTGTTCTGCACTTCGATGTCACAGTGTGCCTGGCCTCACTGTGTGTCGGGCACACGGACCTGCACTAACAGGACATCCTGGGCGCAAGGCTGTCTCCACCACGTGGTGATCTTGTGGCCTCTGGCAGGTTACTCACCTTTTCTAGGCTTCGGTTTGCTCCTGTGGAAAATGTAAATGGTAACAAGTTGAATACCTTAGCACCTAAAGCACTTAACGCACCCACGGAAGATATTCGCTGCATCGCAGCTCTGAGTGTTTCTCCCAGGACATCAGAGGCTGTGGGACCCCAGCCTCGGTCTCCTTTCTGGGAGCTCCTGTGGTTGGATTTGGCCTTGTTCATGGACCCAGACCCGGTGAACCCACGAGGGGCCCCAAAACCAGATGCTGTGCTCAGTTCTTCATTTTATTTTTACCAAGACGTCTCAGTCAAGTGTCAGGAACACTTATCTTATTTAAGATAAGAATATATTTATATAACCAACAAGAAAAAACGCAGTGCAGTGAAACTGTAATATTTTTCCCCAAGTAGTCCATCAGTGGGAAGAGCAAGAGAGATGGTAGTCTGGAGTGGGAATCTGGAAAGGAAGGTTCCTGGGCCCAGACATGAGGGCTCAGGCAGGAGCAGGGGAGGGCTCTGGTTGGTTCAGCCCCATAACAAGACTTTGGCACTGAAAAGTCCACATCCCGGGAAACCCTTAGCAGCAGGTCTTCTGGGACTGTCAGTCACCATGAGCATCATGGCCCTGTGGCCTCCATCTCCTTTTTGGGAGCTCCCATGGTCATACTTGTCCTTGTTCATGGAGAAAACGGGTGATGTGCAGCTGCGTGGGTAAGTGTGGGCAAGTCCCCAGCCTGACTATCATCCTGGTGTCTGGTTTAAGACCCCAGGTGTCTGCACCTTCAAGCCTGAGGTTTAAGAGGTGTCCGCACCTCACAAGCCTGCTCTCTGTTCTAATGAAAACCAGAGATTATTCTATTTTCACTTTTTGTATCATTTTTTAAAGATTCTCCATATAAGCAATATCACATGATATTTGTCTTTCTCTGACTTCACTTTGTATCATCATCTCCATCTGTATTGCTGCAAATGGCATTATTTCATTCTTTTTGATGACTGAGTAATATTTCGTTGTATATATGTATATATCTTCCTTATCCATTCCTCTGTTGATGGACACCTAGGTTGCTTCCATGTCCTGGTCATTGTAAACAGTGTTGCAATGAACATCGGTGTGTCTATATTCTTTTGAACTATGTTTTTCTCTGAATATATGCCTAGGAGTAGGATTTCAGGGTAGCTCTATTTTTAGTTTCTTAGGAAACCTCCATACTGTTCTCCATAGTGGCTGCATCAGTTTACATTCCCACCAACAGTGTAGGAGGGTTCCTTTTTCACCACATTCTCCAGCATTTATTGTTTGTAGGCTTTTTGACAATGGCCATTCTGACTGCTGTGAGGTGATACCTCACTGTAGTTTTGATTTGTATTTCTCTAATAACTAGTGGTGTGGAGTATCTTTCGTGTGCCTCTTGGCCATCCACATGTCTTCTTTAGAGAAATGTCTCTTTTGGTCTTCTGCCCATTTTTTTGATTGGGTTGTTTGTTTTTTTCATATTGAGCTCCATGTACTGTTCGCAAATTTTGGAGACTAACCCCTTGTCAGTCTCATCATTTGTAAATATTTTCTACCATTGTGTGGGTTGTCCTTTCATTTTGTTTATGGGTTTTCTTTGCTGTGCTCTATTTTTATTTCTGAGTCATGCATTATTTTATGGATATTATTACACAGTCAAAACAAATTGTACTTTGATGTTGTTAGGTAGTCAGAATAGGGAAAAGAAGTTCAGAATGGTGGTGGCTAAAAGACCTGGAAGGGAAAAGCCTGCAAAAATAGAACAAAGGAAGGTCCGAGGACCAGAGTGAGAACCTCAGGTAAAACAAACAACTCTCCTGACTGGCCCAATTTACATAAGACAGGCCCAGGGACAGAGAAACATATAAAAAGAGGAGCTAAAGCCCTCTTCTCTCTCTCTCCCGCGCGATGGGGCGATCTTCTTTTAGCGTCTTTGGATCGACGTGCCCTCATGCCTTGAAGGTGGACTTTCCTGTTACTATCCAAATAAAATAGAGCTGTAACACTGAGCTGTAACACTGATTTATTTAAGAGCTACAACACGGTCCGTTCGAGACCTGAGAGCTATAACACGGTCTGTCCAAGACCCGAGAGCTGTGACCCGCTGAGGGGGCTTTAATGTCCGTCACTCCAAATTTTTGTTGTGACGAGACAAAGAACCGAGGAGCATACACTCGCCTGACATCTATGGTGCCGTGACTCGGATTTAACCTGGCTGAAACAACCTCTGCGCAGAAGAGGCCAAGCGCAGCAGGAGCCCAACTCAGCGAAGCTCCCGAGGTAGAAGCGGAATGTGAAGAAAACCCAGTGCAGGGGAAGGCCTGTAGTGCTTGAAACCGGGGCAGTGAAAAACGAACTCAGCAGAAAGCCCGCGCTACTCAGTCTCAGATTCCAGAAGACCTCCGGTTAAGGTAGGAGGTCCTCGCTGCTATGGCTGGAGGGACATGCCTGACAAAATCTTCACTCCTTTACAATCTCTCGTTACTTGTTTCCTCGAACCCCCCATGAACAGGCGGGCGGCAGTGAGTGCAATTGAGGGACTCTGGAGAGACTACTCTTCGGTATGTCCCAAAGGTACTATCTGCTGGGCCCCAGTAACGGTTACCCAAGCCGGTGGGGTTTCTTCTGTCCCTACTCTTCTCTGTGCCAAGAATCAGGCCAATGGAAACTGTGAGCACAGGTCAGATAGCTAGCAAATTTTCCAGCAGGCTATGAAGGGGATTCCTTGGCACATTTTTCCCACTGCTTTTTCCTCCTGTCCTTCAGCTCTCTCTCCCAGGACGCGAGCCTGACCAAAACCCAGGATGCCCGGCTCAGGCTCTGAGGTCTTATTGCAAAAATTCAGTGAGAGACAAAGCGATAAGTGGGAGGTGGATTTGCTAAAATTCAGAGAGGAGATCGCCCCATCGAGCGGGAGAGAGAGAAGAGGGCTTTAGCTCCTCTTTTTATATGTTTCTCTGTCCCTGGGCCTGTCTTATGTAAACTGGGCCAGCCAGGAGTGTTGTTTGTTTTACCTGAGTTTCTCACTCCGGTCCTCAGACCTTCCTTTGTTCTATTTTTGCAGGCTTTTCCCTTCCAGGTCTTTTAGCCACTGCCATTCTGGACTCCTTTTCCCTATTCTAACTACCTAACAATATTATAAAAGTACCTTGAAGAAAAGCAAAAGTAAAGAAGAAAAAATTTGGATGCAGACATATAAAATAGATGCTAGCCCAGTACCCAACAACATAACAAGTTATCTTTCTGTGGAGGTCTAAATACAGAACAATTGTGGGTAGGATTGTACTAAAACTCAGAGATCAGGTGTAACTGGAAACAAACTGCCCAACAATAAAGTCAGACTACAAGTAATTTCCTTAGTATTATGCAATCAGATCCCAAAATTACCCTCTAGCTGAATTCACAAACCACACTGTTGTGAAGAAAGACCTCATGCGTGGTAACCTGAGGTCCCTTGGCCCTTGCTTGGGTCAAGGCAGCTTCTCCCCTGAACTGCACTCTTCCAGACAGGCCTCCGATTGACTCCAAGCTGCAGCTGCTCCCTGCCCCCAACCTGGGGCCTCATCACAGACTGATGTTAATGAAGCTGCAACAGCCGCCTAGGAAGTCCCCCTGGGAAATCACGGTAAATAAGAGCTGGCCTGTTTAGATCATAATTTACCTGCTTAATGGGCTCTGACAATCCCTGTGCTTTCATAAGCCAACTGAACTACCCTCCTCATCCAATTTTCCTTGAAAAATGCTAGCTCACACAAAAAATTATCACAAAACAACAAGTTTCCAAAGGTTTTATGCTAAGAACCCTGTTGGGAAGCAGATTGGCCCTGAAAACTGGACTTCATTCCTTTCAGGATTGCTGAGCTGTGAAGGTGGGTGAATGCTGGGCAGTGGGTGGTCCTTCTGCCTCAGATCAGCCTCACTGCCCACGAAAAATTGCTTATGCAGCACTGGAGTGACCTCTCCCGATTATGGGTCCGGAAGATCCCCTGGAGGAGGGCATGGAAACCCACTCCAGTATTCTTCTTTTAAAATTTTTATTTATCTTTACTTTTAGCTGTACTTGTTCTTTGCTACTGCACATGGGCTTTCTCTAGTTGTGGAGAGCAGGGCCTACTCTCTAATTGTGGGGCATGGGCTTCTCATTGCAGTGGCTTCTCTTGTGTGGTTACTGGGCTCTAGGGCACAGGCTCAGAAGTTGTGGCGCATGGGCTTAGCTGCCCTGTGGCATGTGGAGTCTTCCCAGACTAGGAAATGAACCCATTGCAAGGAGGATTCTTAACCACTGGACCACCAGGGAAGCCACCACTCCAGTATTCTTGCCTGGAGATTCCCATGGACAGAGGAGCCTGGCAGGCTATAGTCCACGGGGTTGCAAACAGTCGAACATGACTGAAGTGACTGAGCATACACACAGGTTATTGATTAAAATTTTTCTTTTTTATTATATCCATTTGAGGCTATAAACTTACATTTAAGCACCATTTTTGCTGCATCCCACAAATGTTAATATGTTGTGTGTCTGTTATCATTCAATTCAAAACATTTTATAAATTTACTTACAATTTGTTCTTTGATCAGTGGATGACTTGAAAATCTGTTGCACAATTTCTAAATGTTTTCTGGTCCCTATTTTTGATTTAATTCAGCTGTGGTCACTGAGTGGCCTCTGCCTGTTTAGTCCTTTGGGATTTGCTGGTCCCTCTTTACTGAAGGTTGATACTTTTTAAAAGATTTCAGATGATTGTTATTTACAGTAACAGGTGAGGACCACTGGGCTAGATGACCTTTGGGGTCACTCCTAATGTAATAATCTGGTTCTTTGCTTTCTGTTGTTAGGGAGAGGTTTTTAAATAATAGTTTTTCGGGCTGACATAGGTGTGGACAGGCTCTGCTGCAGCAGGAATCCCCCTTGGATGCTGTTTCCTGGAAGCTGATACAGCATGTCAGCTGCCTCCACGCCTGGTACTGAGATGTTTGTTCCAGGCTGACATGAGAGCCCCTGGTTATCTTGATTCATATCATTTCTGTACGATGGGTTCCAATGAGAACCAGAAACCAGCCCTGCCGACGGCTTATCTGCAGAGATGCCACTTGTGCTATTAATAAAAGAAGAGCACATAATGAGTTTGATTCATTTAGCAGCTTCACAGGGTGATAGATCATCCACAGAACATATTAATTGGGTGTTTTGGATAGTCTGGGATGAACACCGATGTTATTAAGGACCTTGTGTTGAAATGACTCTCGCTGCCAAGTCATGAAGCTCAGGCAGAAAGGGAGACATTGTGAATATAAACTGAACCCAGCTCAGGCACTGCAGTGCTTTTCCTCCTTACCTGCATTGTTTTGGAGGTGACTCTGATGAAGCATCTCTTTCTGCAGGGAAGACATTGGCAGACCCGGAGTGGCCCTTCTTTGATGCCACTAGTCAGTGTCAGAGATTGAGGGGAAGGAGATCTTGCCAGAGTTTCTATTTCTTGCCAGATGACCGCTCAGACCCTGTTCCGTGGGAGGCTCTGTGATTCCTGGAATGACCCGCAAGTTATTTTCAAGGTGACTGGCTTGTGCAGGAAGTTCAGTGACTGGGCTCTTTGTCCTTCCCTGACTTTCCTGATTTACTGTCTAATAAACCCATTTCATCACCTGCCTCAGGTGCCTGCAGGTACAGCCCGCAGAAGATGCAAAGGTGATGGGCAGCAGAGGTACTGGTTGAAATAAACAGTTTTTCTTTTATTGTTCCAGACACAGTTCAATGTTTTCTTATATTCCCTTTCCTTTGCTTTGGACATAAGCCCTGAAAAGTTGATATTATGATACACAATCTTATGGGTAAGGAAACCAAGACTCAAAGAAGTCAAACTGCCCATGACCATTTGTTGTTGTTCAGTTGCTAAGTCACGTCTGACTCTGCGACCCCATGGACTGCAGCACACCAGGATCCCCTGTCCTTCACTATCTCCCGGATTTTGCTCAAATGCATAGCCAATAAGTCCGTGATGCCATGCCACCATCTCATCCTCTGTTGTCCCCTTCTCCTGCCCTCAATCTTTCCCAGAGTTAGGGTCTTTTCCAGTGATTAGCTCTTTGCATCAGGTGGCCAAAGTTTTAGATCTAACCCATGGTCATACTGCAAGGTTTATCTGACACTGAGCTCTGTATTTTCTTGTGATTTTTAAGGTCATACATATGACTCTTGGGAACTTTTTATTTCTTAGTGGAATCTTCACCTGAAGATTCTCCCCAGCCCTCTGAACTATACAATAACCGAAATAAAAAATGTCCTAGAAGGAATTGATAGCAAACTGGATGATACAGAAGAACCCCTTTAAAGTGATCTGGAAGACAGAAAAATGGAAATCACAAATCAAAACACTGAAAAGAAAGACAAATTCTGAAAGATGAGAAAAGTTTAAGAGTCCTCTTAGACAACATCAAGTATATCAACATTTGTGTTATAGAAGTCCTAGAAGGAGAAAAGCAAGAGTAAAGTGTTGAAAACATATTTGATGAAATTATGAATGGAGACTTCTTAAGCTGAATAAACAGATTTTCAGGCACAGGAAGCACAGAAATTCCCCAAGATGAGCCCAGAGACACTCACACCAAGACATATCATAATTAAAATGGCAAAAATTAAAGATAAAGAGAATTTTAAAAGTAGAAGGGAAAAATAGAGTCACATACAAGGGATGCCCTGTATGGTTGTCAGCTGATTTTCTGCAGAAACTTTGCAGGGAGTATTCCTCAACCATTAAAAAATGAAAAATTGTCATTTGCAATAAAATAGATGGACCTGAAGGGTTTTATGCTAGTGAAATAAGTCAGACAGAGAAAGACAAATGCTCTGTTAAAAGTTTTATGTGGAATCTAAAAAAGCAAATAATTGAATAAAAGAAAACTTGAAGCAGGCTCGCAGATGTGGAGAATAGAGTAGTAGTTACCACTGGGGAGAGGGGAGTGGTAAGGGGCAAGATAAGGATGGGGGACTCGAAGAGACAAACTACTATGTATAAAAGCACCAAAGACACATTGTACAGCACAGGGAGATACAGTCATCATTTCATAACTTTAAATAGAGTATAATCTATAAAATATTGAATCACTATGTTGTCTATCTGAAACTATTATAATACTGTAAATCAACTATACTTCAACATAGAAAGGAAGGAAGGAAGGGAAGAAGGAAGGAAGAGAGACAGACAGAAAGAAAGAAAAGACTAGCTTCTTGGATTCCTGTGTTATAAAGTTATGCACTTCACCCTTCAGTTCAGTTCAGTTCAGTTGCTCCGTCGTGTCTGACTCATTGTGACTCCATGGGCTGCAGCACTCCAGGCTTCCTTGTCCATCACCAGCTCCTGGAGTTTACTCAAACTCAAGTCCATTGAGTCGGTGATGCCATCCAACCATCTCATCCTCTGCTGTCCCCTTCTTGTCTGCCTTCAATCTTTCCCAGCATCAGGGTCGTTTCAAATGAGTCAGTTCTTTGCATCAGGTGCCCACAGTATTGGAGCTTCAGCTTCAGTATCAGTCCTTCCAGTGAATATTCAGGATTGATTTCCTTTAGGATGGTCTGGTTGGATCTCCTTGCAGTCCAAGGGACTCTCAAGAGTCTTCTCCAACACCACAGTTCAAAAGCATCAATTCTTCGGTGCTCAGCTTTCTTTATAGTCCAACTATCACATCCATACATGACTACTGGAAAACCATAGCTTTGACTAGACGGTATTTTGTTGACAAAGTAATGTCTCTGCTTTTTAATATGCTATCTAGGTTGGTCATAACTTTTCTTCCAAGGAGCAAGAGTCTTTTTATTTCATGGCTGCAGTCACCATCTGCAGTGATTTGGGAGCCCCCCAAAATAAAGTCTGTCACTGTTTCCATTGTTTCCCCATCTATTTGACATGAAGTGATGGGACCAGATGCCATGATCTTAGTTTTCTGAATGTTGAGTTTTAAGCCAACTTTTCCACTCTCCTCTTTCACTTTCATCAAGAGGTTCTTTAGTTCTTTGCTTTCTGCCATAAGTGTGGTGTCATCTGCATAAGTTCTGTTTATTAAGGTCTGTAATTGTTGTCCCACCTTAGATGGATGGCTGGCCCTTTCGTAAACAGCAGGGGTGGATGATTAATTGCTAACTCTCTGAAAAGTGCGGGGCTATTAGCAAAAGCCTTCTTCTCCACTCCTCACTGCCCTGCATTACAACAGTCTCTTCTAGGTAGGAGTACTTACAAGTAATATATGACCAATGTTAATTAAAGTTATGTTTGTAATTTAGGTTGAGCAGCAGTGCGTCCACCCACAACTAATCATGTCTATTAATTCCGCTGGGCAGCTTTGGCTTGGGTAGGGGAGCTGACCACAGATAGCTCTCCTGGGTCCCCTCTAGCCTGTTTGCCTCCCGTCATTGTTCACCCCGTGCATCAGTCAGTTCTGGTGACTAGAGCACAGGACCGCAGACTGGATGGCTTCAACAGCACAACTGTGTCACGGTACTGCAGCTGGGAGGTTGAAGGTCATAGTTTGGCAGGCAGGTTTCATTCTGGGGCCACCATTCTTATAAAGGCACTAGCCTTTACTGGCCTAATGAGGGTCTCACCATTGTGGCCCAATTACCTTCGAAGGCCACTTACACAGACACCATCACTTTATGGACTAGGGCTTCAGCATATGGATTTTGGGGCAGAAACATTCAGTCCACAGCTCTAGCTGTGTGACCTGATTATCACAGCAACAAAGGCTCGTGCATTTGGACGAGGTGGGGCAGACAGCAAGCCTGAGTTAGTGTAAAGCCCAAGTGATGGAAACTTTAAGGATCACTATTTAACATGCAGTAACCAACATTGTGTCCATCAAGAATCACCAGCCAGGTGAGGTAAATGACTGTGTTCCATGGTCTAGGAGTCACCTGGTCTTAGTAAACAGCAATGTCTTTCTTGTATCTCAATAATATTATTGATCTGTTCAGTTGCTCTAGTCATTCCTGGATATAACCATCACATACTTCTTAACCATGGACTCAGAATAAGTACATTTCATCACTTACCTGGATTTGTAATTTCTGAGTGTATTCCCTCTTCTGGAACAGTTAACTTCACCTCATGCTATAGATTACAAATATCAAATAACAAAATAAGAATGAGATTTTGTTGTTGTTGAGTCACTCAGTTGTGTCATACTCTTTGTGACCCCATAGACTGTAGCCTGCCAGGCTTCTCTGTCCATGAGATTCTCCAAGCAAGACTACTGGAGTGGGTTGCCATTTCCTTCTCCAGGAGATCTTCCTGACTCAGGGATTGAACCTGTGTCTTCTGTGGCTCCTGTATTGCAGGTGGATTCTTTACCACTAAGCCACCAGGGAAATCCAATCAGGATGAATAGTGTATTCAACAACATAAGCTGGTGAGAATTTCAGAAGGAAATGATTTTTAGAAATTCAAATTTTTGAAAACAGCCTTGTGACAAATGATGAGGACACTTCTATCCTTGTGTCCTGCCCATTGGATACATAACTGAAGCCCCCGGTAACACCAAACTGATCTGTCACCTGCTACATGTGTGCTCAGGGTCTGTGCCATTGCCAGTTTAGGATTAGGATGTTGCAATGAGTGATCTTAAGTCATCTTTTAACATTAATTTCTGTTTTATTTCAGGCAAAAAGAGAATTATTCTAATCAACTAATGATCAAATCAACTGAGAAATGGAATATTTCCTGCCATATCAGTAAACAAGGATGTCCTAGTCATCAGGGATTGCAGCCACAACCAATGGTGAGCTGATGAGCCCTGAAGGAGCTCAGGAAGGAAAGAATACCTGCTATCTAGCAGCCACCAGACTGCAGCCACTCCCCAAGGTGAGCCCTGAGGAAACTCAGGGTGTGAACACACAGGATACTGACCCCGCATAGCTGAGATGCATGTCAAAGGGATGATTTCAATGAGCCCAGACTCTTGCATCTTTCCATTCATAGAAAAGTGCAAAATTGCTTAACTTGGGGTATCTAGTTTTCCTTAACTAACAGTCATCTTTTGAGGTTCAGACTACCTGCTCTTTCTTGTAAAACTTCTATGTACCTTGGCTCTGAGCAGTCTCTCCCAACTTTCTCTCAGGGCTGCTTGAGATGCTGCCTCTCAGGCTTAAAGTCCTAAAACTTCCCACCAGATACAACATAATTCTTTATTTATAGGCTGTGCATTTAATTTTTTAAAAATTTATTTTTTTGATAAAGGATAATTGCTTTACAGAATTTCATTGTTTTCTATCAAACCTCCACATGAATCAGTCATAGGTATACATATATCCCCTCCCTTTTCAACCTCCCTCTCATCTCCCTCCCCATCCAACCCCTCTAGGTTGATACAGAGCCCCTGTTTGAGTATGCTGAGCCATACAGCAAATTCCTGTTGGCAATCTATTTTACATATGGTAATGTAAGTTTCCATGTTACTCTTTCCATACATCTCACCCACTCCTTCCCTCTCTCTGTGTCCATAAGTCTATTCTCTATTTCTGTTTCTCCATTCCTGCTCTATAGATAAATTCTTCGGTACCACTTTTCTAGATTCTGTATATATACGTTAGAATACAATATTTATCTTTCTCTTTCTGACTTACTTCACTCTGTATAATAGGTTCAAGGTGCATCCATCTCATTAGAACTGACTCAAATGTGTTGCTTTTTATGATTGAGTAATATTCCAATACAAACAAAGCTAGTGGATGTGATGGAATTCCAGTTGAGCTGTTTCAAATCCTGAAAAATGATGCTGTGAAAGTGCTGCACTCAATATGCCAGCAAATTTGGAAAACTCAGCAGTGGCCACAGGACTGGAAAAGGTCAGTATTCATTCCAATCCCTAAGAAAGGCAATCCCAAAGAATGCTCAAACTACCACACAATTGCACTCATCTCACACGCTAGGAAAGTAATGCTCAAAATTCTCCAAGCCAGGCTTCAGCAATACGTGAACGTGACCTTCCAGATGTTCAAGCTGGTTTTAGAAAAGGCAGAGGAACAAGAGATCAAATTGCCAACATCTGCTGGATCATTGAAAAAGCAAGAGAGTTCCAGAAAAACCTCTATTTCTGCTGTATTGACTACACCAAAGCCTTCGACTGTGTGGATCACAATAAACTGTGGAAAATTCTTCAAGAGATGGGAATACCAGACCATCTGACCTGCCTCTTGAGAAACCTGTATGCAGGTCAGGAAGCAACAGTTAGAACTGGACATGGAACAACAGACTGGTTCCAAATAGGAAAAGGAGTACGTCAAGGCTGTATATTGTCACCCTGCTTATTTAATTTATATGCAGAGTACATCATGAGAAACACTGGGCTGGAAGAAGCACAAGCTGGAATCAAGATTGCCAGGAGAAATATCAATAACCTCAGATATGCAGATGACACCACCCTTATGGCAGAAAGTGAAGAGGAACTAAAAAGCCTCTTGATGAAAGTGAAAGAGGAGAGTGAAAAAGTTGGCTTCAAGCTCAACATTCAGAAAACTAAGATCATGGCATCTGGTCCCACCACTTCTTAGGAAATAGATGGGGAAATAGTGGAAAACGTGTCAGACTTTATTTTTTTGGGCTCTAAAATCACTGCAGATGGTGATTGCAGTCATGAAATTAAAAGACGCTTACTCCTTGGAAGGAAAGTTATGACCAACCTAGATAGCATACTAAAAAGCAGAGACATTTCTTTGCCAACAAAGGTTTGTCTGGTCAAGGCTGTGGTTTTTCCAGTGGTCATGTATGGATGTGAAAGTTGGACTGTGAAGAAAGCTGAGTGCCAAAAAATTGATCCTTTTGAACTGTGGCGTTGGAGAAGACTCTTGAGAGTCCCTTGGACTTCTAGAAGATCCAACCAGTCCATTCTAAAGGAGATCAGTTCTGGGTGTTTATTGGAAGGACTGATGCTGAAGTTGAAGCTCCAATAATTTGGTCACCTGATGTGAAGAGCCGACTCATTGGAAAAGACCCTGATGCTGGGAAAGATTGAAGGCAGGAGGAGAAGGGGACGACAGAGGATGAGATGGTTGGATGGCATCACCGACTCAGTGGAGATGAGTTTGAGTAGACTCCAGGAGTTGGTGAGCGACTGAACTGAACTGAATAATGAATGATGTTGAGCATGTTTTTATGTGTTTGTTAGCCATCTGTAGGTCTTCTTTGGAGAAATGTCTGTTTAGGTCTTTTTCCCACTTTTTTATTGGGTTGTTTGTTTTTCTGGTATTGAGTTGTATGAGCTGCTGGTATATTATGGAAATTAATCTTTTGTCAGTTGTTTCCTTTGCTATTATTTTCTCCCATTCTGAGGGTTGTCTTTTCACCTTGCTTATAGTTTCCTTTGCTGTGCAAAAGCTTTTAAGTTTAATCAGGTCCCACTTGTTTACTTTTGTTTTTGTTTCTGTTACTCTAGGAGGTAGATAACAGAGGATCTTGCTTTGATTTATGTCATCGAGTGTTCTGCCTATGTTTTCCTCTAAAAGTTTTATAGTTATGGTCTTACATTTAGGTCTTTAATCCATTTTGAGTTTATCTTTGTGTGTGGTGTTAGGAAGTGTTCTAATTTCATTCTTTTACATGTAGTTGTCCAGTTTTCCCGACACCATTTACTGAAGAGGCTGTCTTTGCCCCATTGTATATTCTTGCCACCTTGCTCAAAAATAAGGTACCCATCGGTGCATGGCTTTATTTCTGGGCTTTCTATCTTGTTCCATTGGTCTATATTTCTGCTTTTGGGCCAGTACCACACTGTCTTGTTAACTGTAGCTTTGTTGTATAATCTGAAGCCAGGAAGGTTGATTCCTCTAGCTCCATTCTTCTTTCTCAAGACTGCTTTGACTATTCAGAGTCTTTTATGTTTCCATATGAATTGTGAAATTTTTTGTTCTAGTTATTTGAAAAATGCCATTGGTAATTTGATAGGGATTGCTTTGAATCTATAGATTGCATTTGGTAAGATAGTCATTTTCACAATATTGATTCCTCTTACCCAGGAACATGGACTGTCTCTCCATCTGTTTATGTTGTCTTTGATTTCTTTCATTAGTGTCTTGTAATTTTCTGTGTACAATTCTTTTGTCTCCTTAGGTAAGTTTATTCCTAGATATTTAATTCTTTTTGTTGCAATGGTGAATGAGATTGATTCCTTGATTTCTCTTTCTGATTTTTTAATTGTTATTATATAGAAATGCAAGTGATTTCTGTGTATTGATTTTGTATCCTGCAACTTTGCTAAATTCACTGATTAGCTCTAGTAAATTTCTGATAGTATCTTTAGAGTTTTCTATGTACAGTATTATGCCATCTGCAAACAGGGAGAGCTTTACTTTTTCTTTTCCAGTTTGGATTCCTTTTATTTCTTTTTCTTCGCTGATTGCTGTAGCTAGGACTTCCAGAACTACGTTGAATAGTAGTAGTGAAAATGAACACCCTCGTCTTGCTCCTGATCTTAGGGGGAATGCTTTCAGTTTTTCACCATTGAGAATAATGTTTGCTGTAGCCTTATCATATATGGCCTTTACTAGGTTGAGATAGGTTCCTTCTATGCCCAGTTTTTGAAGAGTTTTAATCATAAATGGGTGCTGTATTTTGTCAAAGGCTTTTTCTACATCTATTGAGATTATCATATGGTTTTTATCTTTCAATTTGTTAATATGGTGTATCACATTGATTAACTTGCATATGTTGAAGAATCCTTGTATCCCTGGAATAAACCCAACTTGATCATGGTGTATGACCTTTTTGAAGTTTTGCTGAATTCTTTTTGCTAAAAATTTGTTGAGGATTTTTGCATCTATGTTCATTAGTGATATTGGCCTGTAGTTTTCTTTTTGTTTGTGTTGTCTTTGCCTGGTTTTGGTATCAGGGTGATGGTTGCCTTGTAGAATGAGTTTGGAACTGTTCTTTCCTCTGCAATTTTTTGAAAGAGTTTTAGAAGGATAGGCATTAACTCTTCTCTAAATGTTTGATAGAATTCTCCTGTGAAGCTGTCTGGTCCTGGGCTTTTGTTTTTTGGGAGATTTGGGATCATAGCTTCAATTTCAGTGCTTGTAATTGGGTTGTTCATAATTTCTATTTCTTCCTGGTTCAGTCTTGGAAGATTGAGCTTTTCTAAGAATCTGTCCATTTCTTTCAGGTTATCCATTTTATTGCCATATAGTTCATAACAGTCTCTTACAATCCTTTGTATTTCTGCATTGTCTGTTGTAACCTCTCCTTTTCATTTCTAATTTTGTTGATTTGATTCTTCTCTCTGCTTGAGATTATATTCCCTGCAAATGTGCATTTAACTTTTCAGTCAACACAACTAAGCAACCCAAGTATACCACATTTTTTGACACAAAAGCAAAAGAAAAAAATTTAAAGCAAAAATCTGGAAAATAAGGCAAAATAATACTATTTTATTTAAATCAGTTAACTTTTTACCTTAGCTAGGTAGGCAGTAGTCTTAGATTTAAACATCTTTGAAATGAGATATTCAGAAGCAGAAAGAAATCCCATAAACTGGTGTGACTTGAGAGGAAGCAAGTTAAGGTCAAAAGCAACCTGGACGAAAGTCACCTTATTAAATGGAGTTAGAGGTTCCCCCCTACTTTTATAGTAGGTCAAAAATGTTTCCATCTCCCAGTGTTAATTTTCCTCCTGGCACCCCTCTCTCACTGGCAATTTAATCCTGGCAATAAAAAATTGGCTGTTAAACTATGAGTTCCAGGCTGAATACGCTGATTTCATAATATGTTTAAGAAGAGAGAAGGGAAGATTTATTTTCAAACTAGTTTTATACAGTCACTCAGCTTCTCTTAGATAATCCCTCACAACTTTTCCTGCTGGAATGTTCTTTGAAATTCCCTGGAATGTGAGTCTATTCCTTGCTTCCTTCAGAGAAGCTGTCCATATGGTCCTCCCCTCAGGTGTCAGACTCGAACCCTTTTATCACCACAGGCAAACCCTGGGGCATTTGCTTCCAGTGATGACTGGAATGCACTTGAGAAAACAAAACAAAGCAGCTTCCTGTCTGGGCACTTGCAGGAGATGTTTGCATTTTAAATAATTATGTAGTCAGAGGTTCTGGCTGTTTGTTTGCCTGTTTGCCCATCAGCTGGTAACCTCCCTGCCACCTGGAGCAGCATTCTAGGAGGCAGATATTCCAGGAGGCAGATGAGGGACAAAGGACTCCAGCTGCGGCGTGAACTTCGGAAGGCAGCCGGTTTTCAGGGAGCTCCAGTCGCCAGGGCAGGGTTTTATTATAGTCATCATCTGCCCTGATTTAGTTTGAAATGAGCGGAAAGAAAAACAACCTTCATGACAGTTTAAAAAAATCTGGTGACGGAATGGTCCTAGCAAGTGTCCTTGGAGGAGAATGGATCAGAGATCAACATAACGAGTGTGCTTCTGGGGAGCACAAGCCACGGTCATCTTTCAGTCAGACCGCCATGGGAAACAAGCTGAGAGCTTTGTTCCTGTGCAGGGAGAGGAGACAGCTGGAGGGCTGTAGGTATTAATATTTTTCTAAGTCATGTTGAGCAAACAGAATTGTTTGAGGGAGAGAGAGTTCTCAAACTGATGGTGGAGGAGGACCAAGTTTCCATTTCACTGCAGGCTGATACTTTTTGTAAAATACAGTAAAAAGAACTATTAGCAATTACAAACAAGCATATATATGGAATCTAGAAAAATGGTACAGATAAACTGATTTGTGGGTTATTTATCCCTGTTGCTGTTGCGTTCAGTTGATCAGTTGTATCCAGTTCTACAACCCTGTTAGGGGAAGCACACTGAAACCGCCCATCCCGGCCCTGCACCATAGTAACCATTCCCATGAGTTGTTTTATGACAGGAGATCCTCATAAGGAATACGGAACTAATAAGCCACCACCAACCGGAAGAGTTTGGGAAAGGTCGAAAGAAGACACTGTGTGTCCGTCCACTTCCCAGAATCCCTCTCACTAGCATCCATCTTGGCTGAGCGATGTGTGTGCCACCAGGAAAGACTCTGAATTAGAATGACTGGCCAAAGACCACCCGGAAACTAATTCCATCACCATAAAACCCGAGACTGCGAGCCACGCGGCAGAGCTATTCTCCTGGGTTCCCTTACCCTCCTGCTCTCCACCCGGGTGCCCTCTCCCAATAAAATCTCTTGCTTTGTCAGCACATGTGTCTCCTCGGACAATTCATTTCTGAGTGTTAGACAAGAGCCCAGTTTCGGGCCCTGGAGGGGGTCCCCCTTCCTACAACAACCCCATGGACTATAGCCCACAAGGCTCCTCTGTCCATGGGGATTCTGCAGGCAAGAATACTGGAGTGGTTGCCATGTCCTCCTCCAGGGGATCTTCCCAACCCAGGGATTGAACCCAGGTCTCCTGCATTGCAGGCAGATTCTTTACCATCTGAGCCACCAGGGAATTGATACTAAAGCCAACAAGAGACATTCTGCCCTTCATGTGTAAGCGGGTCTACTGGTGCACTTCCTAGGAAGTTAGTGGGTATCACAGTGTCACGCACACTGTTTTATACAAACAATGTTTGTACAACAGTGCCTGAAGGCACAGATGAAAGGCAGTTTCATTGAGTGATGTGAAGGGTACACTTCATATTCAGCACTGTGTATGCGTGTGCCAAGGTCAAGCACCTGACAAAGGTCCTGGTGACCGGAGTCTTCCCCTGCCCAACTCACGGGTATCCTGCTCTTGTCCCATGATGGGATTACTTCCCCCTCCTTTCTTCTTATTTGTTTTTGTCACTTTCTTCTCATGTTCACGCTCCCCTCTTCCTTCATCTTGACTTCCCTTTCTTCTTCTTTCTATGCCTTCTCCCTTTCCTTTTACTTCCCGGTCTGCTCTCGGGTCCCGGGGCTTCCTACTCTTCTGAAAACCCACGCAGAGCTCAGCCATCAGAGGACACTCTGATGTGCTTAGGATGGAGCCTAAGTCTCTTGCTTCCAGTGAGGAAACAGGGTTTTTCTCCCTGACCTTACGCTGAGATCAAGCTGTTTAGCATCTGATTCTTGCCACTGACTTCACAGGTAGCGCTAGTGATAAAGAACCCGCCTGTCAAAGCAGGAGATGCAAGAGAGGTGGGTTTGATCCCTGGGTCAGGATGATCCTCTGGAGGAGGGGATGGCAACCCACTCCACTATTGTTGCCTGGAGAATCCCAAGGACAGAGGAGCCTGGTGGGCTATAGTCCATACAGTCACAAAGGATTGGACACAACTGAAGCGACTGACTACGCACCCATGCTTACCATTGGCGTTAGAAGCTACATGTGAGCAGTTTCTTGAACTGCACCTAATATGTATAGAAACTGAAGAATATTTGTGGAATAAGTGAAGAGACACCGAATGTTTGTGTAGACTGTCAGGGTCTATTTTACAGATGTATGGAGACAGATGTGGCCCGTCTGAACTTGGCCATCTGAAATGAGAACCCTGCAGCTTTGCAGAGACTCCTGATCTCCTGGAAGCAAACACTTCGAATTCTGCTCCTCTGCATCCCCAGGGCCTTGCTCAAATTTCTCCAAATGCACAGAGTGTGTGGTGCCAGGCCCTGACTATTTACCTTTGTGATGAACCCTTGATGCAAATGGCAAGCCATCCCTAGGGCGGCTGGCATTCGTGCCCGCACTGAGTAGGCTGGCAGCAGTGTGTGAAACGCTGATGTCAGTGGCCATTAATGCAAATGAAAATGAACATTTTTCATCAGAGTCTTACAGCACGCCTGCAGGTGGGCCAACCACGGGGCCACCTGTTTACAGAAACACGCTGCTAATCAGTCAGTAAAAGCCCGCAAATAGCTGTGATTCTCCATTAGATTAGTCTCAATTAGTAAAGCTAATGTGTGCAGAAATATCGAACATTTTATTTTAATGGAAAGCATCCTGCTGGGTGAAGAATATGGTTTCTATCCGGAGCCCCTATCTCTAGCACCGGCTGTGGGTTCCCTCTCTTGAAAGGTTAATCACAGGTTTATTGTAATCAAAGCACCGATGTTGGATTTATTTATTTATTTATTTTTATTTTTTTGGATTTCTTACAAATCATTAAAAACTTGACACTCATTTCTCCAGCGATGAAGCTCCATTAGGAAGGGAGTGACCTAGTTTGTGAGTTAGCATTTTATCTTTTCTCCTGTTGGAGCGATAGAAAGAAAGCTGCTGCCTTGTGAATGTTTTCTATCATCTGAATAGTTTTCATACAAATAAAACGGAAAGTACAACCCGGCTGGCGGGGGTGGATTCATGCGCCCTTGTTCCTGTACGCTTGCTCTGCTTTATTACTGCACCTGCGGCCTGATTTCTGGGGTAGGGGAGCCCCGTGTAGCAGAATGCCAGAAGAATTTCAGTTCCCTGTAATTTTAGATGCCAGCTTTGTTCTCTTGAAAATAAACTGAGAGAACTAGACCCAGGTAATGAGAAAATACGTTTTATTTATTGGCGGGTGTTTCTATGTTGACGTTTACAGGGATTTAGGTTTTCAGCCATCACTGAAGCTCACAGACTCAGTGACTGGTGATTTCAGATCTTCCCAAGGATCATCGCAGTGGGAGGTGGGCAGGTGTAGGTGACAGGTAGAAATGTGTGCAGCATGCAACCAGCAACCTGGGCTAGTCCCTGGGATCACAAAGAGGTGGACACATGAAGTGCCTATCGCTTTCACTTTTCATACAACCATCAACAAACAAGATTCCAGCAGGAATCAAGTTCAAGGGAACAGCAAATAAAAAACATCAAGATAAATGTCATAAATCAAAGATAACCATGTATTCTCATCCATCACACTACAGAAATAATGATGACTCCTGGTTGTTTATCAACAAAAGATATAAAAATAAAAAAAAAAAAGAAGTCAGATGCTGGAGCTCAGGAGGGAGTGGAACAGAGAAGGGAGAGAAGGGACAGGGGTTAGCCTGGGCTCAGGGCTCCTGGACGTATTGTTAAAGCAAGTGTCGTAGTCCAGGCGCAGGTTGGAAAAGAATTTCCAGACGCGAGACAGAATGAGAGGGAAATAAAGTTTATTAGAGCGGGAGACGCTGTTAGAACAGCGGGCCAGCTCAAGGGAGAACCGACGTTGAACAGGGGTCCTTACTCCACTTTTATATCCAGGTACAAGGAGTGGGATAGGGGTCTTGTGGGTCATTTGCTGATTGGATGAGGCATGTATCCTGGGTAGGGAAGAGTACAGCAAATACCTTCTCCCTATGGGGTAGGAGGGGAGACAGGTTATACTGTTCCATTAATAGTTACAACATGGGGTAGGGAAGGAAAATAAGGGTTTGGTTTTTCCTTTCCTGCATTCCAAGACCCTCCTTGGTTTTATCTGCTCTTTCATCCTTGGGTCACCACAGCAAGTCTATGCGTCCTATGCACTGTGAGGCCAAACATACTGAAATGTTGGGTGCATGGAGCAGAGAAAGAAGTGTTGCATGTGAGGAGACTAGTGGCTCAAGCGCTAAAAAGCCCTGAGCTACCTGAAGGGTTTCTGCAAAGCATTTTTAAAAAAAGCAGGTGAGGGAGGAGGTCTCAGGGTATGTGATCAGCTCACGCATAACGCTCTGGCTGGCTGATGGGGAGGTAGCAGGTGGTGTTACAGGGTGAACATCAACAGTCCTTAGGCTCCAGGAGGCCTGGGGCTGTGTGCTCAGGGTCAAGTAGTTAACATCTTCCATTTGTAGGAGAGGGAGGGGTTTCTTACATCTGCAAAACAACTCAGGAAATGAGCATCAAATACTGTCATCCAGGTGCTTCAGAGAGGAGCTGCAGCAGAGAATGTGGGATGTGGGGGAAGGCCCTCATGGTGTCCTGCTCAGTTACAATATTAGACCCCAATCCAATGCCCTTAGTGGACAGGTTCACATTTCAGTTGTTTCTCTGACTCCCTGACCCATGCTTCCTTTATTGGAACCACTCGTTTTGGAGGAACAGAGTCCATGTTCATAGACATGCTCCAGGGAATCAGTGGGTAGTATTGACATGTGACAGTGGGCTCACAGTCATGATTCCCTGGTTCTTACCAGGGTCCCCAAACTCACAGGGTGAGGCCATAATGGCCAGTGTGCTGGTGTTGGGAGGGGGCTTGGGAAGAACACAGGTTCTTAGTGAATCTAGAGACAGTGAACAACTTTTTATTAATATGATTATTTATTATACACGATTATCTGTGAGTAACTCTTTGAAGCCAAGACCTTCCTCTCATCATCCCTCTTCTCTTTGGATCATCAACAACAGACAGAGCTTTCTGAATTCTTAGCCCAGGGCCCCCAGCCTTACTCTGCCCCTCCAGCTCAGATCTTCCACTTCCAAAGCCACACTGGGATTTTTAAAGGCCCGGAATTTTGGCACAACTTTTTAGCCTTGGCCTTCATGCTGAAACAGCGCATGGCCAAATTGTTTATCCAAATGCCAACCTTTCCTGCCATCTGTCTGGGAATTACTCCCCTACTTGCAGTTTGCAAACACTATGCAAACTTACATGAAATAAAATCACACCTCCAAAATAATTAATTCCACAGTTTATCTGGAGATGTACATAATATTTTCTCATTAAAAAAATAGGCTTATTTTTTCAGGTGGCTCCCAGAGAGAACTCATCCCATAATTTCGCTTTCTGTTTTGTATGCTGGTTTTCTAGTCTATAGAGTAGAAAACCAAAACAGCAACACAACCAAGTGTCTTTCCTCTCAGTCTGCCTAGTACATTTGGGGTCAGCAAGTGTCAAAGATAACTAGTATATGCTGAAAGGTGATTATCTTGTAGACTGTCTCTACAAAATATGCCCTGTAGTAGAAACTCCCTTTTGAAGAGAGTCCGCTTTTTTTTTTCTTTTGCTGCCCTGGCAGAGCAGAATTCAGAATATAACCCAGGGAAGCAGCAGGCTGTTTCCCTGAGGTCTCAGTTTCTCTGCTTTGGGCTCCCCAGAGATTAGATGTTGCTCTGGGCTAATGCAGCCCTAGTTTCACTCTGTCCTGCCCCACTGCCCTGCCATGGGCAGTTCTCATCCAGGGGTTTGGCCTCCATCCTGGGAAGCTACGGAGAAGGAGAAGTAAGTCCATGTGATGGTACTGCCACTTATATGTCTGTCCCCAGGCAGGCATTCAGCCTCTGTAAGTGATGAGCTTATTAAGGGTTTGTTCTTTCAAAGGGCCCCCAGGGACAGCTCTGTCTCTCTGCTATCTCTGCTCAGAATGTGACAGTCAGACAGCTCCCCCGCCTTCCCCTGCCCCCACCATTACTTCTTCCTACACACCAGGTCAGGGCTTCTCAGATGGCTCAGTAATAAAGAATCCACCTGCAAAGCAGGAGATGCAGGAGAAGCCAGTTCCATTCTGGATCGGAAAGCTCCCCTGGAGTAGGAAATGACAACCCACTCCAGAATTCTTGCCTGGGATAATCCCATGGATAGAAGAGCCTGGTGGGCTACCGTCCATAGGGTCGCAAAGAGTCAGACACACCTGAGCATGCGTGCACTAACACACACACACCAGGTCTGCTGGGGGAAGTCAGAGATGGAGGCTGTTGGTGCAGCAAGTCCCTCTTCCTGGGACTGGGTGACTTTATCGTGAACAGAAAAAAGTCAAATGTAAGAAATTGTAAAGCGGTACAGTTTGGTGAAATGCTTAGAAGTAGAGACACTGAACTTGCCAAGTCAAGTTAGTTTGGGGCTCTTTGGGGATTCTTAGTCTTAACATCCCCTGCCTCTTCTGGGGTCACTGGTTAGTGCTCTGGTAAATTTCTAGGAATCACAGTGGGTGCATGGTTATGAGAACTTCATAAAGCCATAAGCATATGAGTTTTACCAGAAATATTGCTTCACATTTTTTGAAATGAGTCAAGAGTAAAAAAAATACATCCAATATTAACATAATGGCAAAATTGGCCACAGAGGCAGCTAAGTCCCTAATACCCTCTCCTTTTAGGTTAATGTTTCAATGTTGCAGTAAATTACCTGGATGAAAGAAAAGATATTGTCACAATCCACATTTTGATTTACTGTCAATAAGATGACAGTCTAAGACTTACAAATAACTATAAGCATATCCCTATAGCTTTATCTTTTTGTGTTATTTAGATAACATGAATATACAGCAGGTTCATTGTATATAACGAAGTATTACTATATTTATAGTGTTAGCTCTCAGTCATGTCCGACTCTTTGAGACGCCATGGACGTAGCCCACCAGGCTTCTCTGTCCATGGGATTCTCTAGGCAAGAATACTGGAGTAGGTTGCCATTCCCTTCTCCAGGGGATCTTCCTGACCCAGGGATCGAACCCAGGTCTCCTGCCTTGCAGGCAGATTCTTTACCGTCTAAGCCACCAGGGAATCGCGTTAATATATTTACAGTTATATATTTCTAGGCTTCTAGTTGGGATTATAAAGCTTTTGTGTATAATTCTTATAGCAAATTACAGTCAACGAAAGGTTGAGATTTTAAAAATTAAGACTCAGTTCAGTCACTCAGTCATGTCTGACTCTTTGGGACCCCATGGACTACCGCCAGGTCTCCCCTGTCCATCACTAACTCCTGGATTTACTCAAACTCATGTCCATTGAGTCAGTGATGCCATCCAACTAGATTTTTAACTAGTCTTAAAAGTTAAGGCTAGTCACAACCAAAGTAGTTAGTAGAATTAAAAAGAAACTTGCAACTTCTGTTCATCAAATGGTAATTGATCACATAATCTACTTTTTCCCCATGATTATTATTTTATTTTTTCTTTTCTTTTTACATAAAACCACTTTGGTTGTGATTAGTCTTAATTTTTAATCTTATATTAAGTTTTTACTATGTTTTAAAACTGAAATACAGTTGATTTACAATGTTATATTAGTTCTAGGTGAACAGCTGTTGCTGTTCAGTTGCTCAGTCGTGTTCGACTCTCTGCGATCCCATGGACCGCAGCACGCCAGGCTTCCCTGTCCTTCACTAACACCTGGAGTTTGCTCAAATTCATGTCCCTGGAGTCAGTGATGCCATCCAACCAACTCATTTTCTGTCGCCCCCTTCTCCTGCCCTCAATTGTTCCCAGCTTCAGGGTTAATGAGTCAGCTCTTTGCATCAGGTGGCCAAAGTATTGGAGCTTCAGCTTCAGCATCAGTCCCGCCAATGAATATTCAGGGTTGATTTCCTTTAGGATTGACTGGTTTGATTAGTCCACTCAAACTTGATGTTGAAGGGACTCTCAAGAGTTTTCTCCAACACCACAGATAGAAAGCATCAATTCTTTGGCACTCAGCTTTCTTTATGTTCTAACTCTCACTTCTGTACATGATTACTGGAAAAACTATACCTTTGACTATGTGGGCCTTTGTGGAATTGTAGGAAGTTTCTAATTTTTGAGTAAGCTGACTCTGGAGTCAGCTAGGATCCCCACTTGTATCTTTCAATGTGCTCGGAAGAATACGTGGAAAGATGCAGTGGGTAAGCATTAAGCAGAGTCCAGAAGTTTTAAGTGCATCTTTCAGGATTCCAGTGGGTCTCTTTTCCTGGGGGAACTTGGAAGAGGAAAGTCAGTGATACTGACTCCAGCATCATCATCACACCTAGTTCAGGGTCACAGGTCATGCTCATTGTCCCCCTTCTCTGCCAGTCATTCTAAATCCCCTTCATTCAAATCAAGATACAGAACAGATCCATCACCACAAGGTACTCCTCCCACTTGCATAATTCTTCACTTACATATAAAGCACTGAATCTGAGATACTAGAAACTAAATAATTTGAATAGCTCTAGGATGAATAATGATGTCTATCTGGACTGATATGGAGGGTAGCTGTTGATTCATGTGGTTATTAAATTTCATACCAGAGATGCCAGAGAGATGTTCGAAAGATCATCATTTATAGAAGATGACTTGAGACCAAGATAGGCCTATGAGATCATTTAAGGTCAAGCAGGAGCAAAACCAAGAATGAAGTGTTGCATCTTCTAACTCCTTGGCAGAGGTGATAAATGGTAGATGGTATAAGCCCTACTGGGTCATCAAACGAATGTTGAAAAGTTGCTTTTACTTCATGCATCATTGTTTAAAAAGTCTCTGAGTTTTATCTTCTAGATAAAGAAAATTTACGTTTAAAGATTTTTAGTCATATTTCTAAATACCAGTGATCTCAGAATTGTTTTGTAGATAATAGTTCAAAAAGAATAGAAGACTGAATTAAATGTGAGTGGGGTCAGAAACTGATGTTTTAATTTTATATTAAGCTTTTAAAATCTCTGGTTAGCTCTGAAAAATGAGATGTGGGTAATATTTACCAAATAGAGCATCATTTAATAGAAATTTTACTATAAAAACTAAAGTAAGTGAAAAGAGAGTTGCTGTAAAATGGAAGCCTATGTAGGTTATATTTTTTCCGAAGGCTTAATTTTGACTTACTGTTGATTAGCAGAAAATAGAGGATACAGTGTCCATTGTATGTCTTCAAGTTCCATGAACACAAACAAATGTGATAGAACTGTAATTGTCTCCTGTGAATTCAACCCAATTGCTCCCTGCACTTAACTCAAAGCTTATGTGTTATGCCCATAGCCATTCATGCTCGGACATTTTAACCTATATAGAGTACTATGGTTTGCAGTACTTTCTTGACCTTGATGCCTTTAAATTTCTTGTTAATTTTTACTGGTTTCCATCAACACTGTTTCCCATGCTTACTCAGGCATATACATTTATGGACTTTGAAGGTCAGCGTTGGTTGGTATTTGAAGAATAAAATTTGCTTTATCAATCACCTATAAGTTTTACTACCTTGTAAAGAATTATTTTGGGCTTCCCTGGTGACTCAGATGGTAAAGAATCTGCCTGCAATGCAGGAGACATGAGATCAATCCTTGGGTTGGGAAGATCCCTTGGAGAAGGAAGTGACTACCCATGCCAGTATTCTTGCCTGAAGAATCCCATGGACAGAGGAGCCTTGGGGGGCTACAGTCCATGGGGTCACAAAGGGTAAGACATGACTGAGCAACCGAGCATAGGCACACACACATCCATTTTCAGGAGTCTGGTTCCTGAAACTCTTCTTGTGCTAGGCTCACTTTTGCTGCATCCACAGCTCTATGAGGGTGGTAGTTTCAATTATTCCTTTCCTTAAACCCCACTGCTCTAACTCTATCATTAGGCCTTCAGTCCTAACTAATTTTTAACTACTTCTAGATCAAAAATTAGTGAACCAAAACAGCATTTTGGCTTCAAAATGCATAATACAGTACTTCTTTGAAATAATGAACCATAGTTTTCCAACTAAAAATCAACATAAAATTTCCAGATACTCTTAGACCTCAGAGAATTTAAATAATAATAGAAGAATGTTTTCACTGTTTTGGAGTTTCTCTTGAAATTACAAATTTAAAAAAAGAATTTAGCCTCAACGTGGGCATGCAGGATCTCAGTACCCTGACCAAGGATGGAACCCACACCCCTGCAGTGGAGGCATGGAGTCTTAACCACTGAACTTCCAGGGAAGTCCCTGGAGATTTTCTTTAGATGACTGTATAAAAAAGGAAGAAATAATCATTTATCAGGTCCCTGTAGCTCACTGGATCTCTCCCACAGTATCTGTCTTGGGAGAATGCTAATGGTCAGATTAAACTCTCTCAATACAATGGTCCAAATGAAGAAGGCATACACCAGCTCCAATATCATATTCTCAATTCTCCTTTCTGGCTCTTAATAATTTCCCTGATACTATAGATTTGTGATAAAGCAAATATATGTGTTCTCCAGAAATGTGTGCTTATGGCAGATAAACTGATGTGATATTTCCTGCCCAAACTACTTACCTCTTTCTTCTTTCATCCTCAAGCTTACTGAGCCCCCTCCTCCCTGTATACATCTGTAGGCTAGTGATTAAGGTGGAAGGGACTTAGGTTCCTCTGAGGAAGCTTCCCTGGTGGCTCGGTGGTAAAGAATCCACCTGCAATGCAGGACAAGCTGGTTAGATACCTGGGTTGGGAAGATGCCCTGGAGGAGGAAATGGCTACCCACTCCAGTATTCTTGCCTGGAGAATCCCATGGACAGAGGAGCCTGGTGGGCTGTAGTTTATGGGTTTGAAAACAGTTGGACATGACTGAGTGACTAAACAAAAACAACAAAGACCCCTGAGGAGCCCCTGAGATAAGAAATATGAAGTGTACCCTTGGAGCACAAAGAGAACCAGTTCATCATCTAACGATTGGCTGCATATCCTAAATCACCAATGAGCAGAATGTTATCATGGTTTTAAAAAGCAGATCTTCTTGATATTAATGGAATAGATAGAATGTCTATTGATTTCTTTGGTTTAAAGAAAGAGCTGTGTACAGTGATATAACTTCTTTTCCAAGAAAAATAGTTCTCATTTGTTTTTTGAGCTATGACATCATGTATTGCCCCAAGATTTATGCCTGGTGTTATATTTCCATTTAGTGTTTTCATGTGTTCTGGTAACAAGATGGTTTATTTAAGTTTCAGTGCATAACTGTTTTTTCTTAAAACTTTTTATTTTATATTGGAGTATTCCCAATTGGTAGTTTCAGATGAACAGCAAAGGGACTCAGCCATACATATACATATATTCATTCTCCCTCAAACCTCTCTCCCTCCAGGCTGCCACATAACATTGAGCAGAGATCCCTGGGCTATACAGTAGGTCCATTTTAAATAGAGCAATATGCGCAAGTTGATCCCAAATGCCCTAATTATCCCATCCCCCCATTCTTCCACTCTGGTAACCATGCGTAGGTTATATATGTCTGTGAGTCTGTTCTGTTTTGTAAATAAGTTCATTTTTATCTTTCTCTTTCTCTGACTTTCTTCACACAGCACAACAATCTCCAGGTCCATCCATGTTGCTGCAAGGAAGCACCCTCTATATTCCTTTTAAGAGGGGCCCCCCAAAGCCAAACCTAGGCGGTAATAGCCTGAATTGCACCAGCACAATTTAATACAATGCCATTACACCTAAAACATTTACAACAGTTGCAAATCTACTTATTTTAAGCACAGTTTATATAATACTTTGACAAACAAAAATATACACTTAGAACTATTATATGTCTCTATCTGCTCCGTAGCAAACTTACAATAAATTATACATTATACAAGAGTACATTTTCTTAAAGGCTAAAAAGAAAAAGCCACATTCATGTTTAAAATACAATGCTAGCTCATTATTTAAAAAAAAAAAAAGCTAACAGCCATTATGTAAGATTCACTCATTTCAAGCTTACATTCATTTGATATTCACATCAAATTCATTACTTATGAGATTGGCAATGAAGCTGGCTTTTAACACTGTTTGGAAGTTTGTTCCTGACATTTCAGTTCAGCTATGAGCTTGCTATTTTGAAAATTATGTATGAAAAGAAACATGAAAATGACATAAGAAACACATTACACTCTTTGTAAAAGTATGAAAATAAAATCTGTGTTTTATTCCTACGCCTTGTCCACAGATATCACCTCCAAAGAGTGATACAGTGGTGTTTGAGATGTTGCTGTTTTATTTTCATCGAGAATGGATTTTTGAAAATTAGGTCCACCAAGGAAAAACAGAAGTTTGCAAAGCTGTGAATGCTTCCCACGATGTCAAGAAAGAGCAAGTGATGAGCATAATGCATTGTCTACCACATCTCACAACTTGGTTTCTTCCTTGGAAATTGGGGAGTTTCTGTGTAAATTAGCCTAAATAAAGACATTATAACTGCTGTTTCATTCCTTTGGATACTCAACTTTTTGTGTCCTTTTAAAAGAATCATCTTGCTAATATTTAAGCATTTACAGGTGTATTTTACACTAATCTAGTTTTTATGTATATTTCGTTTGAGAGTAGGAAAGAAATAGTAAGTTAAATAAAAACAGAATATTATTTATTAGCTTGAAGTATTTAAGCTTTCTGGTTTTTAACATTTGGGACAAGGTGAATGCTTTTCCCACTTTATCTTTCTACTATTATAAAATGAATGGAATTGGAGAAAATTTCACTATTTGTATTTATTCTTTTTCACTGGATTTAAATATGGTGATTGGACTACTGTTACCCAACAAAACTGTAAAATATAATATCAGTAGAGACACTACTTCTCTATTTCATGCGACTATAACATGGGTAATGTGTTTCTATGGAAGACTGCCTAAAGGGGTTGAAACAAAAATTTACAGTGATGAAGTGGGTGAAAATAATTATTCACACAGAGTGCTGGAAAGAGGCTCATGTGAAGTATCATACTTGCAAGGAGCTGCAGTTCATCAGTTAATTACCTTTACATGTTAGAAGTTCCCACCTTTGTAGTTTTTAAAAAATGCGTGGCCTCTTCCTGGTTCTTCTCTCAACGCATGTACAAGAACCTTGGTACTCCCACACTTACTGGTCCCCAAAATGTGCTTCTTTTCAAGCACTCCATAGAACAGTGAACATAGAGCAGATGCTGAGGAAATAGGTGAGTAACAATAATTCTCTTTTCATTTACGTTATATGTGATGTTTTGTAAAAGTTCTGAATGCAATGTCTTATTCACCATCATGCTTGGATAAATCATTAAAAATATGGGTGAAGGTGAAAGTGTTAATCACTCAGTCATGTCTGATTCTTTGTGACCCCATGGACTGGAAATATGGGAATGACAATTAAAATATGGGAATGACAAGTAAAATTACTTATTTTCATATTTAAGAATTACCCTGTAAATTAAATTCATGTTTCATAACATGGAGAAGGAAGCAGCAACCTGCTCCAGTATTCTTGCTTGGGAAATCCCATGGATAGAGGAACCTGGTGGGCTATAGTCCATGGGGTCGCAAAGAGCTGGACGTAACTGACCACTTTCACTTCACTTAATAACAAAGGAGATTATTATTTGTTGCCTTTTGACAATTACAATAAACAAGGAATTCTAGCTCCCTAAACACAACTTTTGGACTTAAAGTTGACACTTCACTTTGTCTATGAATTGCAAAAAAAAGGAATTTTTTTTTTGAATAAGTGTGTTAGTTTGAATGACTCAGACTGTTTTTCTTTATTGGATCAAATGTTCAGATAACTTTTCAGCTGATCAGTTCATTCTGCTTTTGTAGAGGTAGCTCCAGTTATTTCTACTGTGTGACTGGTGGAAAAACACTTAAAATTCTAAAATGGATACAAACCATAATGTATAAATATACACATATTTTTTTTAACTCCAGAAAAGGAGTAAAACAATATTCAATGACTAACCTTATGAAAGTTATGTAGATACCAAATGTTAAAATTGATGGCTTCTTTCCTTTAGGATGCATTTTTACTTTCTCCTTTCTTCTGCATTTTAAAATTCACTGTATACCATTTGGAGTAGTGATTTGTCTAGTACCTAAGACTGGCTTCTGCAAAAATGTGCTACACAGTAGCTCCCTTGACACTCAACCATCCTCATTAACAAACATTCAAAATTGAGTGGCTTTGCTTTTCTAATTTTACCACTATCAGTAGTGTGGTTTGTCTCTCAGCTTGATAGGCCATGTAGCTACCTCACCTTATAAGTGGCTCAATTTCACTTCCAATACAAATAGACCATCAAGAGATGACATTTTTGTCATGAAGCAAAATGTTCCAAACCTCAGATGAAGGTAAAATTGACTGTTGTTCCTGGCACTTTCTACTTAATGGCCTTCTTGATTTATCACTGCCAGATTGCCTAATGATCACGCCTTTCTCACTTTACATACTTTCCCCAATGCATATGGTAGTCATATGGTAGCTTTAGATACATCCAAAGGAGCCAGGAATACTCTACCACAATGCACTCTACCTTACTATTATCTTTCATGTCAAGAAATGCTGCTACACAATATTTTTTTTTGTTTGCTTTGCCTGTGCTCAGAATAACACATATCACCAGTAAAAGAAAAACAAAACTGCATATTCAGCAAATGTTATAGTTAACAGGAAAGAAGAAATTACTCATCACACCAGAGAAATCAGCTGACAAATTCACTGTACCATCCAGTGGAGTGACAGGAATTATATCTGTGTGATAGTTAAATTGGACTCTCGGGGCATTCTCCAACAAGGTCAGCCTCAAGGCTACTCAAACTCCTTGGCTTTCTCATACCTAAACTTCCTTTTTCCATAATTAAGGTGAACACTCTATTTGGCTTTCTATTTTTTGAGTGGGATTTTAGTCATATTCAGATACTTAACAAAACTATCAAGAGTCAAAATTAAATGAGGATGAGACGTGTCCATGAAGGAGAGAGAGTTGCTGCTTCAAGGGTGCTTCCTTCTGACTTGTCTTGGATTTGTGCAAGTTAACTACTCTATGGACTTTTGTCCTCCTCATTGTTATTTTTTTTTAAAATATACTGTATAAGCTGCAAACCACCCTTCCAGGACTAGTCTGCTCTAATGCTCCGAGAAAGCAGAGTTTTATGCAGATGTGGTTACTGTAAATTATCCTCAGTCCCAGAGCCCTCTGGACTTGAATCCATTTCCAGGAGGGCCTCCTGATGAGTGAAGGTCGAGCTGAGAGTTATGCTCTGCCTTGGCTTCACAGGTGCGAGTTCATCTAGTTTAATGTTTTCATTTCTAACCAGAACTGTCTTGTCCATGTTTTCTTCACTGTGCCTTGCGACAACAGCATCGAATACATCCAATTTTGGTGGTAAGGTTCCACTTTCAAACAGGTATTTGGCTAGATAGGAGATGCAAATGTTGGATAAGAATGAGGTCACCATGGCGAGAGTTTTAAATGGGAATCTCTGGTTATATATGCCACCTTTATCAATGTAATAGCCAGGGTAAAAGATCAAAGGCTGCAGGTTCAGGTAGGGCTCCCCGCCAGTGACTCGCAGGAAAAGGCCCGAGACGTAACCTGCCGCCGCCCCATACGTGTTGGTACCCTTGATGAAGAGCACGCAGAGCAACTGCGGGAAGATGATGATGTAGACCAGGTCAGAGCTCAGGTACCAGAGCCCATACACCGTCTTCGTCAGCAAGGCCATGGTCATCGCAGAAGCTCCAAACACGAACACTGTGATGCGCATGACCCAGACGATCTCCTTGTCGGAAGCCTGTAAGAAATCGCCATCGAGTCAGTTTTTCTCAGAAAGTGCGGGCTTCTCCAGGAGGAGAATGAGATGCCTTCCTGTGCTTTAAAGCTGTCCTAAAGAACAACTCTGGTTCAAATAGCACAGCCTACAGGTAAAACCAGCAGCAAGGAACAGAGCAATCTAGGTGACCTTCATTGTGGACCTGGGGAGGAAATTCAGTGATCCGTATGGAGGAACCAGAGCGCACCTTTGCGCTGCTCGCTGAATGTCAGAAAGAGACTCAAGATGCTGCAATGTGGCAGTGAGGGGGCGAGGCCTATCTGGCTTCCTCTCTCCGTTGAGAATAACCGCCTTACAAAACAAGTGGGACTACTTAGATGCTATATGGCAACACTTGTATAACATAGTATAAATATTGTCTTCAAATAATAGTTAATAAGCTTTTAAAAAATCATGAAACTAAAAAAAGTATTATGGGCTTTCCTGATAGCTCAGTTGGTAAAGAATGTGCCTGCAATGCAGGAGACACCGGTTCCATTCCTGGGTCGGAAAGATCCGCTGGAGAAGGGATAGGCTACCCACTCCATTATTCTTGGGCTTCCCTTGTGGCTCAGCTGGTAAAGAATCTGCCTGCAATTCGGGAGACCAGGGTTTCATCCCTGGGTTGGGAAAATCTCCTGGAGAAGGGAAAGGCTACCCACTCTAGTATTCCTCTGGTCTGGAGAATTCCATGGACTGGATAGTCCATGGGGTCACAAAGAGTCAGACATGACTGAGGACTTTCAGTTTCACTTTCAAACAAGTATTATACATTGTGTATTTAAGTGAAGGCTGAGAAAGGAAATTTGAAAATTGAAAAATTAGGAGTTGAATGCAGATTAGAATCTAAAGCAAAGCATTAATAGCAACACAAAGGGTACTATGGAGGATTAATTCCTTATGTACCTCATTTCACTGTTAAGCACAATCTTATTCACCTGCAACTAAAAAAACATACATAATCCATAAATTATTGTTTGTGTATTTTGTAAAATTTATTTTTCTTGTCTTCATTTTAGAAAGATCATTGTGTTGACAATAACAAAGATTTTCACACACACACAAAAACGAAGTGAGACCATTGTGTTAACTATGACCTAGAAAACCTACAGAAAGCCAAGCCTGAGTGAGGGAAGAAGATGGAGAGGGCTATGGGCCCCTCAGTGAGCATGAGCGTGCTGCTCTATGCCCTCAGATTCAGCGAGTAAAGTCAAATTGAGAGGCTATTTCCTGACAAAGGAGGACTTGGGGTTCAAGTGAAGAGCAAAACAAGCATGACACCGATACCTATGAAATAATAACTCACTATGTTCCGCCCACACCAGGTTTTCCTGAGTTTCTTACTGTATTTAAACTCAAAGTTTTCTAAGATACTTTAGGTTTTGTTACTCCCTTATTAGAAAGAGAAGACATTTAAATTATTGCAACATGACTGTACCTCTTGGGAAATAGTTATACTGATGCGTGTCCGTCAGTAGTAGAGTGAATAATAGCATGCATTAAAAACCTTCATGTGTGTATTAGTCACTCAGTTATGTTCGACTCTTTGCCACCCTATGGACTATAGTCACCAGGCTCCTTTGTCCGTGGACTTCTCCAGGCAAGAATGCTGAAGTGGGTGGCCATTTCCTTCTCCAGAGGATCTGCTCGACCCTGGGATACAGTCCGGTCTTCTGCATTGCAGGCAGATTCTTTACTGTCTGAGCAACCAGGGAAGCCTTCATATACAACATATATGAAGGACTTTCATATACAACATAAATAAAGTGTATCATCATTTAACCTTATGTGCTGAATCAAAGTAGGGTCAGATTTTCACAAAGACTATTAATGATATAGAATAATACCTACACAGTAAGTGCAAGGATGAGAACAATAACAACAATGTAATGTTAAAGAAAATATAACTATTCTTACATTTTGTCTGAATGAAAGCTGGTAGATGTTGCGAGCAAACATCGAACTTGCTGACAAGATGGAAGAATCTGCTGAGGACATGACAGCAGCAGAAACGGCTCCAAGACCAAAGTAAGAAATGTACACGGGGCAGAGATACTTGAGGACAATCGGCAAGATCATGTCTGCCTCCTGTTTTTCCCTGGGAGCAAGAGGCCCGTATGCAGTCTGGTTCCAGGCTGTTGATAGAAACAACAAACACAGCCAAAGAGCCATCTATCCATCCGTCTGGAGTCATTCTATTTACTAGGTAGCTTTTGAAATAAATTCAGAACATATGACCTAGTCTAATCGGTCAGAAATCTAATTAGTCCAATGGGGTATGTTAGTTTAATTAGGTGGCAAGTCCATGTATTGGTCCAGTGACATTGTCTCCTATATTCTGGTATCTAATGGGTTTTGGTTACACTTAGTCTTATCCACAGGACCTGCACAGAATATGGTGGTGTGAGATTTTTTAATACAAATTTCTCTTCTGCAGTGTTAGAATGGTGTTGTCTGGCACAGACTCATTGAAAATAAGTATTCTCAAGCTGAAGCCTCGAGGGTTCCTCCAACCACATGGAGATGTGAGAGAACACATAGTGTTTCATTGCTCAGTTATACACATAAGTGGATAAAGACAACAGTGGGCCTCTTCTCATCCATTCTCTTCCTGGATAAAGCCTTGTGGTAGGAGCTTCATTGGCATTATTTTTCTCTTGAGTAAATTCTTTCTTGCATTGAATTTCACTTATTAGAAATAAACATGAATGGATCAAAGACAGTCCCTTTTTATTGAATAAAAAGTGCAAGTATGGGGTTGAAATTTTCAGGCAGTTTTTGGATTCTGTGGTAAAAGAACTTGAAATATAAGCTTATCTTTGCATATAAATCTTTACTGTTTAGTTATACTAGTATGCAAGAAGAACACAGCAGAAGCTTTAACAGTTGTTTAGTATAGCTCCTTTTTTATTTGTTGAACATTAATGTCATGATTATAGGACCATATAGGGGTGGTTTTCCCTGGATCCTACCATTTTTCCTTCCCTCATTTTCTATTACAATTGTTCAAAGTCATGCTTTTATGTGGCTAGTTTTATAGCATTAACTGGAATATTATGGGACCAGAAATAATAACCAAGGATCAGGAGGAATTAGTAAGTGCAATCAAATTAAGGACGAAACTTAAAAAATGTTCAGGATAGAGGCTAAATGGGAGGTAAGCAAGTCATAAAACTCTTTTTACCAATTTTGAGTAAGATATTCTCTAAGTGTCTTAGTGTTTTAGTTTATCTTTACTTACAAACTTATTGATTGATTTCTCCAAGAAAGGAAACCTTTAATTAACAAACTATTGAAAATGTAAACTGAAGCCTCAAGTTCAAAGTGATCCTTGGGTGGTTACGGTGATGGCAGGTCAACTTCTGAGTCAGTGGTTCTCTACTTTTTTTTCCATTAAAAAAAAATGGAGTATAATTGCTTGACAATGTTGTGTTAGTTTATGCTGTACAACAGCATGAATCAACCCTACGTATACATATATCCCCACCCTCTCTTGAGACTCCCTCTCAAACCACATCCCCCTGCCCTTGCATCCCACTCCTCTAGGTCATCACAGAGCACAGAGCTGAGCTCCTTGTGCTACATAGAAGCTTTCCACTAACTGAGTGATTCTCAGCTTTGACTTACCAAGAGGACTTTTAAAAACACTGATCTCTGGCTCTATCTTAGGTCACTAAAAGAAAATCTCTGCGGAGTAGGATAGAAACGAGTATTTTTTGAGTCCCTCCACCTCCCTGGATGATGACAGTGTGCATGTTGGTTGAGAACCAAGGCTGACAAGATCACAGATACACAGTTGATAAATATCCCAACAGTGGTGCTGGGGCCTGCTCACAAATGTCTTATTGGTGAGGTGAGCAGTCAAATAATGTTTGAACTATAAGACGATTTGTTGACGTCTTATAATAACAAAGGCAGATACACGATGGGGGTAATGGGGAAAGTGGGGAAGGGAGGGCAGCTGGGTGCTCCCTGGTGACTTGGGTGAAGCCTGAGTGAGTCAATCAGTGAAGCTGCCAGAGGTTTACCTGTCGATGCGCCAATGGCTCCAATGAGCACGGCTGGCAGAGCCATCACCAGGCACCCGAAAGCTGCCAGGAAAGACAGCACCTGAGCGTAGGTGGCGGAGGATGAAGACAGGACCCTCTGGAAGTAGGCTTGCCACGGGATTCCACCCAGCATCTGCATGGGAGCCATGGGGACCCAGGATGAATGGAGGCAAATAGCATCTATTAGTTGTTTTTATTTTTTTTTAATTTCCTGTTTTATTTTTATTATAAATTTTTAAAAAATCTTGTAAAATTGGGGGATAATTGCTTTGCCATGTTGGGTTGGTTTCTGCTCTACAAAAACGTGAATCAGCTATATGCATACATATATCCCCTCCCTCCTAAGCCTTCCTCTCCTTGACATCCCACCCCTCTAGGTCATCACAGAGCACAAGGCTGGGCTCCCTGTGCTGTACAGAAGCTCCCCCACGAGCTGTCTGTTTTACACATGGGAGTGTATATGTGCTCATTGGGTATTTTTAAAATGAGATTTTTTTTTTAATAATCACATTCAGAATAGTGACAAGCAAGACTCTGAAGCACAGAAAATGGTTCTACACTCGTGTTCACTGCTGTCATTGTCACAGTTTCAACTCTGCAGACTTCCTCAAGTTCTTTTCTTTCATAATTATATAGCACAAGATTTTCTTTTCCTTAACTTACTCACTTTAAGCTGTGTTAAAACTACCCAGAAACCTTCAGTTTGTTCTCATCTGGAAGTTCTAACCACCACAAAATTGTCTCAAAAACATTAATATTCTGAAACCATGAAGTTTAATTTGAGTCAAAACAACCCAATGAATATTTCTGGATCCCAGTCATGTGCCAGGCAATGGAATGGTTGTGGAGCCCAAAGATGAGTGACAAGTGGTTTCTACTCTTGAGATCACTGTCTGCTGGGAGAACTAGTGCATTGAGGTATTTTCTAATATAGAGAAGATACTAGAATTTCTCTTTATACTCATTTCTACCTTGTACGTAACTGTGAGATTGTTGTTTTATTAAGTGATTTACACAATGTGTAGTACAGTACGTATAAGCAGTCTATGCCTACATTGGGGTTGTGCTTAACATTCTTATTTGAGAATATATTATAAAAAAATTGGAGACATTGAACTGGAATGTAATTTGTCGATGCTTTAAAGAGGCACTATGGGAACAATATTGAGAAAGAACTAATCATCTGGGGGTAACAGAGGGAGGTGGAATGGTGGGAGGAAGACTTCCCTAACCAGGGAAGCCCATGGAAATGACATTCGAGTCAATCCTTGGACGTCAAGGGGTGTCAGTGGGTGGAGATGGAGGGAGGAAAGTTCTTAGGAAATAATCCAACATGAAAAAGAAAGAAACCAAGAGGCAGCCATAAGACCACCATGTATTTGGTATAAGCAGAGGTCAGGGTGTGTGGGGGTGGCCAGAGAGGAGACTGGACAATTCTCTAACTGACATAGAGTCAGTGTTCAGTAAATATTTATCATGTGAGTGGGTGAATTGATGAGGGAACTTCCCAGATCACAATGTACTGAAGTTGCTTCTTCGACTGTCTCTCTCATTGGCTCCAAATCCTGGGATATCTGTTTGTTTATCAGTATCTCACATATTGGCTCCAGAACAATTTCCTTCTTATAAAAGCCATACAAGCTCAAAAAGTTGGCTTAAAGCTCAACATTCAGAAAACTAAGATCATGGCATCTGGTCCCATCACTTCATGGGAAATAGATGGGGAAACAGTGGAAACAGTGGCTGACTTTATTTTTTGGGGCTCCAAAATCACTGCAGATGGTGACTGCAGCCATGAAATTAAAAGACACTTGCTCCTTGGAAGGAAAGTTATGACCAACCTAGAGAGCATATTAAAAAGCAGAGACATTACTTTGTCAACAAAGATCCATCTAGTCAAGGCTATGGTTTTTCTAGTAGTCATTTATGGATGTGAGAGTTGGGATATAAAGAAAGCTGAGTGCTGAAGAATTGATGCTTTTGAACTGTGGTGTTGGAGAAGACTCTTGAGAGTCCCTTGGACTGTAAGGAGATCCAATCAGTCCATCCTAAAGGAGATCAGTCCTGAGTGTTCATTTGAAGGACTGATGTTGAAGCTGCAACTCCAATACTTTGGCCACCTGATGCGAAGAGCTGACTCATTTGAAAAGACCCTGATGTTGGGAAAGATTGAAGGCAGGAGGAGAAGGGGACGACAGAGGATGAGATGGTTAGATGGCATCACCAACTCAATGGACATGAGTTTGGGTAAACTTCAGGAGTTGTTGATGGACAGGGAGGCCTGGCGTGTTGCGGTTCATGGGGTCGCAAAAAGTTGGACATGACTGAGCAACTGAACTGAACTGAACAAGCTCAAAAGCAAAAATAAACAAAATAAAATAAAACAAGGAGAAATCCTAAAATTCATAATCCCATGCCTCAACTCTATATGCTTCCAAAACTTTTCCCTTTGTTTTGCAACCTGTGAATCAATCTATCATTAACATCTTCCATGTTGATAAATATTTTATCAATAGTTTCAATGACTGTATGAACTGATATATATAATTTACATACCTATGTCTCTGGACACGTAGGTCATCAAGGTTTGTAAGTCAGGTACAATTTGGCTTCCACTGATGAACAGAAGCTCTGATGGGAAGGTGGAGCAAGGAGTGGGAGCCCGCTCACCAGGGTGTCCAGGGGTGGTGATGAGCGCTGAGATGAGGATGGACATGTGTGTCACTTACCAACAGCAGAAAGCTGTCAAGCCACGTGTAGATTTCAAATGGCTCGATGGTCCCCAGCCAGGGCTTCTGGTACTTGGTGTGCAGGGCAGTGAAGCCAATGTCAGCAACCGCAGAATTGGACAGCGCAAACGGCACGCTGATCCACTGCAACCAGAGTTCGTGAAAGCATTAGTGTGACTATCTGGGACATGCAAGATTTCATGTATTAGTTTTTTTTTTTTTCTCATAGATGGCACAGCTTGGTCATTCCTCTTGTTCAGAGGAGGACCTGGAAGCATGTTCTCTGTGGACGCTATGGAACACTGATTTAGAAAAGTTACAGTAACACATTGTCAGTTTCTGAGCTAATTATGCCATATCACATTGACTGCAAAACCTTTGGGAAGAAAACACTGAATTCGAGAACTTTACATATGTTTATACAAAACATATGAATATATGTTAACATATATATATATATATATAAAACACATGTATTTTCTTAGAATTAGAAGATATCCATTCCTTAAAGTGACTGGGAAGATTTGACTGAAAATAATTTCTATAGCCTAGGAGCAGTTTCATGGCATAACCAAAACTAATGTCTGGAAAGGTTAAGAGGCAAACACAGATCAGGGTCAAGGTTTAAGCTTTAACTCTGACAGAAGTCCTTGAAGGAAGATCACACGCGTTTCCATCAATGTCGGCGTGAAGGGAAGGAGCCCCCAGACCTTCCTAAGAGTTAACTGAGGGCACTTTTCTGTCAAAATCTCACAATGTGATTAGAGTTTTTCATCCAAGTAATGCACAGAGAAATGCGAAATTTCCAATTCTGTATGACTTACTGTGTGTTAGTCATGATGGGGAAGTAGGACGTCTATTAGTTTTTGCTGAGTTAGTATGAAATACCATGTGAGCTCTTACAAAAGGAGAAATGAAGGAAGAAGGGAGGGAGGATGGATGGAAGGAAGGAAGGATGGAAGGAAGGATGGAGGAAGGCGGGAGGGAGGATGAAAGGAAGAAGGAAGTCTGTGAATGGCCCTACTTACCAGTCCCACGAAAATGCAAAAGAGCTGAACGACATCCGTGTAGGCCACAGAGTAAAGACCGCCCACCAGGGTGTACAGGGTGGCAATGAGCGCTGAGACGATGACAGACATGTGCACACTGGCCCTGATGATCACGCTGATGGTGGCTCCTGCAGGGATGGGATGGGAACAGCCCAGGTGAAGTTTCACAGTCCAGCTCTTCCTTCTCAGTAACCTGAGTGTGCCTGTACACATCTGTGTTTATATACACATATACGCACACATTCTAAAATGTTCTTTCTTTCTGAAATTAGTGCTTTGCTCACTTATTTATGAGGACACCTGAAACTCACGACTTGATTACAGAATTCCATGACATAAACTGAACTGAACACTACTATAAGGTCCTGCAATCATTCCACCGACTGCCTGAAACTCTGACTTCATTGAACACATGCAGTGTATTTACTCACATCCATGAGAAAAGCAAGCCTTTATGATGAGCATAACCACCCAGCTTCTCATTTTACACTTAGCATTGATTTGCTCTGTTGCATTAACTCTGACCCCTGTCAGCTTTTATTAGATAACACATGGTCTAAGGTACCAGGGTTTGAAATAAATTCATAGGAGAAAATAATAAAATTGCACTTTCCAACTTTTTCAATTTTATGAAAGATTACTTTTATTTTATTCATTTCCTGCAGCATTCCAATCTTGTTCCTAGAATACAAATGTACTGAAGAGTCATAGATTTAGCATCAAGGGTTTTTATATTCCCTTAAAATTTTTTTTTTATTAGAGTATAGTATTAGAGTATAGTTGCTTTACAATTTTGTGTTAGTTTCTGCTCTGCAGCGAAGTGAATCAGCTATGTGTATACAAATATCCCCTCTTTTTGGATTTCCTTCCCATTTAGGTCACCACAGAGCACAGAGTAGAGTTCCCTGTGCTCTGTCGTAGGTTCTTATTGGCTTCCAGGCCGGATTCTATAAACTCATAGAGGAAAATAGAATCAGAACACTCTCTGGCATAAATTGCTGCAAGATCCTTTTGACTCACCTCCTAAAGTAATGAAAATAAGAACAAAAATAAATAAATGGGATCTATTGGACTTATAAGTCTTTGCACAGCAAAGGAAACCACAAACAAGACAACAAGACAACCCCAGAATGAGGGAAAGTATTTGAAAACAAAGCAACTGACAATGGATTAATATCCAAAATATACAAACAGCTCATGCAACTCAGTATCAGCAAGCATCATGTTTTATAGTGATTTTCATCACTATAAATTCATCAAAATTGTAAACCCACTTTAGAAATCAATCTATGCTTTTCTAACTTTATGACTTTGTTTATTGTGTTTGCTGATGTCTACATTTCTAATAGAATATTAATATCATGGTATGGATAGCTGGACCACTGTGGAGTTTTGCACTGTCAGTTCAGCATTCACTTGTTGTTCTACACACCCTTTCCTGTTGTTCTCAAGAGTGGTATAGTTTATATTTTGTATTATTAAATGTAGCAATGATATTCCTCTCACACTAATGTACATGCAACACATTTGTGATTCCTTTGAGTCATTAACTGCAAACTTACATTCTATCTTCACTTCTCAATTGCATGCTAATAGCATATGCAGCCCATCTGAGATGAAAATCCATTATCTAAAGAGCAGTATGAGATATTTTGATCTGAGATAACAATGCAAAATATTTTTCAAAAGAATCTTCTTCTTAGTGTTTTGGTTTAGTGAAAGTGTAAGTCACTCAGTCATGTCTGACTCTTTGCGACCCCATGGACTATACAGTCCATGTAATTCTCTAGGCCAGAATACTGTAGTGGGTAACCTTTCCCTTCTCCATGGGATCTGCCCAACCCAGGAATTGAACTCAGGTCTCCTGCATTGCAGGCAGATTCTTTACCAGCTGCGCCACAAGGGAAGCCCATGGTTTGGTATCAAAATTAAATTACTTTCTTTAGTAAAAACCAATTGAGAAAAGGAAAATCTTAGTAAAGAATTGGGAGCAGAAGACAAAGGAAAGAGGTTGGTTATTTACAAGTGACTTTGGACAACTGACTTATTGTTGTATGGATATTTAACAAGTTATTTTCTTTTCTCCTGAGACTATTCACTTCATGTTGAAACTTTAGTTGCAATTCTTTGCCATTCAGCTTTGGTCTAGCTCTCTACTGTAATAACAATATTTTAAAGTTACATCCTATGAATTATGAAAAGTTCAATAATTACTCTACTTCTTTTGAATACTGTTTAATTTGCCACCCTCTGGTGAAATTTCTATTAATACTACACCTCCAAAGGTAGGGAGGCTGCATGTTACAGAAGAAAGATCACTGGATGAGGAGTCTAAAGATGTAGGGTTTAGTGTGTGGTGGCTCAGACGGTAAAAGCGTCTGCCTGCAATGCGGGAGACCCAGCTTCGATCCCTGGGTCAGGAAGATCCCCTGGAGAAGGATATGGCACCCCACTCCAGTACTCTTGCCTGGAAAATTCCATGGATGGAGGAACCTGGTGGGCTACAGTCTATGGGGTTGCAAAGAGTCGGACACAACTGAGCGACTTCATTTTCAGTTTTCACTTTCAAGTCACTTCAGTCGTGTCCAACTCTTTGAGACCCCATAGACTGTAGCCTGCCAGGCTCCTCTGTCCATGGGATCTTGTAGGCAAGAACAACAGGAGTGGGTTGCCATTCTAGTAAAAGCTGTCATTTGGCAGTAACTCAGTGGCTTTAAAGAAGCCACCGACTTTCATTTCACTATTAAGCTTGGAATGAATTTTTTTCTCTAAAATATTTTCTAAATCATTCCATCATTTGTAGTGAGTAAAACCAAACCTAGATTCTGGAGCTGCTGTGAAATATTAATTTACTTATGCAGCCGGAAAAATAAATATACTGCAAATAAAGTTATAAAAATTCTCTGAATTTGATGTTATGTAAATACACATTTCTTTAAGAAGCTTTAAGGATGTTGTCTATATATATTGAGAAGACAGTTTGAGATACTCCTAAGTTTTACAGGTGAACTATGCACATTCATAGTAAGGTGGTAAAATATCTTGCCCTGAGCTTATTTCTAATAAACACTAATTTTGAAGTATATCCAACTATTATTTTTGAAGAAAACAGAGCTGTTAAATTGAAATACACATTTTTTAAAACTAGAGCATATATTTCAAGAATAGCAGTCATGTTTTCATAAAAGTTCTTTGATACATGTGTATGTAAAGAGAGCAACATTAACATATTTTACATGTATGTTGACATACACACAGATGTAGACACATATTTACTAAAATAACTAATTGCAGCAAAGTTCACAGTTTAGCTATTATGATTTATATTTCCAAAGTACTTTAGAAATAATAGGTTTTCATTCTATTCTCCCTTTAGGGCTCTGTTACATGAATTGATCCTTATTCAGTTAGAGTGAACATTTTGTATTCTATTAGATATTCAGCCCACTCCTTTTTTTGATATCTCAGCAGGCAGTTTGTTCTTAAAACCACAATTTTCTGGCTTTGAAAGCAATGACAAATAAACTACCACTGCTACTGAGAGAAAGGTGGGAAGCGAGCTGTGTGTTTATGTAAAATTTCATTAGGATACGGCCGGGGTGGTTGTGGAGCATGACCACTCAGTGCCAGGAAAGTGCAATATTTTCACTAAATTATTACAGTGAAAATTATTTACCTATTAAATTCACTTCTTTTCTACATTAAGTCATTCCTTCATTTGATAGTTGGAGACCACCAAAATAAGATACAACTATACAGCAGTCTAGAGAGAAAGGGGTGAAGAGTGGCATCTGACCTATTTTTGGGCCACTTAAGCCTAACTGTAGATGTAAGCCCATTGATTCCATTTGTAAGAGTTGGAGATGACAGTGTCCCGGATGTCACACAAAGGCACAGCTCATAGAGGAAAGACAAGGAAGGCCCAACTCTGTGAGTCTTCCGGAAGGAACTCAACATTCAGTGGGATAGCTTAGACTTATTCTGGATGAAAAGGGAGGGTGCTGAGCCTGAAGCTCGCCCACAATCCCACTGAACTCTCTCACTTCCTAGGTCTTATGAGTGGGCTGAGAACTCAAGGACAGGTTGTTCTTAGCATGGGTGGATCTTGGAAGTAAGTTAGACCACAAAGAGTCTAAGTGCATTTTTCAAATCCCTGAATACGTCACACTCCAGCATTCTGGATGAAATGGGATTCATTGAGAAAGGAAAGACTATTGTTTTCCTTTCTCTCCTCTGAAGAAAGTGTAGGTATGGGTTATTCGTTCATTCATGTGTGATGGGACAATAAATGTTAATAAGATGCAGGCCCTGCCTTCAAGAAATTAATAATTCCTTTTGTGGACGTTTGGAGACTGGGAAATAGGTAAATAGCCATGTAAATACAAAGTAATAAATCCAATGAAAACAAAATTTCTGGTTCCGACAGAATCCCAGAGGAAAGGCATCTGGCAGGTTCAGGATGACTGCCTGGAGGAGGTGACATCTGTAGAAGATTTGAAGTCTCTTTCTGGTTGGTTTGAAAGGAAAGTGGGGGCTGTGCATCCTAAGGAGGGGTCACTAAGCTAGCAAAGTTCTGGAGGAAGGGAGAAGGAAGAGTCCAAAAGGAGCTTTTCCAGCCCAGTTTAAAGGTCTAGTTTTAAGCAGTAAAGGGGTGTGATCAGATTCAATCTAATCTGCTGTGTGAAGATCATGGGAGAAGGGTGGCCTTGTAAGCAGCAGGGTGGTGGTGTTAATCTAGGTAAGCGAGGCTGGGGCCTGTGGCTGAAGATAGTAAAGCTGTGTATCTAGTGCTTGTTCAACCAGAGTGTGTGTGCATGCTAAGTCACTTCAATTGTGTTTAACTCTTTGCAACCCTATGGACTGTAGCCTGCCAGACTCCTCTGTGCATGGGATTTTCCAGGCAAGAATACCAGAGTGGGTTCCATTTCCTCCTCCAAGGCAGCTTCCTGACCCAGGGATTGAACCCATGTCTCCTGCATTGGCAGGTCGGTTCTCTACCACTAGTACCACCTGGGAAGCTCCCTGCATGCAGAAGGATGTTTTGTTGGTTCTCACCTAAGGCTGAGAAGATGGCTGCTGCCCAGAACATCTCTCCCATCAGCGCAGGGATGAACAGGAGCCCACCCATGCGCTTCCCGTAGATCTGCTGGAAGGGGTCTAGCATGGTCACGTAGCCCTTGGAACGCATGGGTTTTGCAAAGAACAGACCACCTAAAGGAAATTCAAACAAGCTTTAAAGAGAAACTTGAAAATCTGCAATATAAAAGTCCTTGCTAACCTTTTACTGTGTATAATTTCTCAAGGGAAATGAATTTTTTAGAATACTTCTATGTGTTGAGGAATCAGTCTGCAAAATCCTGTGAGTACAGGACCAAGAAATATTTAGCAATAAAGTGGAAATTCCTTAACACAACTACCATTGTAGGCATCCAAGACTGTACATAGCATGGCCAAATCATGTGGACTGAAAAACGTGGACCAGCTCAGCACTCCCTTAAATGTCTATGCACCTGTATTACCCAGCAGGCCATTCATTTGATTAAGTACAAGATCCAACAAAAGTATTCTAAGAGCAAAAAAAAAAAAGGAACTGTGTTAAATAATATTCTTGACCTTTTACTAGTTTGATTTATAACAAGATATTCAGGTACAATTCAAACTGATTCATTTTTAATGATATGTTCACACTATTTTGGAAATAAAAAACATCATTACACTAAGAAATTCACTGTACTGATTGCAAAACGATCAAGGGAATTTTTCTACATATTCCATAATCAAGAGATCCAGTCAGCTACACATTCGTGTTACCACTTTCTGATAACAGTGACTTCAGTGGGATTTCCCACAATAATCATGCTGTTTGACTTATTCTTTCGGTTGCTATTTATACCCCTAATCTTTATGCTTTACTGACTGACTCACTCAGGTATAAAGCTTTTCTTACCTAAAATCAGACTAAGAGAATATCCAATGGGTGCCTGAGCCCATGCCAAGCCGTAATCTGGAACATACACGGCCTCAGCTGTCCCGTTGATGTAGCCTCCTCCAACCCAGGTGGCTGAAACAGGATGAGAAGCGAAGGGGAGATGTGTCATGCCTGCTGTCCCTGAGACCCGCTCAGCCCCACAGGGCGCCCCTGAGCCCCGAGAGGCCTGTGGGACTGCCACCAGAGACATGGTTGGTCTGGGTGGAAGTGATAAAAGAGTGAAAACTGCACTTCGGATTTCTAAGACTCATCATGGAAAAATAAGTGTTAAGACTTCTCAATCTTTTTGTACTGGTTACACAACAAAACTAAAACATTCTTAACATACTGAGTTAAGTAATTCTATTATTTACGTTAATTCACCTATTTTTTTGTGCTTTTTAAAAAGTGATATGTAGAAAATTGAAGATTACATTTGTGGTTTACATCATATTTCCACTGAACAGTGTTGCCCTGGATATTTTCTAAATCCATTGAGTCATGAACATTTTGAAATGGTATCATAATATCACAAAGTCTGAGATCATATGTGATATATTTCAAGACTGCTTCTATTCTTAATAATGCTACAACTCTCCCCCTAGCTTCCATAATGTGGAATCAAGTGTCTTGATTTCAAGGGCCTTTTATTTTAATTGTATTGATTTTTCCTCATTGATCATGACTATTGTCTTCAAGGAGTGAAGTGTGTGTGTGTGTGCACGTATGCATGAGTGGTTGTGGGTGTGGGTGTTTTCCATTAACAGAGTCACTTCACAAACATGCTGGGTGCATAGGGTTTTGGCAAATCTATTCCAAATGATAATGTAGTTGTACTTACTACCTTACACTGTTAAGGAAGTGGAGGGAGGAGGGTGCCAGGTGATGTAATTGAGCTTAAATTGCTTTTTCCTTCTCTGTCTCCCCAAGGACCTGACCTACACTTAGGGCTCGGGTCAGCCTTCAGGAGAATTAAAATGTTGACTGCATGCCCATTTGCAAGTCTTTGTTCTAATCTGGGTCTTTCAGGCAGACATTTGATATTTCATAAAGAATAAGAAGAACTATGTCTTCTTCAGATATTATTTAATAACATTTTTGTAGCATAACAGCTGAAGAAGGGAGGTCATAGAATCAACAAAAACATGTTTTGATTAAACAACTTTGGGTCCAAAATGATCTATAAACTCTATCATTTTCTCTGAGAAGAACTGTAGTAGTTGATTTTTGCTGAAATGCTAAAGTTAATGGAACACTCTAATCTTGGCAGTTTTTACTCTTTGAAGAGTATTGTCAAACTATTTACAATAATCCCTAGGTGTAACTGCTGTAAAGTTATGAAGAATAGAGGCTGGCATGAAGCTTACCAAATATGAGACTGAATTCTGGGCTGCAATGGGGAATAAAATTTGACTCTGAAAAATTCTCTGAAATTTCACAGTTAGAATGTTCGTAAAACAAATAATTTGTTTATGAAACTGCCAAAGACAAGTGTTTCTTGCCAAAATTTATCTGGCATTTAATCCAAACCCAAAGCAAAGGAGAGAGAGCCTTCAGTGGTTGATCCAATTTTTAAAAGGTCAACCTGAAAAGACCTTCCTGCAAAGGAACTTTATATACACAAATGGAGAGTTTATACACAAAGTCCTCAAGTGGACAAATGATATTTAGCAGCCACCCCATCTTCACAGCAGCTTTTCCATGGTGTTGATCAATAACAAATGCTATGATGTACTTTTCTTATCCTAAACCTGGTGAAATTTTAAAGACTTTCCTCCCCACCTCCCCACAGCTGGCAAGTAACCAAGACAATGACTTCTCACAGCACAGCCCCTGAGACCTCACCTTCCTGTCAGGCACAAGGAATGTTTTGTCACGTTAAGTAAATGCCTGATGGTCTTATTAGTGATCTTATTAGGTCTTATTAGCACAACATTTATTAGTGATCATTTTTCATTGTGTAGGTCTCCTCTCCATCTCCAGAAAGAAAACTGGTGCTTGAGTTAAAATATCATAATTACAAACTATAGTATTAAAATATTATAATATAGACAGGCAGACTTGGGTACTTTTTTGTAATTAAAGTCCCTCCATTGTTATCAATATGGTCATTTGCATGTTTGTATATTTTCACATCAGATTCTTGAGAACAAGGATTCTTTTAAATCATATGCATTTTTATTTTCAATTTTTATTCCTTATCAAATAACACAATCAATGAATCTGACAAGTTTAGGTAATATGGTTCAGATTTTAATTGAACTATGATATTGATCAAGGCTCTGTTTGGTTCTGAGAAAAAAATCTTTAAAAGCTACATTCAAGCAGGACATGTTATAAGAAATACCATAATTCAAATTTTTTCAATATAGTTTAATAGCCTATTAGATTAAAATCACTCTAAATGATAAAAGAACAAATTCTGAGATATTACCTTTATGAATATAATTAATGTATTATTTAATTAGAGTAGTAGAAAGTTACCATAATTTACAATTAATAAAATACTTTAGTATGCAACAGTTCATCTATTCTTTTCAACCATTTGAGTGAAATCAACAACTGTCATTTTATTTTGCTTTTCTTCTTATTTTCTTTGTCAAAAGAGAAATCTGAGGGAGATATAATCACAATGCTTTAATTCACTTCAGATACCAGTATCCCATGTGGGTCTTTAGAGGAAAGAAGAGATGTTTGTGCTCTAATGAAAACTGAAGATGAAGACACAAAGGTGCCTGTATTGTTCATCAATAGCTGGATAATAAGGAAAAAACCAAGAAAATCTGCACCAACGTTTCAGTAAACATCTGCAGGTGATAGGTAAGTGGGTGATTCTTATTCTTCATGTTTTTGTATTTTTTCTGGTTTTGTTTATTATGCATCATAGAAAATATTTTGTAAAACATATTTTTTTTCTGTATGTGTGTTTATGTAGAAAAAATGAGAAACAGGGTAAAAGAGAGCTCTTTTCACCCTGGGTATCTTTATGGAGAAGTGGGGAGAGGCTGGGTGTGGTTCACTGTGTGGCTGCCAGACCTGGCTCTGGTCCTTACTAACCACACAGGTCTGGGTCCTGACGTAGCCCAGAGCCCTTCCGAGTGCTGTCATGAAGATCGAACAAAACCATGTATGATTGGCAAAGAGTTAAACAAACAAAATGTGAATATCTGAGAGGCAGAATAGACCACCAATAAATTATTCTATGACACTGTAGGTTTCAAATGGCCAAACAGGGATGCAGTCTGCCCACACTGGTTTGGAAAACTTTTTGAAATACGGGGTTAATCATTTTTAACTAGCACTTCAGGACTGAAATTTGGTATCATTCTGATATGGTTTCCAGTGGGATATTTGTCCACTGGGCACTCATAGTAATCCTGTTGGTATGGATTATGTTGATAATATTTAAAAACCTAATACAACTCTAAAGTGAAATGTGTGATGTTAGTGAATATGTATCAAGTGATAGTATGGATATGATTTTAAATAGTTGTTTTTCAGTATTATTTGAAGATATTAACAACCGAGAAGAACAGAAAAGAAAAACAAGTCACCACTTAATCGGAACCACCTTTGGGCGAAGGAGGAGAGACTCTGGGGGCTTCTGGCATGGAGGGGTTTGAATGGGTGACAGCTGCAGTTGGTGGCTGAAGGATTCTTACTAAGACACACCCTGATTTTTCCCTTTCATATCAGTATTCCTGAAACCTTTTCCTCAGATCCGTGGATTCATAACATGTGATCGTCTTCCTGTGAGTAAAATTACTTCACTACATGGGAGAATAAGGTTTCAAAACAGGACATCAATCAATTTGGAATTGGGCTGCCACCAAATTGACTTATTTAGTTTTAAAACCATCACTGGTTAGTGTTCACTGACTAGTTAGCATTCATTAAGACAGCTCAGTCACAACTTGATGCCTGTAGTAAGGAGTAAAAGGAGATGCTGCCTGCATCACATCAATGAACAGAAACACAACTTGTGAGACTCGGGCACTTCTGCACACGCCCCCCCCACCTTTGTTTTCACTGCTTCCATCCACCCAGCTGTCCAGAGCCCAGATGTCTCTCACTGATGCTCTGTCCAGTAACTGATAAAAACATCATTTGGTCCAGTGCTACTGGGTTGAAAATATTTTAAAAGTATATAAGTAGTGAACACAGAGACTCCCTCAAGGACAAAGAAGGAGGTTTGCTTTGTTCACCTGAAGAGCTATGGCAGGGATGGCACAAAGGTGGGCGTGAGGGCACCCACCTGTCATGGTGAATCCACCCACCAGCAGCCCGATGTCGCGGCCGCCCACGATGATGGCCTCACTACGCTCCTCCGCACTGCCACTGTTCTTGGTCCTCCAGGCAGCCCAGATGCCAACCAGCAAGATGAGAAGGTAGAACACCACGATGGCTACCAGCCCTTCCACCTGGAAATCCATTGTCACTGAGGGCTTCGGGCTCTGCTGCGGCAGCTACTTCATTAAGACTTCTGCGAAAACACAGATGCCTTACAAGCCAGCCAAGCAAATACAGGCAGCCCGGGTAGACCAGCTGGCTCCTGAGCGGTGGCCACTTAAAGAAGAAGTGCATTGAAATCCCATGTTCACCTGTGGCTGCCAACAAGCCTCCATTCCATCACTCTCTTTCTGTTCAACAACTGAACCTTGCCTTGGGTTTGGAAGAAACAGAGAAAATGGGGGTTTTGCTGTTTAAGAAATGTACTCATTTTGTATTAAATTCTTGCAATGTAAAATTAACGTTGTGTTTTAACCCGGTAGCTTGGGCAAGAAGACACTCACAAACAGCAAGTCTGTATTTACTTTGGAACCAAGTACTATTCAATCCAGAATTGTTCAGCAGTGTAGATGCATCATAAAGATTCACTCCGAGAACCCATGGATAATCATTCATTCATTCAATCATTATCCCATCCCTCCTTTCAAACATCTTCAGGGAGTGGTTCCAAAAGTAACCTGACATGCAAATATCTGGGGGAAAAAATTAGGAAGATCAACTTCAAAACCACATGGGCCTCCAATTTTCAACAAGTGCGGGAGCATTAAGTTATGGCAACCACTAAACGGGTGTGCTGTTTAGAGGGTCTCCCTCCCTCGACCCCCCCATCCAGTCTCTTCCCTCTCTCCCCTGCTCCCTCAGTGGCACACACAGGGAAATGACTTAAAAATACAGAAATGCCTGAAACATAACGGAGCATCACAAGCACTAAAAACAAGACCCTAAGAAGAGACGCGTCAAGTTCTAATGCCTTTAATTTTAAATTCTTGTTCTCTCGTATCTTCCTCTCGTGCCCGTGGCTATCCATTCTCCTCAATTGGCACAGACAAGTTTTTGGCGAAGCCAGATCTCCGTGCATGCAGATGGGCGACAGACCTTGGGCCAAAGAACCAGCCTCCGTCCCTTGGGCTCAGAGAAGGCGAAAGGAGCGCGAGTGGCGAGTGAGGGGGGGGCTTTGCCTTTGCAGCTTTAGCACCCCCTTGTTCCCCTCCCCACCCGCAGGTCTCCCCCATCCTGCTCCGGGCCGATCCTTCTGCGCCCCAGGGTCCCTCCCGCGGCGTCCCCGGGACCCCCACTGCACCCCGACTTCACAGCCGCTCGCACCCGAGGACCCAGGCTGCGAGACCCGACCCGCCGGGCGTCCCCGCGGGAGGCACAGAGCCGCGTCGGAGGGGCGGCCCCGACGCGCTCCTACCTGGAGTGGCCGCCTCGCAGGGAAGCGCTCCGCGGGTCCAGGCTCCTCTCGGCGGAGGCTGCACCGGACACTGGCGTGTGGTGGGGACGCAGGGCGGCAGGCCAGGAGGGTCCGACTCCCGAGGCTCCGCACCCCGAGTCTCCAGAATCGCTGCGCGCGCGAAGTTGACAGGTGTGGGCGCGGCGCGGGGCGCTCGGCGCGGCCAAGTGGCGATCGATCCAGTATTGGCCACAGTCCCCTTTATAAGGGCGGCCGGTCGTCAGAGCCGGGGAGGCGGACGTCAGAGCAAAGTGCCCCGCGAGCCGGCGGGCGTGGGGCGCAGGGGACGCGCCGGAGCCGCGGGCCGGGCTGCGCTCTGGGCGCGGGGCCAGCGCCGCCGCGGGGTCCCGGCCTGACGACGCGGGCGCGGCGCGGCCACTCCCGCTCCCTCCTCCAGGAAGCGGGGCTCGATTCCCCGGAGTCATTGCCAATTCCTACTTTCCACGACTCTGGTTGGAAGCTGGGAATGGGGAGATGGGGAGGGTCTCAAGAAATTGTTTTCAGGTGGAGTCTCTGGAGGTCCAGCAGAGGGGAGGGGTCTAGGGAGTCTCGCCTCCCCCAGACTTTGGTTTCTTGAGGCGCCACACGCTGGTGTGTGAGGACCCCTCCCCGGGTCCTGGTGGAGGCTGATCCTGGCTTCTCTGTCATGGGTTCTTTGAAGAAGACATCTCACAAAGGTTTCGAGAATCAATTTTAAGTCCATACCCTTTCTACCCTTTGGAGTGGTATGAAACAATGGGGGTGTCGTGTCAGCAAGCCAAGGTTGAGCTGAACAGGTTGCTTGCCCACCAATGTACCTTTTCCAGTGCTGTAAAATTTTGCTATAAAGTTTTAAATATCTATCTACACCTAGACATCTATATCTGATACCTAGATTATATATCCGTGGGTATAGTTGCATGTCTATAGCTATATTTACATCTAGCTATATTTCTGCATCTATGGAGATAGATATAGATAACTGTGTGTATTTCTGTAAGTGTGTGAGTGTAGGGGAGAGAGGAGAGGGAGGGGAGACACACACAGAGAAAGACAGCCTCTCTGGCCACTCTCTCACTCAGCTCCATATTCCACCAGCCATGCCACTGAATTAAGCAGTGAAATATGAAAATCTAATAATTAATAGAATAAGTAATAGTGTTTGTTAACGACTGTCCACCTCTCTTGATGCAAAATTTCAGCTCATCCTCTGGTTTTGTACACTGGATTTGGAAATGAACTTTCACATTCCCATCACTACTGCTTTTCTTTGTTCTATATAAACAATGATAGCATCCAACCATCTTGTTTGAGATAAAGCCTGGGGAGGTAAAACTCTTCAGATAGAGAAGGACCTGTGAGTACAGTTATCTTGTTTGATTTGTATGATTAACCCTGGAAAATGATTGCATAGCCTGTCAATATGACTCCATTTTTAAACAGGTAAGGGTTATGAATTTAAGCAATTTTAAGAAACTCATGGAGGGAAGACAGAGATGAGATTTCATATAATTACTGAAATGCTCTTAGCAGAGATTCATTCATTCATTCATTTTGTTTTTGACAGTTATAACTCAATTTCTGCTTCTGGGCTTTGGCCACAGGTTAACGTCTTCCGTACCAGAATGTACTTCAGGTGATGATGGCGGAAAGCATGTGACTGTAGCAGTGTAGCAGGACAGGTATGCGTAGTGGCTGTGTGTGAATTAGTGTCCATGGCGAAGGTCAGGCTCAGATCCAAGGAGGGATGAAAGAAGAGGCTGTCCTTAAACAAACATCACCAGGGCTTAAGGGACAAGCGTCGGAATGCAGCCAGGGCAAGAGCTCTCCTTGGGGCCCACCTAATCCACTTTAAGATGTGGGACTTGCCAGACTCCAGACTTGGAGCCAGATCTGGGAGGTACAACGACCTTGAAGATGGCCAGACAGATTTTGGCCTGGCAGAGGAGCTGTCTGTCCTTCATGACGAAGAATGCCAGCTGAAAATAACCGCTGACGTGTTGCGTCCACTTCTGGGGAGACATTTACTCATCTGCCGGGTCCTTGGAGCTCCAGTGTCTGATCCCAGGATGACGCTGCTGTGAATTTCTGCTCCAGGATGTGTTCCCTCTGACACTCACTCCTCTGTTATCATCAACATGCCTCTCCCTCTCTACTCACCTGGGAATGCATGATCACACACAGGGTTAGAGAAATGGGTGTCAGGGGAAGATTGATTACAGCTTTGTTGGATAAAAAAACAGTGATTGCCTTTCCAAATCATTCATTTAACAGACTTTTCCAGAGCGTCTTCTATGTTCGGAACATGGTCCTGAGTACAGAGAAATATGCAGACAATGATATAACTCCTGCTCTTGTGCAGTTTATCATTAGTGAAAGGAAAGCAAAAAAAAAAAACTAGCAAAAGCTGTCCTCCTGTACGTTCTTATAAATTCTGGGAAGGATGTATTATATCTGTGCACTTGGATTTTAGGGAAAACAGAAACAAAAGGCCTTAAACAGAAGAGGGTTTTCTTCCTGGAGAAGGGAGAGCAATCATTCAACAAACTCACTATGTGAACACTCACTATACATCAAGAATCGTGATCAGTGGTGGGTAGATAGTTAAGTGACTTGAGAGAGAAGACCCGTACTCAGTGGGCTTGAGCTTTCCAGGTGGCTCAGTGGTAGAGAACCTGCCTGCAGTGCACGAGCTGCGGTCAGACTTCTGGGTCAGAAGACTCCCTGGAGGAGGAAATGGCAACCCACTCCAGTATTCTTGCCCGGGAAATCCCACGGACAGAGGAGCCTGGTGGGCTACAGTCCACGGGGCTGCAAAGAGTTGGACATGACTGAGCGACTGAGCAACACCACCAACAGGCTTACAGTCTGCAGCCTTGCTACTTAAAGTGTGGTCCTTGGAGCAATAGCACTGGTACCATCTTTTCTCTTAATAACTTTGAGAAAGATCACTTGGCATACACATTCTGAACATGATTCAGATACGGATGAAAATGCACAGTGAGATTTTGGGGGATCCATTTTCCTTAAATCATTGCCTTTTATCTTGCCCTAGTTTCCTCATTACAATTTCTGCTTGAACCTTTCACAATTTTTAGTTGAATACTTTTATCTTCAATGGCATCGTTGTCCTGTCATTTCCAAACCAGGATGATGATCAGAATCACAGAGTGCTTTAAGAATTTCATGCCTTAGGGCTCCACAATAAGAATTCTGGTTTGAGAAATTGTGGGTAAGAGTTGAGATCTTTTTAAAATTGACTTTCTTTTTTTTTTTCCTTTTTTTTTTTAAAGTAGTTTTAGTTTCAAAGCAAAGGAAAAGAGAGTATCTGAAATCCTCCCTGTCCCTCCATATACATTGTTGTTTAGTTGCTCAGTCGTGTCCGACTCTTGTGATCCCATGGCCTATAGCACACCAGGCTTCCCTGTCCTTCGCTATCTCCCGGAGCTTGCTCAAACTCCTGTCCACTGCGTCGATGATGCCGCCTAACCATCTCATCCTCTGTCATCCCCTTTTCCTCCTACCTTCAATATTTCCTAGCATCAGAGTCTTTTCCAATGGGTCAACTCTTCGAATCAGGTGGCCAACATCTGGGAGTTTCAGAATCAGTCCTTCCAATGAATATTCAGGGTTGATTTCCTTTAGGATTGACTGCTTTGATATCCTTGCCATTTCTATGAAGGCCACACATGCATAACTTCCACCATCATCAACATTCCCACCAAAGGGTAGGTTTGTTACAAAGGATGAATCTACCCTGACATGTCATCATCCAGAGCCTATAGTTTACCTTTAGGGTTCACTCTTGTTGTACAGTCTGTGGGTTTGATCCCATGTTTGAAGACGCGTATCCACTATTATTGTGTTTCACTGCCCAAAAACTCCTCTGTATCCCACTGATTCATCTCTTCTTCTCTACTAAGCTGTGGCAATACTGATCTTTTTACTGTCTCCATACTTTCACCTTTTCCAGAATGTGCAGTAGTCTTCCCTTATCAACAGTTTCATTTCCTATGGTAACCCTTGTCTGAAAATATTAAAAGGAAAAATGCCAGAAATAATTTATAAGTTTTAAATTGGGTGCTGTTCTGCTTAGTATGATGAATTCTTGCTCCATTCCACTCTGGACATGAATCATCCCTTTGTCCAGCAGATCCGCACACTAGCCACTTAGTAGGCATCTGGATTCTTAGATCCTCTGTCAAGGTATCTCAAGGCTTGTCTTCAAGTCACCCTTATTTTACTTAATAACAGCCCCAAAGCATAAAAGTAGTGATGCTGATAATTTGAATATCCCAGAGGGAAGACATAAAGTGCTTCCTTTAATGAGAAGGTGAAAGTTCTTGACTTCATGGGGAAAGAAAAAAAATTATATGCTGGGGTTACTAAGGACTATGGTAAGAATTAATTTTCTATCTATGTGATTATTAAGAAAGACAAAGAAATTTGTGCTGGTTTTACAGTTGCATCTTGAACTGCAAAAGTTACTGTCACAGTGTATGACAAGTAAGTGTTAGTCACTCAGTCGTGCCCGACTCTTTGCGACCCCATGGACTGCAGCCCACCAGGCTCCTTTGTCCATGAGATTTTCCAGGCAACGATACTGGAGTGGGTTGCCTTTTCTTTCTCCAGGGGATCTTCTCAACCCAAGGATCGAACCCGGGTCTCCTGCACTGCAGGCAGATTCTTTACCGACTGAGCTACAAGGGAAGTCCACAGTGTATGATAAGTGCTTGGTTAAGATGGAAGAGGCATTAAATTTGCACAATAAGGTATTAAGAGGAGGAGAGAAATTACATTCACATAATTTTATTATCCTATTTTATTGTTAACCTCCTATTGTGCCTAATTTATAAATTAAACTTTATCATATGCATGTATTTATAGGATAGAACATAGTGCACTTAGGATTCTTTACTTGCCATGGTTGCAGGCATCCACTGGGGGTCTTGAATTTACCCCCTGGCCCCACCCAGATAAGGGGAGACACACAGTTGTTGGAATCAAAAAGTGTGCAGACTTTTCAGAAGGACTTTATTCTTTCAGTCATGTGAATTTAAGGTTCCTCCATGACTTTTCATGGCTTGAGATTAGATCATTTGCAAAGATGTGGGTGGATCTAGAGCCTGTCATACGGAATGAAGTAAGTCAGAAAGAGGAAAACAAATATTGTATATTAATGCCTATATGTGGAATCTAGAAAAATGGTATAGATGATCTTATTTGCAAAGCAGAAATAGAGCACAAGGGTAGAGAACAAAGGTGTCAAGGGGGATGGGAGTGGGGTGGGATGAACTCGGAGATTGGGGTTGACACATATGCACTATTGATACTGTGTATAAAATAGATAACTAATGAGCACCTATGGTACAGCACAGTGAGCTTGACTCCGTGTTCTATAGTGACCAAAATGGGAAAGAAATCGGAAAATAAGGAAATATATGTATACTACGTATAGCTGGTTCACTTCGCTGTGCAGCAGAAATGAATACAGTATTGTAAAGAACTATTCTTCAATAAAATTTAATAGAAAAGATATTGCAAAGATTTTATCAAAACACTGTAAGAACCAACAAGTGAATTCAGCAAGGTAACAGGATGTAAGATAAATCGCAAAATACTAATAAAAAAATCAAAGACCTGATGGAGAGACATGTCATCTTTATAGACTGGAAGACTCAACAGAATAAATATGTACACTCTCCCCAAAGTCATAGCACAATTCTTTTAAAAAATCACAGAAAAGCTATTTTTTGAAACTTATACAAGCTTATTCTTAAATTTATATGAAAAACATAAGCCTTAGAATATTTGAAACAACCTTTATAAAATTAAGGTGGGTTAAATCACTCTACTTGATATTAAGACTTAACTGTAGAGCTATTGTAGTCAAGAGTATGTGGGATTGCGGAAGGACAGACACAGATCAATGGCTCAGAACACAGAACCCAGAAACAGACCCATACAAATTTGTCCAACTGATTCTCTGATAAAGTTGTAGAAGCAGTTCAAAGGAGGAAGAATAGCCTTTTCAATGGATTACTGAAACAACTGGCCAGCCACAAGCAACAGGAACAGACAAAAAGCTCTATGGTATTTTTTCAATTTATCAGTAATTTAAACACTCTTATAATAAAATGCTGGGGAAAATTGCTGAACAGGTATTGCTTCCAATAGTGCTATTTGGTAAAGTTTTAAAGCTAGTTATATATAAGACCAACTCATTCCATGTTGTATTTGGCCAGTGCAGAAATCCTCCCATTTTTATTGAGAAATAACCACTTTGAATATCTACAGAATCCTTGTTAACACTCAGAGGTCTCTGCAATGCTAGTGCTTCAGTCTGTAAGAAGGGTCAACATTGCTTCTTCATATCTTTATTGATATTTCCAGTTGGGATTCCAAATAAACCATGGAAGCAAAGATGGCTCTGGTATCAGCAAGTGGCCAAGAGGTCTGCAGATAAAATTTCAAAATCTTCTCGTTAATCCTAGTTTTCTGCATCAGGGACTCTGGTTTATAGAACTGAATTGAAGACAAATGTGATATCTGGAATAAACAGTTTTGGGGACAATTGTTTAATGCTTTAATTTTCTTTAAAAATCATAGCCCAGTACAAAAAGATCTATTAAGGTAATTGGCTGTAATATAGAGAAAAACATAGAGTTAGCCAAAATTGTATGCTTGCATTTCATAATGCTTAGCTAAATACCTGACACTTTTTCTTTCATTGACCTTTTTTAGTCTTCTTTCCAGAAAGGTAATTTTAATGAGTTTTAATGCTACTCACTGTTAGCAAATTATAATTACATTTCATTTCTTCACTTTATAGTTGCTTGATTCTTTGATATGAAAGGGTTGTGGTTTTTTTTTTCTCCAGTTAAACTATCAAACAGAGAATAAGCACTTCTGTTATACTTAATAATAATATTGATTTTTTGTCCTCTGTGTAAAAGTGAAGCTCTATGATTGTACCATATGTTACTTTAAAGGTAGAAAGCCTTTATTTTTCAAAACTAGAGTAACAGTTTCCTTTCATCCTTTTGAGAACTTTCTTCATGAAATTTAAATTATGCTCTTTGGAGAGAATAGTTTGACATGTACATTTCTATTTATTGCCAAAGCTTCCATTTGCAGAGAACACAGGAATATGATACTTAATGGATGGACTGCTTGGGAACATCTGTGCTTGACCAGTTTGTGATGGCAGTAGGAACACAGATACACTTCATTTTATTGGGCTTTGGAGATATTCCTTTTTTTTTTTTTTTTTAAACAAAAGTTTCTGGCAACCCTGTATCAAATAAGTCTATTTGGCCAATTTTTCCAATGGCATTTGCTCATTTCATGTCTCTGAGTCACATTTTGGTAATTCTTACAGTATCTCAAATTGTAAAATTATTGTTATACATGCTGTGGACGTCTGTAATCAGTGATCTCTGATGTTACTATCTTCACTCACTGAAGGCTCAGATGATGGTTAGCATGTTTCAGCAATAAAGTATTTTTAATAAAGATATCTACATTGTTTTTCAGATGCTTAGCTGACTCTTTGAACACCTGGTAGGCTGCTGCAGCAACCACATTGCTGCAAATGGCTGTATGTACTGGGAAACCAAAAACTTGTGTGACTGGTTTTACTGCAATATTTGCTTTATCACAGTGGTCTGGACCCAAACCCGCAGTAACTGAGATGTGTCTGTACTGGATGCTGACATTGATAACCAACACATTTCTTATCATTGTAAGTATCATTTACAACAGAATAGAGATTCACTTTATCTCAGGTATGGTCAGTAAGGATCTGGGAAATGGTTGGAAGCACAAGCCAGCTTTTGTTTTTTATTTATTTTTAAATTAATTTTATTGGAGTATGGTTGCTTTACAATCTTGTGTTAGTTTTTGCTGTACAGAAAGGAGAATCAGTTGTATGTGTGCATATATTCTCCCTTTATGGATTTCCTCCCCATTTAGGTCACCACAGAATAATGAGTAGAGATCCCTGTGCTATACAGTAGGTCCTTGTTGGTTATTTTAAATAGAGCAGTGTGTCCACATCCATCTCAAATTCCCAATCTATCCATCCTCCCACTGTTCCCCTCTGGTAACCATAAGTTCATTCTCTATGAGTCTATTTCTGTTTCATAATAAGTTCATTTGTATCATTTTTTTTAAGAGTCCACATATAAGTGATGTCATATAGTGTTTATCTTTGTCTTACTTCACTCAATATAATAATCTCCATGTCCAACCACGTTGCTGCAAATGGCATTACTTCATTCTTTTTAATGGCTGAATAGTATTCCATTGTATATCTGTACTACAGTATGGAACGGGTGCAAAAACAGAAATGTAGCACAATGGAGCAGGATAGAAAGCCCAGAAATAAACCCACACACCTGTGGTCAGTTAATCTGCAACAAAGGAGTTAAGACTACACAAGGAAGAAAGAGAGTCTCTTCAATAAATGGTGCTGGGAAAGCTGGACAGCTACCTGTGAAAAATTGAAGTTAGAACACTTTTAACATCATACACAAAGGTGAATTAAAATTTAATTAAAGGCCTAAATGCCAAAAGGCCAATTTAATGCATAATAGTCCCCAGAAGAGAGCATATGTATCTTAAGTGACATTAGGACTGCTCAGTGATGCTGGGAACAAAAGAAACTGCCTTACAAAATATTATAAATCAATTATATTTTAATAAAAAAAATTCTTTAAAAAAAGAAACTGTCTTCCACAGTTAAGGAGTCTTCATGTCTGCTGGATTAAGGCTGGACTCTTCATTCAATATCAAATTTCTCTTAAAGTAAACTGGGAGCATAATTTCTCTCTGGGCACAAAAATAATGGATGAGAAATTGGCTTATCTATTTTCCTCTTCACATCTACGTAGCAATATTAATAATAATTCATGTGAACAGGAGGGAAAAACTAAAGTCCATTCCCAGTTACTCCTCTTAACAGGATTTTAATTTCCTTAAGTGCATGAAATATTTCTTATGAGTAGTTAGGACAGAATCCTTTATCCTAAGAAGGAAAGATAAGCAGACTTCAAGAATGGCCTTGGCTACTGCAGCCTTGTTTTGTCTTAAAATATGATGTTAAAATTCTGAAACCACTACACAAATGTGCTAGAATAGAACAATTAAGCAAGTGATGGGAGATGATGGAGACCAGGCATCTCACTGTCGGAGGGGGAGGTTGCAGAGAAGCAAGGGAGGAGGCTTGGATGATCCCTGGGAACTGGACTAGAATGGGGCATCCGTGTGGACTTGTGTTTCAGTTCAGGTGCAGATGCATGTATCAAAACAGAGGGACATATGTAGACTATCTTTAGATATGTTCGTAAAACTGATTAGCATTCATACTAGGCTTCCCAGGTAGAGCAGTGGTAAAGAATCTGCCTGCCAATTCAGGAGACACAGGAGATGTGGGTTCAATCCCTGGGCTGGGAAGATACCCTGGAGGAGGAAATGTCAACCAATTCCAGTATTCTTGCCTAGAGAATTCCATGGAGAAAGGAACCTGGAGGGCTATAGTTCTTAGGTTCGCGAAGAGTCGGGCATGACTAAAGTGACTTAGCATGCATGCACACATGCTTAAAATTGTGGAATCCTAGGTTTTTAGGGTATAAATATCATAAAAACTGGAAACTAAAGGTATGTCTCCTTGCTAATTTTCTCTGATAATTATCTTGCTATTTTAAAGATGAGTAACTCTGTAAGCACTGAATTTGATTTTGCAGTAAGCCTGTGTAATGGGCCATTTGGTGGGTCTGTTCTAATTCACAGATGTGAAACGTTAATCATCCCTTAGTCACAGGGAGCATCCTCTGGGTTGGTGTATTGTATCTGATGTTTGTGATTTATTTATTCGGTTCCTGTTGGATAAAAACACATTCTGTTGTGTTGTTTCTGACTCGACTGCTCAGTATGGAAGAAAATAAAAATGAACACTATTTACCACTATTCAACCCGTGACTCAACAACTTAATAGATGTGGATGTTCAGAAGATAGCTCATGTAAAAGTTAACAGAAATTAATGCTGAAATTATTTATGTTATGATTAACTCCTTAAAATAAATAAGCAAACAGATTTCCAAATTTTATTAAGGATAAAGATTCTACCTATACTCTTAATGCAGAATAGTTTCAGAGACATCCTGTATTATTAAAAGAAGATTTATTCTATGAAACCGTGTGCAAAGATTTCACCTTTGGTCCAAATAATGATAAAGCAATCTAACCTATAGTTTCTATACATTTCTTTATTGTAGATATTTTTATGTTTTTATTCAGATTAAGTTTTATTAACTGCAATGGTCTAGGATTAATGGATTTCAGTATCAGTTCAGTTGCCCAATCATGTCCGACTCTTTGTGACCCCATGGACTGCAGCATGCTAGGCTTCCCTGTCCATCACCAACTCCTGGAACTTGCACAAACTCACGTCCATCGAGTTGGTGATGTCATCCAACTATCTCATCCTCTGTTGTGCCCTTTTCCTCCTGCCTGCAATCTTTCCCAGCATCAGGGCCTTTTCCAATGAGTCAGTTCTTTTCTGGCTTTTAGATCACTACATAAGAAGACACTTATGAATGACTTCCCAAGTGGTCCAGTGGTAAAGAATTTGCCTGCCCTTGTAGAAGACACAAGAGATGCAATTTCAATCCCTGGGTCAGAAAGATACCCTGGAGAAGGGAATGGCAACCCATTCTAGCATTCTTGTCTAGATAATTCCATGAACAGAGGAGCCTGGTGGGCTAGAGCCCATGGACTTGCAGAGTCGGATGTGACTAAGCACGCGCGCACACACACACAATCACCCACACACACACATTAGACGACTCAATGATATGTTTCTGTTCATTTCAGTTATAAATGTCTAAGGCTCATATATGCTCTCTTGATGAACATGGTAAGAAAATAATCCATTCTTTCAACAAATGATTATTGATTACCAACCATATGCCAGGCCTATGTGTGTAATAGCTTTTTAATCTTTATTTTGCATGTTATAAAAGTTGAGTAACAAAAGTTAAATTTTATTTAAAGATACATGTAATTACACAATTGTGATCCTCTGGAAATAAGCACTTTTTCACACTGTGCTGGTTTGTGAGCAAAACAAGATATGTATTACTGTTCATCTTTTTCTTTCCTTGCAGATCCAGAGCTCCTTACTCTTTTTATTCTATTTATTTTTCTTTAAGATTGTTTTTGATGTGAACCATTTTTAAAGTCTTTAATGAATTTGTTGCAATACTGTTTCTGTTTTATGTTTTGATTTTCTGACCGTGAAATATGTGGGATCTTAGCTGCAAATGGGGATAAAACCCATATACCCTGCATTGGAAGGTAAGATCTTAACCACTGGACCATTGGGGAAGTCTCCTATTTTCTTACTCTTTTAGGTATTGTAAAATATAGATTACAGAAAGTAATATGTAGCCATGCATTCCTAAGTCCTGGCCTAATACTTGTAATGCACTCTTCTTCTTGTTTCTCTACATTTGTTGTTGTTGTTCAGTTGCTAATTTGTGTCTGACTCTCTGTGACTCCATGAACTACAGCACACCAGGCATCCCTGTCCTCCTCTATCTCCCAGAGTTTGCTCAAACCCATGTCCATTGAGTCCGTGATGCCATCCAACCATCTCATTCTCTGTTGCCCCCTTCTCCTCCTGCCCTCAATCTTTCCCAGCATCATGGTCTTTTCCAATGTGTTGGCTCTTTGCATCAGGTGGCCAAAGTATTGGAGCTACATGCAATACAATAAATAAGGTAAAATGCAAAGCATTTTTCTACATAGGTATTTCAAATAAAAATAAATGTGGCATTATTACAGAAAGAATAGTATTTTATTTAAAAGACTAAACATTTCAATAACTTTATTCTTTTGCTTATTAAATGCTACCGGGCTGTGGCTGAGGCAATCCTGACGTTTTACTCATTTGCCTTTTCTTTTCTCCACCTCACCAAGGTAGGTTGTTCTACCTGGGGAATAAAATCCTGGTCAGATGGATGTGGTTTTTTTTTTTTTTTTCTATGCAGGCAATAATTTATACTAGTCATGTGCATCTAAGTCTGCATCACTAATAGAGACACAGTGGTTGGTGGTTATGATCATTACTGGGTTTGGTGAGGTATTTTCAGTGAGCCTTCAGCCCCTCCTTACTCAGCTCTCCAGCATCATCCAGTTAGATACAACCCTCCCAGGAGCAGAGAGATGATCCCTGAGCTGGGTCAGCCTGCAGATCTCTTGTGTTTGAGTCACAGAATTTTGGCATCTCCAAACACCTTAAAATCAGATTTTGCAAAACATTCAGCCTTCTCTGAGAGCTGACAGGCTGGCCTGGCTGTTGTAGGTTTTCCACAGGGAATGATGGGCCGGGTTAAATGGTCTCTAATGTCTCACTGACAGCTTTTGTTTTCCTGAGACCGAGGGCAAGGGTCACTGCATTGAATTCTGCATCTTTACTTTGCATTTTAGAGTAATGGTTAGGAGGAAAATGCTCTATATATTGAAAGAATATCTATCAAAAGTGGGAAAACAGAAGATAGACAGAGATCAACTGTTTCGCTGTTTCCTGTTCACTCATTCTACGTTCTGCATATTTCACTGGTGACCTCCAGTGTATCCAAACATTATTTTGAATAAATATGCACTTGTATATGTGTGTTGTGGGTGCTATTAGCTAAATTCAGTGCAATGGGCTTTGAATTAATTAGTTTACTCGCTCTTAGGAACTGAGGACCCAGAAATGAATGACACATGATAGATATTATTATAAAGGAGTTTGTGGTCCAGGCAACTCCACTGGAAATCCTTCATAATTATTGCCTCATTCATTTTTCATCCTCTAAAATGTACCTCTTTTTATTTTGCATGAGAATCCCCTGAACTGGAGCTGAGTTTCTCTTTAAATGCTATTAATGTCATTAACTGTTAGCACAAATATGTGCTAATTTTTAGATGATGGACAAAATCTAAACTCATTCAAAGATATTCTTCATTTAAGTTTGCAAACGAATTTTCCAAAACTTACTGATAGTATCTGTGAAAAAAAGTTGAAAACTGTTTTATTAAGGAGGAGAAGATTATTTCTGTTGAAAAAAAAAATTCCTGGCAAGAATTATAGGATAATACCTAGAGAAAAGAAAAAATTTCATCAGAGGAAAAAATGATCAATTCTTCTGTCATTACTTGAACATCAGTCAAATCTATGAATGAATTTATAACATTGTTTGGGAAAGAAAGTGAAAAATGTTAAACACCTATAATTCCAGGCAGGCTTTACCGTCACCAACTTTCAGCAGTTTCATTATCTACCCTGGGGATTCACAGAATGACGGTTTCTCTTTCTTAATCTCTCTACCTGGAAGATCTCACAGGAGAGAAGTCAGTTCATAAGTCACAGTGGCAGGAGCTTCGGCTGGTGCTCTTACAATGCAAAACCTAAAAGAGCAATTGCTCCTTTGGGAGCTTGGGCATCCTCAAGACTGAGGTTGAGGGGACTGAGGGTGAGGCTAGAGGTGCTTTGGGATCAAGAGACAGAGTGGGGATCAAGAAAAATCCCCCACAGCTTGGCTCTGAGACTAGCTATTAGGTAACAATGGGGGAAGTTAGACAAATAAATCATCTGGGAATTTCTCAGAAATGTGCCTTCCCTACAATACAACTGCGGGCTTGTTTTTTTCCTTCCTTTAAAACTATTCCTATTTAGGGCTTCCTAGTGGTCTAGTGGTTAAAATCTGTGTTCTGAATGTAGGGGGCTACGAGTTCCATCTCTGGTCAAGGAACTACACCCTATATGCTGCAACTAAAACCCGGCACAACCAAATAAAAAATATTAAAAAAAACACCATTCCTGCTTGTAATTTATCTCTGCCTGCTTCCCCGATGGCTTAGATGGTAGAGAATCTACCTGCAATGTGGAAGATGTGGGTTTGATCTTGGGTTGGGAAGATACCCTGGAGGAGGGCATGGCAACCCACTCCAGTTACCTTGCCTGGAGAATCCCCATGGACAGAGGAACCGGGCGGGCTGCAGTCCATGGCGTCATAAAGAGTTGGACATGACTGAGCGGCTATGTGCAGCACAGAACAGCACAGCCTTCTCCTTTGGCGATCATATATTTGTTTCCTATGTCTATGGGTCTGTTTCTGCTTTGTATATAAGTTCATAAGTGATTAGGAGGTTGTGAGAAACATATGCACCTACTATATATAAAAATAGATAATCAACAAGGACATATTGTGTAGCACAGGGAACTAGATATTTTGTAATAAAATGGAAAAGAATCTGAAAAAGAAGACGCATATGTATGTATAACCAAATCACTTGTGCTGTACCCTTGAAACTAACACAACGTTGTAAATCAATTATACTTCAACGAAAAAGTAAAAAACAAAAAACCCATTCCTGTTGGAAAATGACTAAAGCAAAATGGATGTAATAATTTAGGACCATGTGAGAAAAGCAAACATTTAATCTCATGTCCTTTGTGCCTCCAGAAGGAACTGCAATTTGATTGGTTTTTACCACCGACAGCCTTTTCCTCCTTAGAACGCAGATCACACCAATAATTCCTAAAGTAATGTGACTGAAATATCATTTCTCATGTCTGAAATTGGCAAATATTAAAAATCTTGAAGAGATTTCTTAATTTATTGTATAAAATCTTTTGCTTGAACTGCCTCTAACCACACTGGGAATTGGTTTCTTGATTCTATTCTTCAAGAAAACGATCTTTGCAAGTAATTTTCTTTTATACTCAGTTTCATCTATAAATTATTTTCATTTCATAGTAGCATTAATTAAGTTATTATTAGATGTCTGGGCAATGAGCTAAAAGTCCCACCTGAGTAAAATATTATGGAAAAGGCTGAGTGCTTAACCAGTGCTCAAAGACAATACTCCTTAATAAATTCATTCTTTCCTCCCTGAGTAACATTACAAAACCCATTTAAGGCTCAGCATCTTCTTGAATAACTGAGTATATCACTCTGTAATCACTGACACTGAATTGGGTGATGGCCTGACTCCCAAATGATAGAAACTAGCCCATGTATTGAACTTTCTGATCCCTGCTCAATGTTCCACATCCCTAGGACAAAAGAAATGAGAAGAACTTAGTATGTAACAGTAGCTTTATGTTCATGAATTCTTTTAACCTTTCCAAAGCACTTTGGCCACCGGATGCAAAGCCAATTCATTGGAAAAGATCCTCACGCTCGGAAAGATTGAGGGAAGGAGGAGAAGGGAAAGGCAGAGGATGAGATGGTTGGATGGCATCACTGACTTAATGGACACGAGTTTGAGCAAGCTCTGGGAGATAGAGGAGGACAGGGAAGCCTGGTGTGCAGAGATGCATGGGGTCACAGAGTTGAATACAAGTTAGTGACTGAACAACACCAACAAAGCACCATGGGGGCATAACATCACTCCCATTCTGTAGAGGAGAAGGCCTTCCCAGGGTAATTTGCCTGAGATCACAGAGCTGGTAAGGTGACTGGTGGAACCAGATCCTCCACAACTCTGTGGAGAGTCCACACTCTGTCCGTCCCTGAAGAGTCTCTGAATACCCGAGATGGATCCTGTCTTCTCTCTCTGCACCAACAGCAAGGTGCCTGACACCCGAGCAGCTTCTTTAGCTGACTGACCAACCAGTGGACATCATAGTCATCCCCTTGCTCACACCACAGAGATGGAACTTTCCAGACAGCCTCACAGGGGAATGTAAGCACATTCCCCTAGGGTCACCTAGGGTAAGCACATGATGTAGAATGTAATTACAATAAGGACTCAGACAGGCCAATATTTAATTAATAATAATAATAAATATACGTACAGTAAAAATAGAGTTCAGTGGGTGCCCATTTGTTGAAACTTGAGAATGAGAAGGAAAGTGAAACCTTATGCCAGTTTTCCTCAAATTGATATGTATTATGAGAAAAAATAGGCTTCCTAGGTGGCTCAGTAGTAAACAACTCACTTGCCAATGCAGGAGATGCCGGTTTGATCCCTGGGTCAAGAAGATGCCCTGGAGAAGGGAATGGCAACCTACTCCAGCATTCTTCCTGGGAAATAATATGGTCAGAGTAGCCTTGAGGGCTACAGTCCATGGGGTTGCAAAGAGCTGGACATGACTTAGTGACTGAGTGCCACCACCTTGAGAAAAAGTAGTTCCATGGCCATGTTAAGTTTGGGAATTGTTTGTCCAAATACATCTGAAGGGGTTTCTTTAAGGAAGGACATCTGAGAGCTGTTGATAAGCTAATATGATGGTGAAAAGTCATCTTCTAAACTTGTAATGTAACATTAGGTTTTACTTTTTTTTTAGAATATTTTAAGAATCTGGCATTTCCCAATGTGGTTTTCTGTCTTTCTGTCTTATTATTTATTCCTCTTACATAGTTTCTGTATCTGTCATAGAAACTCTTTGAAATATCCTTTACCATCCTCTAAAATTTCCTGTCTCCACATCTTTGACCACACAATTATTCTACTTAAGACACCATTTTTCTTCTATTTTTTTCATGTCCAAATCCTAGCTATTTTTCAGGGATTAACTAAAATGCCAACTTATCCATGGAGTCTTTTCTAATCCTTTTAACCACAAATAACTCTCTTCAGTGTTCTTAGGCCATTTAATCTCACTTCTTTTATCATGTCATTTAGGATGTTTTGGTCATGGGCAACAGACTCTGCTTCTCAATTAGGTCAAAAGGGAAAGATTAATTGTACTCATCTCACACACTAGTGAGGCAATGCTCAAAATTCTCCAAGCTAGGCTTCAGTAGTATGTGAACCGAGAACTTCCAGATGTTCAAGCTGGATTTAGGTAGAGGAATCAGAGATCAAATTGCCAACAACTGTTGGGTCATAGAAAAAGCAAGAGAATTCCAGATAAACATTTACTTCTGCTTCATTAACCACAATAAAGCCTTTGACTGTGTGGATCACAACAAACTGTGGAAAATTCTTAAAGAGATGGGAATACCAGACCACCTTACCTGCTTCTTGAGAAATTTGTATTTCTCAGGTCAGGAAGCTACAGTTAGAACAAGACAATGGACTGGTTCCAAATTGGGAAAGGAGCATGTCAAGGCTGTGTATTGTCACCCTGTTTATTTAACTTGTATGCAGAATATATCATGCAAAGTGCCAGGCTGGATGAAGCACAATCCAGAATCAAGGTTGCAGGGAGAAATATCAATAATCTCAGATGTGCAGATGTCACCACCCTTATGGCAGAAAGTGAAGAGGAACTAAAGAGCCTCTTGATGAAAGTGAAAGAGGAGAGTGAAAAAGCTGGCTTAAAGTTCAACATTCAAAAAACTAAGATTATGGCCTCCTGTCCCATCACTTCATGGTAAATAGGTGGGGAAACAATGGAAATACTGACAGACTTTGTTTTCTTGGGTTCTAAAATCACTGCAGATGGTGACTGCAGTCATGAAATTAATCAGCAGACGAATGGATAAGAAAGCTATGGTACATATACACAATGGAATATTACTCAGCCATTAAAAAGAATACATTTGAATCAGTTCTAATGAGATGGATGAAATTGGAGCCCATTATACAGAGTGAAGTAAGACAGAAAGATAAACACCAATACAGTATACTAATGCATATATATGGAATTTAGAAAGATGGTAATGATAACCCTATATGCAAGACAGAAAAAGAGACACAGATGTATAGAACAGACGTTTGGACTCTATGGGAGAAGGTGAGGGTGGGATGATCCGAGAGAATAGCATTGAAACATGTATATTATCAAGCGTGAAACAGATCACCAGTCCAGGTTGGAAGCATGAGACAAGTGCTCGGGGCTGGTGCACTGGGATGACCAGGAGGAATGGGATGGGAAGGGAGGTGGGAGGGCGGTTCAGGATGGGGAACACATGTAAATCCATGGCTGATTCATGTCAATGTATAGCAAAAACCACTACAATATTGTAAAGTAATTAGCCTCCAACTAATAAAAAAAAAAAAAAAGAAATTAAAGATGCTTCCTCCTTGGAAGAAAAACTATCACCAACATAGACAAGCCTATTGAAAAGCAGAGACATTACTTTGCCTACAAAAGTCCATATAGTCAAATCTACAGATTTTCCAGTAGTCATGTATGGATGTAAGAGTTGGACCATAAAGAAAGCTGGGTGCTGAAGAATTGCTGCTTTTGAACTGTGGTGTTGGAGAAAACTCTGGAGAGTCCCTTGGATAGCAAGGAGATCAAATCAGTCAAGCTTAAAGGAAATCAGTCCTGAATATTCACTGGAAGGACTGATGTTGAAGCTAAAACTCCAATACTTTGGCCACCTGATGCAAAGAACTGACTCATTGGCAAAAGCGCTGATGCTGGGAAAGATGGAAGGCAGAAGGAAGAGGGGACGATAGAGGATGATATGGTTGGATGGCATCACCAACTTGATAGACATGAGTTTGGGCCATCTCTGAGAGTTGGTGATGGACAGGGAAGCCTGGTATGCTGCAGTCCTCGGGGTTGCAAAGAGTCAGGTATGACTGAGTGACTGAACTGAACTGAACTGATAGAGTCAGTAGAGAGGAAGAGGTGGACTGGATACCCAGGGAGTAAGGATATAGTGGGAGCGTCTGCAGAGTGGTTCCTCCTTGGGAATACTCAAGGCTGATCGTTTCCCAAATTTGTGTCAGTACATTAAAATTTAAAACCTCCAGAGACAGTGTGTGATTGAACTGGCTGAAGTCAAGCCCCTCACCTTGGGTGTTGAAGATGGGTGGCCTGCATGACAAGGAGTCCCATAGTTCTCTTGTGGAAAACGGGGTGTTCAGTTAACAAAATAAAAGAGAAGGAATACTGGACTGTAGAAAACAGAAGGCAGTCACTGAACTTTTCTACTCAAATTACCTTAGACCTCTTATTATAGATATATTATAGATATATAGGTAAGTCTTACCTCCTGCATTTATTAAGTTTTGGGTCTTCACCACACCAAGCACATCTCTCTTTCTCTCTCTCTCTCTCTCTCTCTCTCACACACACACACACACACACACACACACACACACTTCAATATTTTTACATTCAGGATGGGGAACATATGTAAATCCATGGTGGATTCATGTCAATGTATGGCAAAAACCACTACAATATTGTAAAAATGTTGATAAATGTTCAATAAATATAAACATATATAGATATGGCTTCTTATTTTAAGGTAGGAAAGCCAAGAGACAGAATGTCTTAAAGTCTTAAACAACATACACAGTAAATGTCAGATGAGTTCCCCACCTCCATGTACATTCATATCACTCACTTCTAGGGTATTTCCTGTTTTTTTTTAAAGTCTTCACTTTTATTATATTCACAACATTTTAGTTCCTGGGTACCTTGCTTTCTATTCTTAGAACATTTCATTCTGTAGAATTTATTGAGGTTAAAAGAGGAGCAGAGTTCTTCACAAGTGAAGAGCTCACATCTCCCTCTCCTCCCAATGTCTGCGGTGAATGAAAAAAGTGGGGAGAAGAGATTTATAATTTTGTGTTTGGATTGTGAATTTTGGTTTTTAGGGCCCTATGGAAAACTTTTAGCTTATTCATTTGAAGGTTTTCATTGTTTGGTGATTAAAGATTTTGCAAGCCTCTCCTGTTAGAAATCATTAGCTTGGGAGGGGGGTTCAGGATGGGGAACACATGTAAATCCATGGCTGATTCATGTCAATGTATGGCAAAAACCACTACAGTATTGTAAAGTAATTAGCCTCCAATTAATAAAAATAATTGGGAAAAAAAAAGAGATCATTAGCTTATGAAGCAGGTTCATTTACAAGGTAGGACGAATGATGCACCCCAACAGGCAGAATTAGCAGTGGCCCTGAAAGCCTGTTTGGGCAGAACCACTAAGAGACCTGTCAGACTATACCAATATCTCCTGGTATGTGGTCTCCCCAGTTCTATATTAAGTGGGAATATCACAAGAGCTGTGTGTCTGCACCTGCAGCTGAGGTTTTTTGATTGACTCCCAAGCTGCAGCTAAACATTTCCATATTCACAGTTTAATTGTATAATAGACGAAATAACTCTTGGACTGAAAGTGAGCTTGTTTTTAGTAAAAAAAAAAAGACAGGTCCTAATTATTTTTTTCAGCATCAATGATATTTAACATGTAATGCAAAGATCCTGTTCTTTTACAGGACTTCATAAATAGGTTCTGATATGCATAAGAACTCATTCACATGTTCATACTAATCCCTTGACTTAGGATAAACTATGTGACTGCTTTGAGCCCCATTTTATTCATCTTGCATCAAAATAATGTTTTGAGGATTCAATGAGATGTTAAATGTATTGCTCTTAGTATGGAATTTTGTACATAATGGGAAATAATGTTTATTGTTATAGAAACCACAAAGCTTTAGAGACTTCTTCAAATATATTTTTAAAGCTGTTTTCTTACAACCCATATTTTTGGGGAAAGAAAAGCTTACAGTCGAAAGCCAACGAAATTTATATCATCTAAAAGCCCAACTGAGTGAATGGCTGGAAGGTTGAAAACACAGTAAAAGCGAAAACAGATAATGATTATGGGATTTTTTTTTTCCCAAAATTAACCTGAGCACAAGTCAGAAACCATCATTTCTGAGAAGAGATCTGATTTCAATGAAGTCTGAAAATATTATCAGAGGAAATTGATATAGTGATTTTGTTTTCAATTTTCCAGACTCAATAAAAATGGGGGAGAATAGAATGTATGTGATAATTGAGATGCGGAGAAAGATAAGAAATAATAGAATTGGGGCACCATGAAATGCTACTCCTAACCCTCAACTGTTTCCTCTCATGTCCTCACTGGGAGAGGAAACTCATTCTTCATTTGAGTTTGGGAACTGCCCAGAAAGCGGCTCAGCCTCCAGGTCCCTGACCTTCTCTGCCCCTGCCCAGCAGTCAAGCGTTGTCAGAACAACAGGGATCAGCCCTGGAGACCACAGAGTCAGAACCAGAGGAAGGTACGCTAAAGTTTACACCCTTGATGATGCACTATCTAGGATATCCAGCAGAGAGGAAAAGGAGAGTGAGACAAAGATGGGCACACACTCATGGGCTCCTGATGCCCACAAGTCCTGACCCAGCTGTTTGTGATAGAGACAGAGTAAAGCAGATAGAGAGCAGCGTAAAGCAAGTGATTAGTTAACCCCACTAGGTAAGTAAAGATAAAAGGATGGGAAACCCCTGTAAGTTAACGATCAACTCAAGAAAGCACTTCAGAAATGCAAATTCTCCCCCGCCCTAATTTCTGCATCAGAAACTCTGATTACACCACAGTAGACATGTTCTCAGAGGCTCCTCTCTCCAAGGCTCTGCCCAGGATGGCACAAAGGCAGGCGTTAACAGAGCACCCTCTCTCCTTCCCCTGGAGCAGGGCGGGGTGCTACAGCCTTATTCCACCAATGCTTCCTTCTCTCTCTCTTCTCTCACACCATCGGTAGACTCTGTTTTTTTTACAGCAGAGCAGAGTTATAGAAAAAATGAACAGAGACGACAGAGTTCACACATAGCCTCTTCCCATCCCCCAGTTTCCTCTTATCTTCCCTTACTTTGGGCTCCCCTGGTGATTCAAACAGTAAAGAATCTGCGTGCAATGCAGGAGACCTGGCTTCAGTCCCTGGCTGGGGAAGATCCCCTGGAGAAGGAAATGGCAACCCTCTTCAGTATTCTTTCCGGGGAAATCCCATGGCGAGCTACAGTCATGGGGATACAGAGTTGGACACCACGGAGTGACTTTCACTTCCTGTCACTTCCCTTATTTTAGTATATTTATTAGAACCAATAAACCTACATTAACTGAGTTTCATGATTCACACTAAGGATCACTCCACCTGTTGCACTGTTCCATGGGTTCTGGCAAATCCACAGTGTCATGTATCTTTTGACTCACTGTCATGTACCAAACAAAGTATAAAACTTCACTTTAAGTAAATAAATATTTACAGATCACAAGGGTTTCGAGGGAAAAGGAGTTAGGCAAGTAAAGTCCTTAATCACCACTAAATGCTTTGAGAAACAAAAACCATTTAAAACAGTTTACTACCAAAAGAGACACTATGAAAACACTCTGCATTAATAAAGTTCAAATTGACTAATTAAAAGTAGGCTGGAAGCAAATAACATGATTTAACTGATTAACTTCGACTACAAGTCAAACAAAGTAATGGTCTTGGGTTCTCCAATTTGATTGAAGACTAAATTCTCAGCTAACTTAGCCTGCAAAGAAATCAGATCCTTTGTAAAAAACAAGTATTTTCTTAGTTACATTGAATTGGTTCATACTGCTTTCAAGGTGTATTCTATGTTTCTACTTTTCTGTATATTCATTGTATTAATTTTTGTGAGTTTGATATTGAAACTCCATTAATTTATCGACTTAAAAAATAATTGTGATATATGGTGGAACTATATGTAACTTTGTTCTGTTTTTCCAAGTTTCCTGTAAATGTGTTATCATACTTTCATAATTTAAAAAATAGAAAAGAAAGAGAAAAAAAAGCATTGTGATGTTAATTCTGAAACATCTTTTGCAAGAATTTTCATAATAAATAATGTGACTTTACCATACTTGTTCAAGTCAGACTTTGGCATTCCTTGGAACACCCACAAAGTATTAATATGTTCCACCTCTGTGTCCCACACAACGCACAGCCTGTCTCCTTTACCCAGAAGGATTCACACATGTACTCTGTGACCTTAAGAGCACCTCTGACTGCTTTTAAGGATGATAAGTGATCAATATGATGTAATCAAGTGGATTCTGATCTTTCTGGCCACTGTTCAAATGGTTGTTTGTTGGGGGAGAAGAGAAAAGGTATTGGAGGCCCTCTGCTGGTGAGCCCATATAAATAAAAACAGGCTAAGATTTTGGAAGGATAAAATGACAGATCTAGGGCTCTCCACACTCAGTCCTTCTAAAGAGTTACAGGATGGGAACTCAGAGACACGAGGGATTTTCCTTTGGGTCTGAAAGTTAGAACACAGACTCGGGTGGGACGTCACAGCTGTTAAAACAGTGAGGTTGACAGCTGGGATTTTTTTCAGCTTTATTGAGGTATAACAGACAAAATTATAATGTGTTTATGGCTGTTGTTGTTCAGTCACCAAGTCATGTCCTACTCTTTGTGACCACATGGACTACAGCACGCCAGGACTCCCTGTCCTTCACCATCTCCTGGAGTTTGGCCAAGTTCATGTCCACTGAATTGGTGATGCCATCCAACCGTCTCATCCTCTGATGTCCCCTTCTCCTCCTGCCCTCAATCTTTCCCAGCATCAGGGTCTTTTCCAATGAGTCGGCTCTTCATATCAGTTGGCCAAAGTATTGGAGCTTCAGCCTCAGCATCAGTCCTTTCAATGAATATTCAGGACTTATTTCCTTTAGGATTGACTGGTTTGATCTTCTTGCTGTCCGAGGCACAATATGATTATTTAATATAGTTATACATTGTGAAAGGATTTCCACCAGAGAGTTATTAACACATCTATCATCTCATATACTTACCTTTTTTTCTTTTGTGAGAACATAAAAGTTCTGCTCTCTTGGCAAATTTCAATTACCCAACAGTGTTATCAGCGATAGTAACCATGTTATACACCAGATCCTCACACCTTTTTCATCTTACTGAAAGCCTCTGTGCTTTCACTAGTCTCCTTCCATTTCCCTCACCCCAAGCCCCCTGCAAGCACCATTTAACTCTGTTTCTATGAGCTTTCTTTTTCTCTTCTAAATTTCAACCAATGACAGGGAGGTGAGCCCCTATGTTTTCTTCTAGGAGTTTTATGATTTCAGGGATTACTATCAAACCTTTAATCCTTTTGAGTTAATTTTTGTGTATGGCACAATATAATTCTGTGATCCAGTTTCATTCTTCTGCATGTGGCTATCCAGTTTGTGTGTGTGTGTGTGTGTTGGTTGCTCAGTCATGTCTGACTCTTTGTGATCCCAGGGACTATAGCCCACCAGGTTCCTCTGTCCATGAAATTCTCCAAGCAAGAATACTGGAGTGGGTTGCCATTTTCTTCTCCAGGGAATCTTCCCGACCCAGGGGTTGAACATGGGTCTCTCACATTGCAGGCAGATTCTTTACTGTCTGAGTCACCAAGGAAGCCCATCCAGTTTTCTCAACACCATTTATTAAAGAAATTATCCTCTCCACATTGTATATCTTGGCTCTTTGCTTGAAAAGTTAATTGATCATATAAGCATGAGTTTATTTCAGGGGCTCTCTGTTCTGTCTCATTAATCTTTGTGTCTGTTTTTATGTGAGTATGGTATTGTTTTGATAGCTGTAACTTTGTATAACTTTGTAATATAGCTTTATATCAAGACATGTGACGCTTCCATCTTTGCTTTTCTTCCTCAAGTTTGCTTTGGCTATTTGGGGTCTTTTGTGGTTCCACATGAATTTTAGGCTTATTATTTTTGTTTGTGTGAAAAATACCATTGGAATTGTGATAGAGAATGCATTGAACCTGTAGATCACAGTGGTAGTGCGGGCATTTTAACAATGTTAGCTCTTCAAATGTATGAACAAAATCCATTTTTTTTGTGTGTCTTCATCAATTGCTTTCATCAATGTCTCATAGTTTACAGTGTACAAATATTTCATCTCTTTGGTTAAATTTTTTTCTAAGTAATTTATTATTTTAGATGCTACTGTAAATGGGATTGCTTTTTAATCAATCAGTTCTGTTTATATGTACTTTATATATTTAGGTGCTCCTCTGTTGGATGTGTGAATATTTGTAATTATTATATCCTCTTGGTGAACTGAACCCTTTATGCTTATATAATGACCTTTTTTTGTCTCTTGTTACAGGTTTTATGTTAAATTTATATTTTGTGTGGTATAAGTACAGCTACTACTGCTTTCTTTCATTTTCTCTTTGTGTGGAATTTTTTTTTTTTTTCCATTTCTTCCCTTTCAATCTACTTGTGTCCTTAAAGTTTAAGTGAGTCTCTTGTGGCAGCAGAGTTGAGTCCTGTTTCTTATCCCTTCAACCATTTTATGTCTTTTGTTTGAAGAATTTGGTTCGTTTACATTTAAAGTAATTATTGATGGATATGAACTTACAGCTGCCATTTTGTTGTTTTCTGACTGTTTTGTAATTTGTGATTGGAAAGCCTTATAGTGGTACTCTTTGATCTCTTTCTCTGTCTATCTACTATAAGTTTTTGCTTTGTAGTTATCAGGAAGTTACATAAAATAATTTATATTTATAATAGTCTGTTTTAAGCTTATCTTAGTTTCAAAGGCACACAAAAGCTCTACATTTTTATCCTTCCCTCCATTTTATGTTTTTTTATGTGACAATTTACATCTTTTTATATTATGTATCCACTAACAAATTATTCTAGTTATTTTGAATATTTTTGTATTTTTAAAATTTTATACTAGCTTTACAAGTGATTTACCCATCATTACAGTATTATTCTGGTTATAGCTATATATTTACCATTAATAATGAGTTTTATATTTTATATGCTTTCTGGTTACTAATAAGTGTCCTTTTGTTTCAGCTTGAAGAACTCTCTCTAATGTTTAGGCTGGGACAGTGTTGAACTCCTTCAGTTTCTTTTTGTCTAGGAAACTCTCTCCTTCAATTTTAAATGACAGCTCTGCTGCGCAGGGCATTCTCGGTTGGCAGTTTTTTCCTTTTAGCACTTTGAACGTGTCATTCTACTTCTGCCCACAAGGCTTGTGCTGAAATGTTCTCTCACTGTCTCACAGGGATTCCCTTGTACGTAGCAAGGTGAATTTCTCTTGCTGCTTTTAAGATTCTTTCTTTGTCTTTAACTTTTAATAATTTAGCTATAATGTGTGAGGTACAAGTCTTTTTGGATTCATCTTTCCTGGTACTTTTTGAACTTCCTGGATGTGGATCTCTGTTTATTTCCCCAGATTAAGGACGTTTTTAGCCATTATTTTTTTTTAATAAGCTTACTGCTCCTTGCTGTCTCTCTCCTCCCTCTGGATCCCTGTAACATGAATTTTAGTATTCTTAATGTTGTCCTGTAAGGCCCTTAAGCTATTTGCTCTTTTAAAAAATTCTTTCTTTCTTTTTGTGCCTCACATTGGATGAATTCCACTGTCCTGTTTACTTCTTAATATTGCTCTCACTATAGGGCATTGCTACTATTGACTTGTATTTGTGGTTTCTCTACTGTACTGAATTTTCTGAGAGTAAGGTCACTTCTTATTTGTTTTTGCAAGCTTAGAAAAGTATCTAGTATGATATGTATGATAGATAAATGGTGTATAAGTAAAAGTGAGAGTTCACAGCAAATCATAACCATGGTTTTTATCAATGACAGTATGACAAGACATGTAACATGGGTTTTCGCCTTAATTCAAGGGCCATTAAAATTCATATACCAAGCTAATGTGTAAAATCATCCAATATGATAATTGACAATTAATACTGAACTAGTATTCGCTGCCACCGCCAGCTCTGTCGGGAGCTAGGCTTTGCATCTTACTTTGCTATGTATTTCTAACATCATCTGTGAGAGGTCGCTCTGGTACCCTATGATTCTGTGTTTAAAAATTCACTCTGTTAAGGTGCTTATTGAGAGTGTGTTAAATTCTTTAGTAAAGGCCTCCAAAACTTGGTAAAGTGGAGGTAAGTTTTCACCCCCTCCCCAACTCACACATCTCAGTAACAACAGATATGATACAAGTGCATAACACGAGTGCTTTTTCCTTCTGTTTTTCCTTTCTTTCAACTGGAAGCACAGACACTTACTAAAAGCTCCTTGAACTTAATTGACACAAGATTCGTCTTCCTCTCCTCCTGTGGATTTGTCTTCAGAGGTTCCCTTAGGTTCCGAGGAGCTTGGTAAAAAGTGGGGGGCGTGATTATGTAGCTGGTCATTTACATCACTTAGATCACAGCCTGTCTTCCTTCTGACACATCCACCCAGGTCCTTGAAACACATGTTTTCTTTGTGTGACTCACCTGGTTCTGCCTATAAAGCTTTCCAGTCCTGACTTCCTGGGTCAGAGATGTTCATACCTGCACATTTGGACCTGGTAATAAATATTTCTAATTTCTTTAAAGATCTGATTATTTGTATTCTGAAACAATCTCCACAAAAATACAGTTAATGCCCAAACTGAAACAAATATGAGCTTCAATTGCAAGATACTTTGACCTCTGGCATACAAGCCCAGGGGGCTCTTGGTTTTCACGTTTCCCCCTCAATTTAAAATTTTACCAGAGTGAGTAGCTTGTATTTTTTCTGTTTTGTTGCTGTTGGCTCACTAGAGGGAGACAGGGGAAAAGGTTTCAGAGAAGCTGAGCCAGAAATCACAGAAAACCCAGTATCCCATAGGCTAGCGTTCTACAGCTTTCTAAAAACAACTTGGGACCAAATGTCAAATTTAATGATGAAGTAAATTAAGACACTTGTTTTCTGTGCTCTCTTCTTGAGGATAAAATTATGATGGAGAATTCAGTCAGTGCATCTTTGACTAGGAGTTGATTACTGATTGGATGTGATGTCTTCTGTTTCTATGTCATTAAAGGCATTCACAAATAATGTATATATTTTTTCTTCTTCTCTCTCTCACTTGATTTTTCAGTAGAAATATCCTAATGTGATCATTTTCCTACGAATCCTCCAAATTTTTCCTGCTTATAGCTTGAAGGATGGCATTTTAAAAGTTTAGATGCTGGGACTTGGTCAACACTGTTAGGAATCAGAATATAAATACAGTTTCTGTGCACTCACTGTATTTAATAATATAACTTCTCACCAGCTCCATGACTGGATTGGGTTCCCTTCTGGGGACTGGATTGTTTTAGAGGTTTTGTGCATAGTAGAATCTTTCTGGATACAAGTGTGTTTTTATCCAGAGGGCTAAAACTTTGCAGGTGACATTTTGGCCACTTGGGCAAAACACTGAGTAAGTTTCTGAGAATGCCTTTATGTGTCTCTTCTCTCTACATCCAAAGTCAGGTGAGGTCTGTTGTTTTAGTGTGTCTCACTGTGGGATCACAGAAGTGAGCTATTCTTGGTGAAATGATCCCGTCCAGGCATGGTAAATCCTTACCAGCTTGGCTGAAATGATCTAAAAAGAAAACAGAATTGGGCCTTGCAGAGAGAAGTTGCATGGGTTTCTAGTACGCCCCCCTGGGGTCTGAGGCAAACACACGTGGGGCGAACTTTGAATAGCCTCGACAAGAATGCATAAAAGACATTGTGGCAAAGTGAACACAGGGCCTGCCCCCTGCTCCACAGCATTAAAAGGAGCAGGAAAGAACTGTGGCAGAGAAGGGACAATGGCCTGACCTGGGGTGCGCATCCCTGCCAGGAAGCTGAGCATGAAACACGAATGGCAAGGGTGGTGTCACCCTGTTCCTGTTAATTACAGAACAGCCGCACTTCATTTCATTCTGAATGGAATACTGTTCCTCTGTCATTAAATATGTACGTTCCATAAAATATGGATTAGCCCTGGGCTTTGCTGGCGCTCGATGCACGGCAGACTTTCCAATCTGACCTAAATTATTCGTGTTGGTTTTATGACCTGGAAAGCAAATGGATGCATTCCAAAGACTCTGGCTAAGATGGTTTAAATTATTCCATTGTAATATGGAACAAATCCTTACATGTCAACCCTGGGGGAAAAAAAAGAAAAAGCAATCCCGTTATACCGCAGAAATGAACAAGCCGTTAATTCAGACAAGAGCCTGTGGCTTCATCACACATCTGCCCTTCATTTATTCAATGTTGTCTGCTCTACTGGCTTTTTCCCTTTTCATATTTATTTATTTGCTGTGCTGGGTCTTAGCTGTGGTGTGTGGGATCTAGTTCCCTGACCAAGGATCGAACCTGGGCCCCTGCATTGGGATCATGGAATATTAGCCATTGACCACCATTCTGTTCTCTCAGACTTTGTGGCTTGTTGAAGGCTGGATGACTTGGTATATTGTTACCTTTCTTAAACAAGGGCTTCCCTGGTAAAGAATCTGCCTGCAACGCAGGAGACACGGGTTCAATCCCTGGGTTGGGAAGATCCCCTGGAGAAGGATATAGCAACTCACTCCAGTATTCTTGCCTGGGAAATCCATGAACAGAGGAGCCTGGCAGGCTACAGTCCACAGACTTGCAAAGAGGTGGACATGACTGAGCGACTCATACTTTTTCCTAAACAAATGAGCTGGGATTTGTTTAAAATACAAGTTAACTAATTGGTTCTATGCAGAAATGATGCATAGAAACTTGAAAATGGCTTTCAGTGAGGAATAAAATAGCATGAAAAAAGATAATAAATTATAATAATTCATACAATCATAAAATGTGATTAAATCTAGCACTACGAGTTAATTTTAAAAACCAGTCAGTGTAATCAGTATTTTATTTTTATGATCTCATAGAGGAAAATGTGTTTCCTTTGGTAGAGGTTTCTAGTTTTACTGGCTCTGTCTAGGTTAATCAAAATATAACATATATTGGGAAGAGCCCACTTTCCCCTCCTCTTGATAAACTAAAACTAAAATATAAAACGCAGCTGAAGATTAAAAACACCATCTGCTACAGGGAATTGTACCAAATCAGAAGTCATGCATCATTTTGGGGGTACTGATGAGAGGAATCCTAGGGTGTAATTTTCATGGCTTTTATTAAACGAATGAATTTTTTATTCCTGAATAACGTACAAAGTTTGCTTTCACATGGGACACTTTCTCTACAGATGTATTTCGCTTATTCATATTTAAAGACATTGGTCTCTTCATAACTTTCTTTAATGTTTATGTGTAATTAACATTTACATAAAGCTTTGCATTTATGAGACAGTTTCAAAATGCATGATCTCATTTAATCTTCATAATAACTTTAGAGGTAGGAGCCACTAGCCCTGTTTGACTGATGTGTACTCAGTCGCTCAGTCCTGTTTGACTCTTTGTGACCCCATGGACTGTAGCCCACCAGGCTCCTGTGTCCATGGGATTTTCCAGGCAAGAATATTGGAGTGGGTTGCCATGCCCTCCTCCAGGGATTTGACCTATGATGGCCCAGTAACTTGGAGAGATTAAATCTTTCCTCAATCTCCCGTGGCAACATGGGACACAAGCCACAAACCCAAGCCCCGCCCCCCCACTAGTGTCACCTGCCATTTAGACCCTTCCATCTTGTTCTGTCTTGGTTTTGCCTTGTGCTTTACCTGTAAGCACCTGCCCAACTTTGTTTCCTGGAAGCTCACCTTTCCCAATCTATTTCTGGCCATGACTTTCTGAGTACCTTGTGGCCAGGACACTAAATGTGGATTCCTGAGTGTGGTGCAACCTCAGTTGGACCCATCCCTGCAGGTCCTTCCTGTGTCCACCAGCTTCCTTCCACCACCCTTCGACCTCCATGTCTTCCCAAGCCCATCCCTTCTCATACTTTATAGTCACCAAACATGGTAAGTAGACTCAGGAAGGCTCCCTAAATTCAATCTCCTTTCCATCATGACTTGCTCTGTGTTGATGCTCTTCCTTCTCACCTTATCTCAGCTCGACCTCATCATCCACCTGCTAAGTGGCTCACCTTACCAGATGTTTGTGCTCCATGCCACAATTAGCTTATGCACTATCAGAGTTTTCTTCTACAAAAGTGTCTGGTTATACACCACTAATGCTTTAAAATTTGCATTGACCTCTGGTCCTACAGGGGAAAAAAGGCATGGGTTTATTTTTGTGCCATGTGAGCAACCGAAGCACAGCAAATGGGCGGGAGGTGAAGAGACTGGATGGGAGTGGGGGGAGGGCAGAAGGTACTATGAACATATTTCTGTTTTACTATGTGGAGAAGTGAACGATTCTGCCCAAACTTAATAAAACTCTAGTAGACAAAACTAAAATTCTTAGTTTTAGAAGATCAAATTATATTGAGATCTGAAAAATAGAATATAAAATAATATATTTTTGCAAAAATAGAATAATGTATAAATAATATAGAAATTGTCAGAAAGTGTGGGGAGAGAGGTAAATGAGGTGTGTTGAGGCACTTATTTTATAGCACAGGAGGTAATAAATGCAATTCAGATTTAATATATCAGGGAACAGAAGCATAATCCATGGTTGAAAAATGTTAATCAGTAGATGTGCTGAAAGCAGAACTCATTGAAACACTGGGGCTGTTTGAAAGTCTTAGCGATGTGAGTACACTGATTCTAAATTTAAAATAAAACAATTTAAAAACCAATGTTAGCAAGAGTGGGATTGTGAATATAAATGGAACCGTCTTTCTGGAGGGCATTTTGGCAATACATATCTAAAACTTCATTTTAAATTATCTTACCCAGTAATTCTGCTTCGAAGTATTTATCCTAAGGAAATAATTAAAGATGCAAAGATAGATTTATAGTCAAGAATATTAATTGAAGTTGGTTTTTTATATAAATCAATTAAAATATTTGAAATACCAGAGTAGAAATCAGCCATATGAAATATAGAACATTCAGACAAAAGAATACAGGATCCTATTAAAATTGATACTATTAAATATTATTCAGAGATATAAAAAAATGAGCATAATATAATGATACATGTAGTCATGGGAGGAGGCTATTTCAAGAGTGTGCCCCCAATTATATTAAATTTATATGATTATCAAAGAGACACCACTGCACCTTTTCATACCCAACTTACTTTGTCATAAGGGTGGAATGGGCTTAATGATCAGATTTTCTGTTAAAAAAGATGTTGAGTTTTCTAAAAGCCTTTACAGAATAGTGTTAAAGAAAATGCACATTATGTAAGAGCATGCGATTTTGATAACGATTTGTAAAAGAAAAGAATGCAATGGCTAAAAATATCCATAGAACAGATTAAGTGAAGGACAAAATAGGTATCTGTAAAAAAAAAAAAACAACAGAAAACTTCAAACTATTAATAGAAAAAACTTCTGGGTACTGGAGCAGTGGGTACTGTTAGATTGCTTCTTGATTTATGTCCCAAATTCTCCATGAAGGAAAAAAAGCATTTTTTCCTTATTTTGTGAACACTGAGCATCTGTTTTTTTTTCTTTTTTCTTTTCTTCTTTTCTCCAGGAAAAGGCATTTGATCCCTTTCTGGTAACTGTAGCTTCCTTTCCCTGTGGGAAGATACCCGGTCCTCCACTCATAGACTGTGTTGCTTTAGTGAAGTGTCTTATCCAAGATCTAAAGGGATTTCCTGGTGGCTCAGTGGTAAAGAATTGACCTGCAATGCAGGAGACTCGGGTTCAATTCCTGGGTCAGGAAGATCCCCTGGAGGAGGAAATGGCAACCCATTCTAATATTCTTGCCTGGAGAATCCAATGGACAGAGGAGCTACAGTGGACTGGCAGGCTACAGTCCATGGAGTTGCAAAGAGTTCGATATGACTTAGCAACTGAACAATAACAAAGGTGGAGACAGGACCCTGGTGTTGGGAGAGGTAGGTGAGTCTGACATAGGTAAGACTCGGAGATCCCTGAAAAGGACACTTGCCTACCTTGGATGTGAACGTGGGAGCGTGTAAGATCTAGAGAATCTGGGAGATTCTGCCTCAGAATCTTCAACAACCCGAGGAGAAACAGAGCTGACCCCAGAGAGAAGGGAGTATGGGGCTTTGCCAGATGGCTTCTGGACTTGACGATTATATCAGCTGATTCTTCCTTTTACACCTAAGGAAACTGGGCTGAGTCCTTCAGTCATTTGCAACCAAGATGACTCAGGTAAATTTTTATAAAATATTCTATTTCTTTTTATTTGTATCTTTGAAGTGGCATTTATCTTGGAAGTTGTGTTCACATGGTCGCAAATCTCTGGAAAGAATCATCAAGATTCATTTTGGAGAATGATTTATGCTGGTAGAGCTATTTTTCTCCTCAATTGTGTAGAAATCAAGGTTCATTCTCAACAAATACTGCAATATGTGGTGATTTGTTATATCTCTGAAATATCCGCCAAACATACCTTAATTGAGAAAACAAATGTAATACAAGCAAATTTTCTCTCTAATTGAATCCAGGTCTCCTTTCCCAAAGCAGTTATAAAGTAAGGCAATTTTCAGTCAACTCAGGCAGAAGAATAGGTAAAGACACTTTTTTTTTTGCAGGGGTGAGTGTTGGGTAAAGGTATTTTTGATCAGCAATTTCTCTTTCCTTACTCCTCTATGACAAAAATGATGAAATAAACCAGGGAAACACCTAGAACTCCATGTCAAAGATGGACTTCTAGTTAGTTTTTCAGGAAATAATGATAAGTCCCTCCATTTTAGAGTTCTTTCCTTTATTTGATACTTGCTGTTGGACAAGCCCCTGAAGCTGGGAAGGATGGAGAACAGAAGGAGAAGAGGGCACCAGAGGATGAGATGGATGAACAGCATCACTGATGCAATGAAAGTGAACTTGGGCAAACTCCGGGAGATTGTGAGGGACGTGGAGGCCTGGCATGCTGCAGTCCACGGGGTCAATGGACAACTGGGCAACTGAACAACAGCAAAGCATACAGGATAGACCCAACAACTGTGTTAATTTCAGTCAGCATCAACATGGACATTGTGCATCAATAAGTGGGCCGTCTTAGCCTGAATTCTGAGCCCTCTACTGGATATAAGCATGTGGGGTTATCCAATGAGAGGAGATATGAACATACAGTTCAAAATATTACAGACCTATTAACTCTGGGCATTTCTCTAGTTTTGATAACCCCACTGGGCAATCTCCTGATGTCTGTTGGTATGAGTCTTACTTTTCACACTTGTGTGTGTGTGTGTTAGTTGCTTAGTCGTGTCCGACTCTGAAATACCATGGGTTGTAGCCCACCAGGCTCCTCTGCCCATGGGACTCTCCAGACAAGAGCACTGGAGTGAGTTGCCACTTCCTTTTCCTTTCACCCTTTTAACTCAAGAGATTTTGGTCCCCTGGAACTTTGCCTTCTAGTTGAATACCACCAGAATTCCCCGGTATTTCCTAAAAAAAATTCATGTGCCCCTGTTTGCATTTTTCCTATGTGCTTGTCCAGGGAAGCTCAGTGCTTTTGAACTCACCAAACGTTTTAGGCATTGGGGTGTGAATGAGGTGCCTGGGGATGTGTGAGAATCAGGCCTACTGGGTTTTTCTTGATTGGGCTGAGCTACAATCTGAATCTGATTTTACAAAGAAGTTAGTCCTTTAAGAACCTGATGATTTTCCTTTTCACGTCTGAATAATATAGCTTGACGGATGGCTCCCTGGAGGGATAAGAGAGTAAGGAAGGCCTTGTGTTGGTTCCCAGATGGTTCTGCTTGATTTTATCTCGTGACACAGCACCCTTGTTGCTGGCAGGACTGTATTTCTCTCTGTCTGTTCGGTTTTAGCTATACTACATATGATGATGCTAATTAACAAGCACCCATTTCAAAACTACCTGGGACATAATATGATACTTGTGTATAAATAAAAATTAAGCCAAACAGGGACTTCCCTGGCAGTCCAGTGGTTAGGATTCTGCACTCCCATTGCCAAACGCCCAGGTTCAATCCTTGGTTGGGGAACTAAGATCCTACAAGCCATGCAGCATGGCTCCCAAAATTGCAAAATAATGAAATAAAGTGCACATCTTTATTTTTAAAAATTAATCCAAATTGAGCTAAGCACCAGAAAAATCAGGTACAGTCACTTGTAAATGACTGAGGATACATATATGTACATAATATAAATTATATTATATAAGATCATGGGTATCCTGTCTCATTACTTCATGAAAAATACATGGGAAAAAAGTGGAAACAAAGACAGACTTTATATTTCTGGACTCCAAAATCACTGTGGATTGTGACTGCAGCCTTGAAATTAAAAGATGCTTGCTCCTTGGAAGAAAAGCTATGACAAACCTAGGTAGCATAGTAAAAAGCAGAGACATCACTTTGCCAATAAAGTTCTGTATAGTCAAAGCCATGGTTTTTCCAGTAGTCATGTATGGATGTGAAGGTTGAATTATAAAGAAGGCTGAGCACCAAATAATTGATGCTTTTGAACTGTGGTTTTGGAGAAGACTCTTGAGAGTCCCTGGGACTGCAAGGCAATCAAACCAGTCAATCCTAAAGGAAATCAGTCTTGCGTCTTCATTGGAAGGACTGATGCTGAAGATGGAGCTCTGATATATTTCGGCCACCTGATGTGAATGGCCGACTTATGGAAAATATCCTGATGCTGGGAAAGTTTGAAGGCAGGAGTAGAAGTGGACAACAGAGGGTGAGATGGTTAGATGGCACCACCGACTCAATGGACATGAATTTGAGCAAACTCTAGGAGACAATGAAGGACAGGGAAGCCTGGTGTGCTGCAGTCCACGAGGTTGAAAAGAGCTGGACATGACTGAGCAGCTGAATAACAAAAATATAAATTATATACATATATGCATAATGTGAATGTGCTCAGTCACTCAGTTGCCAGGCTTCCCTGTCCTTCACTGTCTCCCAGAGTTTGCTCAAACTCATGTCCATTGAGTCAATGATGCCATCCAACCATCTCACCCTCTGTTGTCCCCTTCTCCTCTTGCCTTCAATCTTTCCCAGCATCAGGGTTTTTTCCAATGAGTCGGTGCTTTGAATCAGGTGGCCAGTTGCTCAGTTGTGTCCTACTCTTTGCAACCTCATGGACTGTAGCTTGCCAGGTTCCTCTGTCCATGGGATTCTCCAGGCAAGAATACTGGAGTGGGTTGCCATATCCTTCTCTAGAGGATCTTCCCAACCCAGGAATCAAACCTGGGCCTCCTGCATTGCAGGCAGAGATACTTGGGATTGTGTTTTTCCTCCAGCTAGTAAGAGAGATAAAGAATTTAAATGTATAAGAGCATCAGATCATTCAAATATGAATACTTAAAATTTTAAAAGCCAGAGATATGGAAGCTAGAGTAGATATGATCTAATTTTTTTCTGGACACTGAGCACCTTTTTATTTATTTATTGTTATTTTCTGGCCATGCTCCTTGGCATGTTGGATCTTAGTTCCCCAATCAGTGCATTGGAAGCATGGAGTCTTAACCGCTGGACCACCAGAGAAATTCCTGGACAATGAGCCCCTTTTACACTTCAACTGGACTTTCAAAAATGCTCATAACTTAGCAGCTATGGTTCACGCTGCTGGAGCCAGCCTGTGGGGTGGCTCAGACACAACAAACATGTTAGGTTAGAACCTGCCTTCTTCCAAGCTTCACCACTCAAGTGACAGAGGGAGGGGCAGGTAGGCTTTTTGTTGGGAAAAACATAGCTGCTCATCTTTAAAGAAAATACTATGAAAAATAATAGAGACAAATGAAAAATTTGCTTTAGTTGAGAGCTAATGAGCTTAGGAGACTGGAAAGCTTTTTATAAATAGTAATTAAAAATGTAACTAGGCAGATTTTGCCTATTTTGTAAGATTTGATTTGCAAATGAGGAGAGGGAGCACAGTAAGACACCATGAAAATTCGCCTTGATCCCTACTATGAATGGGTTTCCCTGGTGAACTCAGATAGTAAGGCGTCTGCCTGCAATGCAGGAGACCCAGGTTCAATCCCTGGGTCTGGAAGATTCCCTGGAGAAGGGAATGGAAACCCACTCCAGTATCCTTGCTTGGAAAATTCCATGGGCAGAGGAGCCTAGAGGGCTACAGTCCATAGGGACGCAAAGAGTTGGACAAAACTGAGTGACTGAGCACACACGACACACCTAACAGTGAAGTAGATGTTATGTTGAGTATGAATAGCATACAAGATAAAATACATCCCTTCCCAATAGCCATCAGAGAATGGCTTCTGATCACCTACTGGGTTGGCCAAAATGGTTGTTTGAGTTTTCTTGTAAAATGCTATGAAAATGAAAAGTGAAAGTGAAAATCTCTCAGTCATGTCCAACCCCATGCACGACCCCATGGACTGTAGCCTGCCAGGCTCCTCTATCCATGGAATTCTCTAGGCAAGAATACTGGAGTGGTAGCCATTCCCTTCTCCAGAGGATCTTCCCAATCCAGGGACTGAACCCATGTCTCTCACATTGCAGGCAGATTCTTTACCATCTGAGCCACCAGGGAAGCATAAAATGTTATGGAAAAACCCAAACAAACTTTTTGGCTAATCTGATACATTCTCTAGGCAAAATGTAGCATATGAGATGGCACAATGTCAGATTTCAGGCTGTAGAGACTTCCCACTGTCCTGGAAGCAGCTGTGATATCTGAGGACTTGAAGGGTGTAATTCAGGCTTAATTCCAAATTTAAATAAATTCATAGAAGAATACAGATTGGAATTAGTAGTAGCTATTATCTTTCCAACTTCTAGAAAATGGTGATGCTGATATGAAATTTTAATCTCTGAGAACAGTTTGGAGAAGAAAATGCAAAATCAAAATGCATTTAAGTATTGATTTTAAAATTCATATACTTCTCTATATGTAAGAGCACTTCAGTTCAGTTCAGTCACTCAGTCGTGTCTGACTCTTTTTGACCCCATGGACTGCAGCACGACAGGCTTCCCTGTCCATCACCAGCTTCTGGAGTTTACTCAAACTCAAGTTGGTCAAGTCGGTGATGCCATCCAACCATCTCATCCTCTGTTGTCCCCTTCTCGTCCTGCCTTCAATATTGCCCTGCATCAGTTTTCCATTGAGTCAGTTCTTCAGATCAAGTGGCCAAAGTATTGGAGTTTTAGCTTCAGCATCAGTCCTTCCAATGAATATTCAGGACTGATTTCTTTTAGGATGGACTGGTTGGATCTCCTTGCAGTAAGGGAGTCCCTTGGACTGCAAGGAAGTCCCTTAGAGAGTGTAAGAGCACTTACTGTGTTATTTTTATAAAATGCATCTTGTGATCATTTACTGAGTCTCCTGCTCTGAATCCTATTTGCACAGCTTGTTATCATATCATCGCTGACCATAGAATCATAGAACTATATCATGGAACCACTGATTAGTTGCATCATATGTGGTTATATTTTGCTTAAGATACATTTCTGTTTTCATAATGGTAATAGCATGCGTGTTCTACCTACAGTCCAAATTAGGATCTTTAGTCAGAATTTACCAGGTTTATTTCAAATGAGAACAGGACCTGTTGAACTACAGCTAGAGACAGAGGGTCAGGGTGGATCACAGGGAGTGATGGAACCTGAGACATCGTCACTGAGTAGCTCCTGGTGCCTGGAGCCCGAGCTGGGTGACAGGACTTCTGAGGTTGAAGCTGAGAGTGACCCAATGTATAGCACTCCAGGGAGAAGTGGAAATCAATAAGTAGGAAGATGATCAAACCAGTGTAGCAACCCAGTGAGCTCGTCAGAGAGGCTGCCCATGTTAGGCAGGGCAGGATGGAATGTTAGGGTCTCAGAAGAGTCTGGAGCTTGTTGGGAACAGGTCTTGACTCTTCCTGCAGGTACTGCAGGGCAGGTGTGAATACTTAGCCCCACATGCAGAGGGACCTGCTGGCCGGGTTCCAGATACAGATAAGTGCAGAACAGGTACAGACAACTGTGGTCAAGGAGCGTGGATGTAGCTTTGTGGAGTGGGGTTGTGTGGATATTCAGAGAGACTTACAGTGTTGTAGAATTTGTGGTCCTCAGAGGGGGTGGCTCTTCTGTATCCTTTCTGCAAAGACCCCCACCCCCACCCTTCATCACTGCCAGCATCACCTCAAATGAAGAGAATTGATAATCATTTGCACCAAATCAGTCAAAGACTCTTGAAAAAGCAGTGATCTAACATTTTGAGCTTTGACCTTCATTTTATCCAGAGTGTTTCTCCTCTGTGCTTCCTCTAAGAACAAGTCATTAAGGAGACACTGCTGGTGGCCTGTAGCTGCTCTTGGAGTCAGGAGAAGCATCTACATTTCCTGGGATCTGAAAACAGGAAGGTTGTCAGAATGTCTCCCAGGCAAGTAGGTGGCTATATAACTCTAAGTGTCATGTTGTAAAATGTAGGGAAATAGAGCCCACATTGATCCAGTTCAGGAGAATTCACTGCGACACAAGCTCTAAGAACCCCTAGAGATATATTGCTGAGATAGTCACTGACAAAAGGGAGTGAAAAGAGCACAAGAAAAGGGAATAAATATCAAAGGATTACTTTAAGTCAAAACAAACAGACAATGTGAGATTATCTCTCTGTGACAGGTACAAAAATCATGTTTCCATGATGACTTAAGCGGAATGTTTGAGAGTCTTTGTTTCAGTGTTAATAAAGGAAATCAGTTATATTCAGCGTTGGCATTTACCCATGTGTGACACTGAAGATAGATGTACCAGTTGGCAAACATCTATTTTCAGCACGTATAAGCTACCAAAATGTGAACATAAAAAACATTGGACTGAACCTTTGCAGATATCTGAGTAACTTAAGATGGAGGCATAAAATTGACTTCATCTCAACGAAGCAGGTGTCGCTTGGAGAGAACTCCAGATATAACAGATATTTAATCTCATTCAAGAGAATATAGGTCTTCACAGGATTCCTGTATAATCTCATAAGAATATTCTTACAAAGAAAAAGCCTCTTGTCAAGATAATTGTTCAAAGCACAAAGTCAAGATTTTTATAGAGCAGTATATGGTAAAGTGAATTTATTGTTTCTAAGAGGAATTTTCCTCTTAATATTTTCTCAGGAAACTTAATTTTTTTCAGAATCCCCAGTTCTGAAGAAAAAATTAATATTAGGGAAGTGAGAAAGAGTTGTGTAACTCTTCTGGGAGAACTAAAATTTAACAAATAACACACGGACACTAATTACTTGGTCTAAAGAATCCACTGACACAAAGTCAGCAGCTGACGTGGGGTTGAAGGTCAGTGTCCATGTTCCAGGAACAGAGGTGATCATGCGCTGATCTGAGTGGATTGCTCATGAGTGTTGACACCTACAAAGCCAGTCTGCAGTTCATGGCAAGTCCTTCTTACAAATAAAACAAGTAGTAATAAGTTTACATGCTTGTTTTGTATGACGAGCGATGGTCCAAGAAATGGGTATTGAAAGTGAAATGAGTCCTTAAATTGGCATTTTCAGCTCCTGGATCTGTGCTGCTAACTTTTCTAGGGGACCAGATATTGTGTCATTCAAACACAGCCCATGGTGGCTGTGTTTTCCAGTGTTAGACTATCTGGAAAGGTGTTTGTTCTTTGACAGAAGAAATGCAAAGGGCAGGTGGGACTGATGAGGAATAATGCACTGGGACAACAAAAATAGATCTAAACTCTGAATTAGCAGCACAGGGTCAATTCCAATCATAAACTCAATTCAAGGCATGCAGACAAAAAGATCTTCATCTTTATAAAGAAATAAATAAAACAAAAACTTGTTTTTTTGGTTCTAGAATATTGTCATGAAACAAGATCAAAACTATAGAATAATTAGTTTCTTTTTAGTGACCATTTTAAGAATAATTTAAAAATAGTGAATATTTGTGATATTACCTTTCAGTTTTAAATGCTTTTTATTAACATTTATTTTGTATTAATATTCTTTTCTTTTAATGTTTCATATTATTAAATGTCCAAATCAGAGATTTTTTTTACATACTATTGAAATAAATAATGTTGTCACCATATATTATATTATATTATAGATTATATATATTTGTTATTATAGCTTTTTAATAGAAAACCTGTAAAATTTAGATTTATTCCTAGGTGTTTTATTCTTTTTGATGCAATTGTAAATGGGATTGTTTCCTTCATTCCTTTTTCACCATAGTTTGTTATGTGTATAGAAATGCAACAGATTTCTGTCTATTACTTTTGTGTCCTGCAACTTCATTGAATACACTGATGAGTTCTAGTGGTAGTTTGGTGGTGTCTTTAGGATTTTCTACATATAGTGTCATATCATCTGCAGACAGTGAGAGTTTTATTTTTTCCTTTCCAATATGGATGTCTTTTGTTTCTTTTCTTGACTGATTGTTTGGGTTAGGACTCCCAATAAAAGTGGTGAGAGTGGTCATCCTTGTCTTGTTCCTCGTCTCAGAGGAAATGCTTTCCATTTTTCACCTTTGAGTATAGTGTTGGCTGTAGGTTTGTAGTATATGACCTGCATAATGTTCAGTATGTTCCCTTTATATACTTCCTGTTTTGAGAGTTTTTATCATAAGTGGATGTTGGATTGTTCAAATGCTTTTTCTGCATCTATTGAGATAAGCGTGCAAATTTTACCTTTCATCTTATTACTCTGGTGTAATATGTTGATTGATTTGTGGGTATGGAGTGGCATCTTTCCTTCTGTTGTGGGGGGACCCAGTTGCAGGCATTCTGGTGTGGGAAGGTGTGCTCCCAGCTTGGCTGTCTGAGAAGCCCTCTCTGGTTGTCGAGGGAATGCTGGTGGGTGGGGCAGGCCTCTGGTGTCAACACTGTGGATTGAGATTCTGAAAATGGCTGCAGCCACTGTCTGTGCCCCTGGGGGTTTTCTAACTGCCTTCTGCTTCCTTGGGTTGTGCTCCAAGATCAGTAAGTGGGCCTGACGCACCTTTCAAACTGCTGCCTCTGGGCTGGGACTCAGAGCATGTGAGATTTTGTGTGCCATCTTTAAGAGTATAGTCTTAATTCCCCACAGTCCCCAGCTCTTCTGAATGACACTGATGCTGGTTTTCAAAGCTGGCATCTTGGGGGCTCATCTTCCTGGTGCAGGACCCAGGTTGGAAACCCTGATGTGGGGCTCAGACCCCTCGTTTCTTGGGGAGACCCTGTGAGATTCCTCCTGCTTGTGAGTCACGGTGCTGGGGGTGTGGGTCAAGACTCCATTGCATTTTTTCCCCTCCTACCCAGCTCATTGTGGCTCCTCCTTGTATCTTTGTTTGTGGAGAATATTTTCTGCCAGTGTTCAGGTCATTCTCAGAGACAGTTGCTCTGTAAGCCATGGTAATTTTGGCATGCCTATGGGAGGGGGTGAGCTCAGGATCTTCTGCTATCTTGCCCCCAACACCAGTGCACATCATTTCATTTCAGCAGTGTTGTGTCCTGAGAGAACTCGGAGTGTAGACAATGTCCTCATAAAACATGTGGGTCTGGCTTTGGAGAGATCCAGGGAGAACACTGAGAAGATCAGTTACATTCTTTCAGCTGCATGTGATACATTAACTGGATGAAAGAGAAATGCTAAGAGGAGTATTTTCAGCTTGCAAAGAGAATTTAGAGGGAATACAGTGTCTCAAAGAGTTGCTGAATTGGAAAATGATGAAAATTTGAATTGGGAAAATTGGAAACCTGTTTTTCATCCCCAGTTTCTCTGGTCTGCAAATAACTTTCATGGTAAGAAATGATCTCTGGATAAGGATCAAGGCAAAGGTGTGGCTGTAAGACCCTTATGTACAACCATGGGTCTTCAGCTCTAGCATGAATATTGTCTGGAGGGCTTGCTAAAATCCTCCTTCTTTCCGGAGGATTCTGAATGAGTCGTTTCAAGGTGGGACATGCTCATTGCATTTCCAGCAAGTTCTTAGGTGATGCTGCCGGTCTGGAGATTTCACTTTGTGAAGTATTGTCTGTGACATATCTAAGTCTCTGACAGTTAGATCTGATAAGCTAGACAAATGGTTTCTAAGAATCTTAAAGGTGTTGTCCTGTGGTAGCCGGGCATGCCCCAAACAGGAAAGACTGGTCTTCAATTATGGATGTGGCCTTTGGGGCATGGAACCAACCCCAGTAAGATTCAAGAGAAACTCAGAAAAAATACAAAGAAGTATGTTGGTGAAAGTTCTAATTATTTGAGGTAAATGGACAGACACACATGAGAAGAGGTCTCTGGACTCTGAAACTTCAATGGGCAGAAAGTGACTGAGCAAACTTTGCAGATGCAAACACAGATTATTGTTATGATTTTTTAGGCAAGGAGGACATCTCAGGGGCTGAAGTCAAAAGATACAGGAGGATAGTAGATTATGGAAGCACTCCTGGGGAGCAGGACTGGGAACGTCCAAGAAACATCACATTCCCCAGAGAAGCTGGCCCCAGATACTTATCTGGACTGTGTTTCAGAACATCCTCAGGCTCTTGACAGCACTGGGTCACGTTCTCCCACACTTCGAACGGGGGCATCTATTTGAGTTCCCGTCCCTGAATCTGTGTTTGTTCATGCGTGCAGAGCTGAAGACTTGTCTGTTTGAGTCATGGCCTCTGGATCACGATGGATGTGTCTCAGGAGCTGCCCCTGGGGAGCTTCACCCATGTGTTGATCTGACACAGGACAGGTCCCCAACCGTAACTGAATGCCGCAGGTGGGGAGGGACTTACTGAGTCTCTGGGATGACGTGAATGTTGTGCAGACACAGAAATACTGTGGGACAGATGACAGATAGCAGTGGATTGCAGAATGTGACCAGAAGTCCTTGTAATTCACACACACCACGTCCCATTCAAGGCAGCATCTGTTTTTCTGTCCCCTTGGATCTGAGCTGACTGTATGTCTTGCTGGGATCCACAGGATGTGTGGAGGAGATGTTGTGAAGTTTCTTCTTTAAAAAAAAAAAAGTTTATTTATTTATTAATTTTTGGCTGTGCTGGGTCTTTGTTGCTGTGTGGGCTTCTCTCTAATTGCAGCGAGTGGGGACTTCTCTCTAGTTGTGGTGCACCACCTTCTCTGCTGTGATATCTTCTCTTGTTGTGGAGCGTGGGCTCTAGGCCTGCAGGCTTCAGTACTTGTGACTCCCGGGCTCTCGAGGCAACTATAGGCTCAGTAGTTGTGGCGCATGCAGTCAGTTGCTCAGTGGCAGGTGGCATCTTCCCAGACCAGGGATTGAACCCTTGTCTTGTGCGTTGGCAGGTGAATTCTTTACCACTGAACCACCAGGGAAGCCCAGATGTTGTGGGGCTTCTAGGCTGAAGCCTCCAGAGGTCATGTTCTCGTCATTGTCCTAGGGAACGTACATGCATGAGACAAGTCTGAGCTGGCTGTGGAATAAGGCGGGTGAGGGAGGATGGACTGGTGCCATGGTGACAGTGAAGATCAGGCTCCGCATGTGCTGTGAAGTTAGACCCATGGGATGGGGGTCAACCCTCCTCAGCCATCAGGGCAGGTCGGCCATATTGACAGTCAACACTAATGGTGACAGTAACAATGAACAGGCCTCAACACCAATAGCGGCAGCTTTCAGCAGGCATTCACAGGTAGTGGGTTTCCCGGGTGGCACTAGCAGTAAAGAACCCGTCTGCCAGTGCAGGAGGAAGGAAATGGCCACCCACTCCAGTCTTCTGGCCTGGGAAATCTCACAGACAGAGGAGCCTGGTGGGTTACAGTCCGTGGGGTCGCACAGAGTCGGACAGGACTGAAGTGACTTAGCAGCAGCAGCAGCAGCACATGGAGTAGGAGCTTCATGACCTCATTTCTTGTCTTCAAATCATCTCTGTGATATGAGTACTATTATCTGTCTACAATTCATAGGTGAAGAAGCTATAATTCAGGCAGAATAGATAGCTCATCCAGTTAGCCCCAGCTACATGATTTGTAGGACTTGGTGCAAAACAGAAAGGGGAGTCCTTTGCTTAAAATTATGAAGAATTTCAACATGGTGACGGTGGAGAATTAGACCACGTCAGGGGCCCTGCAAGGGCGGCCCTGGGCATGGGTCCGATGTCCACAGAGCTCCCAGCACCAGGTCACCGTCAGTGTAAGAGGCAGGCTTCTGAGCCACAGCTGGCCGACTCCAAGCTGACCATCACCTTGTCAAAATGATCCTTTACCAAAGATGTGAAGTGCTTTGTATTTTGCCCCATAAGGAGGTATTTCCTGAGACTCCCCAGTCACTCTAGAAAAACCTTCCAAACACCAGCCTCTTCTAGACCCAAATTTGCATTAGGTCCCTGCCTCAAGGACTGGGGACAGGATGCAGGGAAGGTTGCCTAATGAAACTCTTCATTTTAAAACAAATTAAAACTCTGTGACTTCCAGCTGTGGCCGTGAAATCTGGACTTCCCTGCCTAAAGCAGAAATGTGAGAAAAATCAGGCTGCGTCCAAGTTTGATATTGATCTGAGTTGACACTGTCTGCTGTTGGTGGTCATTCTGAGCCTTTTTGAGTGCTTATTGATGATCCTCCTCTAAAGCCTCAAATTGACATCACAGGTGTGGAAGCTTCCCAGGTGGCTCAGTGGGTAAAGAATCTGCCTGCAATGCGGGAGACGGGACTTCCGGGCTTCGATCCCTGGGTCAGGAACATCCCCTGGAGGAGGGCTTGGCAACCCACTCCAGTATTCTTGCCTGGGAAATCCCATGGACAGAGGAGCTTGGCATGCTGCAGTCCATATGATCAGAAAGAGTCAGACATGACTAAATGATTAATCATGTGGCCACACATACACCTGTGGAAGCATCTGTTGGTGAACTTATAATTCAGCCTCAGCAACATTCCCTTCTCATGTGCTTAGTCACTCAATCATGTCTGACTCTTTGCAACCCCGTGAACTGTAGCCTACCAGGCTTCTCTGTCTATGGGATTCTTCAGGCAAAAATACTGGAATGTGTTGCCATTTCCTCCTCCACGGATTCTTCCTGACTCATGTATCAAACCCAGGTGTCCCGTATTGCAGGCAGATTCTTTATTGCTGAGCCATCAGGGAAGACCTCCCTTCTCTTATCTGCCTTTATTTCAGCCTCATCTCCAGGAAATATCCATTTTTTCTTTCCTTTTTTTTTGTGGTCAGCCTTCATGGAAGCAGTGCTGTGCCGCTGTTACAGCTTTTAAATTAGTTTCACCGCCATCGTCAGCTTGGAGATTAGCACTGCTTCTTGAACACCTGGTCTGACTTCAGAAATTATTTGCCATCTGGCCGAATACTGAGTAATTATAACAACTTGGTGGCAGGAGAAAACACAGTTTGCTGAGAGACCAGATAGTCTTTTCAGAGTTAGGTTGCGTTAAATGAAGCTCAACAAAGGATGAGATGGTTGGATGACATCACCAACTCAACAGACTTGAATTTGAGCAGACTCTGGGAGATAGCAAAGGATGGGGTAGCCTGGCAAGATGCAGTCCATGGGGTCACATGGAGTCGGACACAACTGAGTCACTGAACACACACACATGAAGCTCTGCATTAACTTAATGGATGCGCTCCCTTTACTGACTGTAAAGACGCTGCATTTGGGGCATCTCATGTGGGCTTCCTCAGTCTTAGTCTGCCAGACATCAGGCTGGTGAGAGCTCGGATTCACTGACATCACACATATTCAAATTTTCATCACGTATTAAGTCAAGAAGCAGTCTGTGGCTTCTGGCTGACACACGCAGAGATGAGACCACCTTCGGTCCATGATTCCTTGTTAGGAACTTCAACTCACCTGAAATCCAGTCTGTCCAGGGCGTTGAGACTTGTCCACAGACTGTGTCTCCCTGTGAGGAGCTGGTCTTCTGAGGATGTGTTAGAAGGAAGGATGCACTCAAAGCTGGTGCATCTTCAGATTGGAGGCTGTTTGGATGACTGACAGGAGAGGCATCCTCAGGTCATGCTTAAGAGCACGCAGATTGGAGGAATCCTTCCTGGAGGGATCCTGCTCTGCCACTTACTACTCTAAGTTCTTGGCCAAGGTGATATTCACACCCATTGTCTTATTGGTAAAGCAGGGATGATGACAGCAATTACCTGAGAGGTATGAGAAGGAATGCACATGGCGGCATCTTGTAAGTGCTCAGAATTGTGCTGGCATAACAAGTGCCGTGTCAGTGTCATTAAATAAACATAAATTTAGAAAACCCTACCCACTTAAAACATACAACACAGAAGAGCAAATAGCCATTCTTGTTAAGAATTGGATGAGATAGTGTAAGACTTGGATAGATAAGGGTTTAGTAAGTGAAAGCTACCAGGGAAGTGGGCTTCCCTGGTAGCTTAGCTGGTGAAGAATCCACCTGCAATGCAGGAGACCCCTGTTTGATTCCTGGGTTGGGAAGATCTGCAGGAGAGGGTATAGGCTACTCACTCCAGTATTCTTGGGCTTTCCTGGTGGCACAGTTGGTAAAGAGTCTGCCTGCAGTGCAGGAGACCTGAGTTCAATCCCTGGGTTGGGAAGATCCCCTGGACAAGGGAATGGCTGCCCACTCCAGTATTCTGGCCTGGAGAATTCCATGGACTATATAGTCCACAGGGTCGCAAAGAGTCGGACACAAATGAGCTACTTGAAAGATGCTCAGTCGTGTCCAACTCATTGTAATCCCATGGACTGTAACCCTCCAGACTTCTCTGTCTGTGGGATTCTCCAGGCAAGAATAGTGGAGTGGGTTGCCGTGTCCTCCTCCATGGGATCTTACTGATCCAGGAATTGAACCTTAGTCTCTCATATTGCAGGCAGATTCTTTACCATCTGAGCCACCTGGGAAGCCCAAGATAAGGCTTTAGGTTTAGGGCACAAAAAAGGACAGGCATCTCACAGGTCCCTAATCCCCCAGGTACTGAGATCAGTTTTTCCTTCACGATTCCAATGGCTTCCTTTGCATTTCCACCCACACTTGATCTTGTCAAGTCCGTAAGTGAGGACTGTGTCATCTGTATCAGGGAGATGGTAAATACAACTGATAACTTTGAGAGGGGAAATTCCCTGAATGACTGACACAGCCATCCTGGGACCCACCTTCTTCACAAGGACCCCTCTTAGTGGCGAACTTGGAATTGCTCTTGGGGACAGAAGGCAGCCTCCCGCTCTGACAATGACATGGTGTTTACGACACTGACTAAAACAAGTGACCTACAGTTAACATGCTAGAAAGGAGTGTCCATCAGTCAGCACACAGCTAGGTTTGAATAGCACGTCTGGCTTCAGTGGTGCTTGCTGGTCTGTGACCCAGCAGTGAGGTCTGAGGGCTGCAGCCACATTGGGTGGGACCAGGCAATGGGTCCATGGTCCCAACCCTGAAACCTCTGAGGAATTTCTGCTGAGCAGCAATGGATGATTGGATCCCATTCCATTTTATCATCAGGTTGCTGTGTAACAGAAAACTCTTCTCTACCTTAAATACCCTTTGTTGTTCTTGTTGTTCAGTTGCTCAGTCATATCCGACTCTTTGCGACCCCATGGATGGCAACATGCCAGGCTTCCCTGCCCTTCAGCATGTCCCAGAGTTTGCACAAATGCATGTCCATTGAGTTGGTGATGCCATCCAACCATCTCACCCTCTGTTGACCCCTTCTCCTCCTGCCTTCAATCTTTCCCAGCATCAGGGTCTTTTTTAACTAGTTGGCTCCTTGCATCAGGTGGCCAAAGTATTGGAGCTTCAACTTTAGCATCAGTCCTTCCAATGAATATTCAGGATTGATTTCCTTTAAGACTGACTGGTTTGATCTCCTTGCAGTCCAAGGGACTCTCAAGAGTCTTCTCCAATACCCCAATTCAAAAGTATCAGTTCTTCAGGGATCAGTTTTCTTTATGGTCCAAATCTCACATCCATTTATGACTACTGGAAAAATCACAGCTGTGACTGTGTGGACCTTTGTTAGCAAAGTAATGTCTCTGCTTTTTAATATACTATCTAGGTTTGTCATAACTTTTCTTCCAAGAAAGAAATGTCTTTTAATTTCATGTCTGCAGTCACCATCTGCAGTGATTTTGGAACCCCCAAAAATAAAATCTGTCACTGTTTCCATTGTTTCCCCATCTATTTGCCATGATGTGATGGGATGCCATGATGTGATGGGATGCCATGATCTTAGCTTTTTGAATGTTGAGTTTTAAGGCAGCTTTTTCACTCTCCTCTTTCACCTTAATCAAGAGGTTCTTTAGTTCCTCTTCGCTTTCTGCCATAAGGGTGGTGTCATCTGCATATCTGAAGTTATTGATATTTCTCCCGGCAATCTTGATTCCAGCTTGTGCTTCATTCAGCCCGGCATTTCACATGATGTACTCTGCATAGAAATTAAATAAGTAGGGTGACAATATACTGCCTTGACGTACTCCTTTCCAAATTTGGAACCAGTCTGTTGTTTCATGTCTGGTTCTAACTGTTGCTTCTTGACCTGCATACAGGTTTCTCAGGAAGCAGGTAAGTTGATCTAGTATTCCCATCTCTTTAAGAATTTTCCAGTTTGTTTTGATCCACATAGTCAAAGGCTTTAGCATAGTCAATGAAGCAGAAGTAAATGTTTTTCTGAAATTCTCTTGCTTTTTCTATCATCCAACCTATATTAGCAATTTGATCTCTGGCTCCTCTGCCTTTTTGAAACCCAGGTTGAACACCTGGAAGTTCTCAGTTCACGTACTGCTGAAGCCTGGCTTGGAGAATTTTGAGAATTAGCTTGCTAGCGTGTGAGATGAGTGCAATTGTGTGGTACTTTGAACATTCTTTGGCATTTCCTTTCTTTGGGATTGGAATGAAAACTGACCTTTTCCAGTCCTGTGGCCGCTGCTGAGTTTTCCAAATTTGCTGGCATATTGAGTGCAGCACTTTCACAGAATCATCTTTTAGGATTTGAAATAGTTCAGCTGGAATTCCATCACCCCCACTAGCTTTGTTCATAGTGATGCTTCCCAAGGCCCAATCGACTTTGCATTCCAGGATGTCTGGCTGTGGGTAAGTGATCACACCATCGTGGTTATCTAGGTCACTAAGATCCATTTTGCATAGTTCTTCTGTGTTTTCTTGTCACCTCTTCTTAATATCTTCTGCTTCTTTTAGGTCCGTCCATACCATTTCTGTCCTTTATTGTGCCCATCTTTGCACAAAATGTTTGTTCTCTTGGTATCTCCGGGCTTCCCTGGCGGCTCAGAGGTTAAAGCATCTGCCTCCAATGTGGGAGACCCTGGTTTGATCCCTGGGTTGGGAAGATCCCCTGGAGAAGGAAATGGTAACCTACTCCAGTATTCTTGCCTGGAGAATCCCATGGACAGAGGAGCCTGGTAGGCTACAGGCCACGGGGTCACAAAGAGTCGGACACGACTGAGCGACTTCACTTCACTTGGTATCTCTAATTTTCTTGAAGAGATCTCTAGTCTTTCCCATTCTATAATTTTCCTCTATATATTTGCATTGATCACTTAAGAAGGTTTTCTTTAGAACTCTGAATTCAGATGGGTATATCTTTCCTTTTCTCCTTTGACTTTTGCTTCTTTTCTTCTCTCAGCTCTTTGTGAGGCCTCCTCTAACAACCATTTTGCCTTTTTGCATTTCTTTTTCTTTGGGATCGTACGTTGTTACTGACCTCCATCCATAGTTCTTCAGGGACTCTGTCTATCAGATCTAATCCCCTGAATCTATAAACACCCTTGGAGGCTGTTGATACCAAGTGAATGGAGCCCTTGATTACAGATTTCTGTATTTAAAGAAAACATGCTGTTTTTGCCAAGTTTCCATCCTAGCAGATGTTTTCCACGTGAGCTTCATGTTATTTATCGTGAGATCAGTATTTAATTTCTCTGATCTCCTTCCATGTTGAGGCAACTCAGGACTCATGGAACTGTCAGGCCAGAGTGAACTCTTAGTGGTGAAAACTAAAACAAACAGTTAATAGAGCACTGACGTTAGAAGAGAAATCATGACTTGATGACATAAACACTAATTCAGAAAGATTAAAAAAAAATTCCTTGGCAGGGGTGGCTGCTGCTAACCTCCTCCATGGCCATGTCCAATTTCTCCATGAGACATACTCACTTTCACAATGAGAAAAACTCATTGTGTTTTTCTCCTGGGAGTGGCCAGGAGTTATGATTTATCTTCATCCTTGTCAGACTTCACAGAGGTACTAGAATATTCACAAATACAAACGAATATGTTCCAGTAACTTCTCAGTGGAAACCAGAAAGCAAACTTCTCGATAAAGAGGAGCTAAACTCTTCAATGACCATCTGATCATCTTTGTGTGATGGAGGGGACCCACTGACATCTGACTGCTGGCAGGGACAGTGCCTGAAGCTTCCGGCAGACAGTCTGTCAGGGCAGCTGCTGCGAACCACCCCCCACTCCCCAATTTAATATCTTAGTGACAGACACTCTGTATCCCTGTTGGACACAGCTCATCAGGAAAGATAAGTGACTGAACAAGGGTGACATAAAAGTGCCTCATTGTGGACCAAACGTGTCCCCAACAAAGCTGCATGCTAAAATCCTACCCATGGTGTGAGGGTGTTGGGAGATGTGATGGTGTTTAGGAGGTGTTGTGGTCTGTGAGTAGGTTGGAAAAGAATTTCCAGACATGAGGCAGAATGACAGGAGAAAAAAGTTTGTTAGATTGGGAGAAGCCGTTAGAACAATGGGCCAGCTCAAGGGAGAGCCAACCCCTTTTGGGAGCTAGTAGCCAATTTTTGTAGCCTCAAGACTAAGAAAATTCCTGCTGAAAGGGTGGCATTAGGTGATTGGTTAGGATGCTATAAGGTGGGGGTAATAGGGTGGGTATTTTACCCAATATGGGGGTCAGAGAATTGGCTGATTTAGATCCAGAGGCTCATGACAACTGTTGCTATGGTGCTTGGTCAGTTCCAGAAATTTCTGTCCTGTGACCTTGATAGAGGGCTCCACACCTGTGACCTTGTATAGGGCTCCACAGGAGGTGATGGTGGTCAACTGAGGTCACAGGGGAGGGGCCCCTGATGGGATTAGAGCCCTTGTAAGAAGAGTCACCTGAGAGTTCATTCTCTCTCCCTCTCTCCTTTCACCACATGTGACCACAGAGAGAAGACAATCACCTCCAAGCCATGAAGAGGGTCCCCCAGGAACCAAGTCAATAGGCAGCTGAATTTTGGACTATGTCTGCTGTGTGAGCCCCCAGGGCTGGAGAGTTTTCTGACGGCAGCCATAGCAGACTGAGACGCCTCACTTCAAGCAGAATATCATGGTGTGTGATGTTGTTTGTCTGTCTTCATAGTGAGTGATCCTTCAGAAGCAGCACTGGCCAGATGGACAGAGCTCAGCAATTGTCCTCAGGGTGGACTCTCAGGAGCTGACTTTGAACCCCTGATTGTCCCATTCTGGCTGCTAGAATGTCAGTGGACAGATTCTCTGGTGGATTCGCCTCCCACTGTTTTTTTCTTTTTCTATTATGGATACTTCTTCCTCACAGAGAATATAATCAGTGAAATAAAGCAACTCAAATATGAAGAGAATTAGCTTGTAGGCAGCAATGGAAGTCTGTGGGTTTTCCTGTGTGTGTTTGTGTGTGTGTGTGTCTGTGTGTGTGTATGTGCTTTAGTCGCTCAGTCATGTCCAACTCTTTGCAACCCCATGGACTATAGCCCACCAGGCTCCTCTGTCAATGGGATTCTCTAGGCAAGAATAGTGGAGTGCCATTTCCCTTTCCAGGGGGTCTTCCGGACTCAGGGATCAAATCCACGTCTCCTGCATTGGCAGGCAGATTCTTTACCACTGAGCTTCTGAAGCCCATGGGTTTTCGTGAGGGTCTTGATATCATTAGTTGAGACAGTGGACCAGTGGTTAGCAGTGAGGGTTCCAGAGCCACTTAGATTCAACTCCTGTTTCTGCTATTTATAAGATGTGAAAATGGCAATATTCTTACCTCTCTGCGCTTTTGTTTCTTTGTTTGGAAATTGAGGATAGTATTAATACCTCTCTCTAAGGGGGCTGTGATCCTTATCAGAGGTAGGGCATATAAAGCACAGTGCCTGGAACATAGTAAGTGCTCAGTAAACATAAGCTTTTATTACCTCCTTATATTTTATCTATGTTTTATCATGGTGCTGGATGGGAAAATAATCATGCTGGAGAAAGCTGTGCTGCCACTCGTAATTAGCACTTGAATCTATGGCACCAACATTTGGAGGCCCGCTCAGCACAGATCACAGATGGGCTGTGCTTATATATAGCAGCACGTGAAATAGAGCAGGAAGAATATTTGCTGGTGATAATGATGGCAATTAAAATTGCAGTGATGTGCTAACCAGCGCAGTGTGTTAGAGTTGCCCAGAGAAAAAAGACAGCAAGGAAGATGAATGGTTTGCAAGAGACAAGAAGAAATACTGAAAAAAAGAAAATTCAGTGGAAGTCTGGGCAGTGGTGGCTTGTTCAGTTGCTAAGTCATGTCTGACTCTTTGAGACCCCGTGGACTACAGCATACCACGCTCCCCTATCCTTCACAATTCCAGAGTTTGCTCAAGCTCGTGTGCACTGAGCCAGATCCCTCTGAGTCTATCTGGGGTGAGCAGGAGACTGCAGGGCCATATTTCACCACTCCTGAGTGAATTTGAATCTTTTAATGGTGTGCTCTAAGGGTAGATGCTGGGAAAGATTGAAGGCAAAAGGAGAAGGGGGCAGCAGAGGATGAATGGTTGGATGGTATCACTGGCTCAATGGACATGAGTCTGAGCAAATGCTAGGAGATAGTGAAGGACAGGGAGGCCTGGCGTGCTGCAGTACATGGGGTCTCAAAGAGTTGGACATGACTCAGCGACTGAACAGGCAGACAGATGGGTAACCACCTGCTGTGTGCCCTGCCTGTCATTTTTTTCCTTAAGTCACTATAGAAACAGCCTACAAAGGAATCTCCTTGTTTCTCCACGTCCCCTAAATGCCACGCATGTCTCTGCAATCCGGAGACGACAGCTGCTCTTCCTCCCCTTCATGCCCCAAAGCAAAGATAATCTGCTTGCTATTCTAATGGATCCCATGGTAAGACACCCTTTCTTCTTGGACAGGTGCAGTGAACAAAACATCCTTAGAGAGATGCACACACAATGAGAGATTTATCTGTGCAAAAGGGATTTAGTGATTTCTAAGTAAGATATAGCTAAAAATAGAGAAACCAGATGACTTGATCCTCAGATAGTTCACAAAACTTCTGTTAGAGTTCTGCTACATGAAATCTTTTTACTGATGTTGTTAAAATGGGACTTGCCAATGCTTCTTTAATTCCCTTCCCTTCTGTTCCTCTGGAGGAGGCACTGGTGAGCTATGAAGAAGAAATACACACAGAAGAGGGAACAGTCTGAACAGTAAGTGAGACAGATGATTCCTCCCTGGATAAATGGAGGTTATTTCTGGAATAAATTACCAGCAGAAAATACAGAGTAAAAATGGAACAGTATGGGCCAATTGTGGGTGTATGAATGGTAGGGCTACTGTACATAGCCAGTTGGGCTTCCCTGGTGGCTCAGTGGTAAAGAATCTGCCTGCCAGTGCAGGAGATGCAGGTCAGAAAGATCCCCTGGAGGAGGAAATGGCAACCCACTCCAGTATTCTTGCCTGGAGAATCTCATGGATCGGGGAGCTTGACAGGCTACAGTCCTTGGGGTCACAAGGAGTTGGACACGACTAAGTGACTAAACAATAATATAGCCAGTTAATATTTGTGTAATCTGAACACCTAAAGAGAAATCAAGATGATGGAGTAGAAGAATGTGCACTCATCTTCTGCAAGAACACCAAAATTGCAACTAGCTGCTGAAAAACCATTGACAGGTAATCTGAAATGTTCCTGCTACAAAGACACCTAGAAATGTTGAATAAAATGGAGTAAATATACTTTTAAATGCAAAGGGGAATTTGTAAGAAAGTAAGAGAAATTCCCCAAGACTGATAGCAAGGAGAAAATTACAGTTAACATGTCAGTGGATACTGAACCAAGCTGCCCTGTGGATTTTGCCAATCTCAGTAACCAGGAAGCATGCATTTTATGGGCATAAAAAGTAAACCATGCTCCTGATCAAGATGGGAGATTGGAACTGAGAATCCTGCATTCAGTCCAGACCTTGAAAGGACAACCTCTTGTGGAAGCCATAAATACAGATGGATTGCTATTTGATGAGGCAGGAAGCGGGGAAGCTTGTTTATTCTGATTTGGGTTTGGCCTGAAAAAAATCCATAGTCTCCCTGAGAATTTGTCATCACTAGTGTCCCTTAGAGATGGGTTTAAAGTTTGAATTTATATTAATTTAGGATCCCAACTCTCCCAAATGAAAAATAACAGGAAGATTGGAAACATCACTGAGGTGCCTACAAAATCAGATGCATAATTTATTTGGAGTAATGCCTTCTTCATGCAGGTGGCATACTATTCCCACAGATGTAAGCCAACTGAAAATGTGTTCACAATCTAGAATTACAAAGCCTAGAAGGATGTAGAGACAGTGGGCAAGAACATCACAAGCAACACATACCCAGAGATAGCACCCTCAGAGTTTCAAGTCATACAAACAGAAGATATAAAATAAGCATGTTTCAAAATAACAAATTAAAAATCATTAACAACATGAGAAATAAACAACAAGGTACTATCAGCTGGGATCAGACATAACTGAGAAGAAAAATATGTTTTGATACCAGCAGATTGGTTTTGAAATTCCTCTTAAGTCCCTTTGTGTCTTGAAGTGTCCATTAATCTAATTTTTGGTCTAAACTGACTGATCTGTAAGACATCCTCTTGATTTTCCCATCTAGGTAGAGACAAGGCTTCCTTCTTATTATTTTGAGAGGCCGACACTGCTTCTGCTCTTGGAATCCACTTCTCTCAGATGTATTGGGGGTTGACAAGGGAGGCAGCCATGTGGGCTGGCAGCAGTCAGGGGATTTGGGGCCAGTGGGCTACATTTTCACCTTTGATCATCACCAGCTAGTGCCGCTGGGCTTGCTAGTTTTGCATCCCACCAACAAAAGGACCTGAGTCACTCACTGGTTTACTATCCTCTCCTATACAGTCGGTTCCACTTTCAGAACAAGAATTTCATTTGTACAATCAGAGTTCTCTGTGAAATGTAAGATTAAAAACCAGTACAATCATGCGACTGAAGTCTGTTTTTCATAGAGCATGATTTTGGGGCAGATTAGGGTCAGAGTAGGGGCTGGTAGTCTCCAGCAGAGTGTTCTCCGGCAGAGTCTCCAGGCAGATGGATCACCCATCAAACCTGCTGCCTTATAAACCTTGCCTGGGGCTCCCCTCCAGGCAGTTACCTAAAGGAAGTTATTGGAAATCAAAGCAAATCCAAGTAACTTTCATGGGGGTGAAAATTAACCGGCAGTGACCTTGTAGACACACACTTCTTTCAGGACGTCTTACTGTACCAATTATTCTGGGAAAAAGAAACAAGAAAATCATGTCCTTTCTCCACCCGTCTGTAATTAAAGCGTTCAGTCCTGTGCTTGGGGACCGGCCACTATTAGCAGATCTAAAAAGAAAAGACTGTGAAATCACATCTCAGATAGGAAGTTGGTGTTGGATGACAGGACACCTTTTTCCTGCCTGAGAAAATGACACTTCTCAGAGATGTGCAAAGACATGAATTGTCTCAGGGAGTTACTTCCTGAGTAATTGCTGTCTTTGTAAGAGGTCAGCCTGAGCAACTTTGAACAGACTCAATAGTGATGGGAGAAGACAGAGCGTAGAGGGTTCAAATGAAGTCAAGGCTGTGTTTTTGAAGTGTGTTTGTTTAGGGTTCTTCAACAGTGAATTGCTGATTTGCATTAGTAAGCTTCAAATAAAACTGTGTGATGAGAGGACACTGCAGATAATGTAGGGGGGAAATTGCATCTGCTTCCTTTGTATGGATGTCAGTCAATGCTGTTTGAAAAAGTGTTGCTATTTTTTTTAAGATGCTGCTTCTAAGTGAGGCATCTAAAAAATGATATGGACTCATTTCTAAAACAGAAACAGATTCACAGACTTAGAGAATAAATTTATGGTTACCAGGGAAGAAGAGTAAGGGGAGGGATAGAGTTGGGAGTTTGAGATTGACATGTACATACTGCTATTGTATATGAATATGTGAAAATGGATATATATAAATATTGATAACCCACCAGGTTAAAATGGATAACCAACAAGGACTTACTGTATAGCACAGGGAGATCTTGTGTAAAGGGCACGCAACGGGAAGACCTTAAGAGGCAAGGTTGTTGTTGCTGAACTGGCAAGGTTTAATTAGGAAACTGTGTATGGTTCTTTGTGACCCCATGGACTGTAGCACTCAAGCTTACCTGTCCTTCACTATCTCTTGAAATTTGCTCAAATTCATGTACATTGAGTCAATGATAGGCAAAAAGATATGACACTGGAAGATGAGTCCCTCAGGTCAGTAGGTGTCCAATGTGCAACTGGGGAAGAGTGGAGAAATACCTCCAGAAAGAGAGCTGAGCCAAAGTGAAAACCACACTCAGTTATGGATGTGTCTGGTGGTGAAAGTAAAATCTGATGCTGTAAAGAACAATATTGCTTAGGAACCTGGAGTGTGAGGTTCATGAATCAAGAGGCAAGGAGACAAGGGCATTTGAGGAGTCATGTCAGATATGTACACCTGCTGGTGACCTTGTGGAGTGTCCTCTAGGGTGAGTGTTGGCACCAGTGGCTGCTGTCAGTCTTGGGTCCAGGAGACCACTTGGCCACACAGATCAGATGTTGAGGCAGCTGAGCTAAACTCTGGTTATGTTCATTGAAGCCAAGCCATAAGCATATTGATCTATTAGAGAAAATTCCACTGGGCATTACTACCCTCAATGATGTGTTGTCCTTGCTTTTTTTTTTTTTAAACTATATATATGATTCACCTATTGTTCTCCCAAGAGTATCCCAGGATAGAAGACCTTTATCACATTTTCTTAATGACAGTGTCTTGTGAGGACGGCTTCCTCTTTCTTCTCTTCTCTTCCAGGGTCAAATGACTGGAGTCTTCTTTCTAAGAGACAGCAGGACAGTAAACTGGAACAGGTTCCAGTAAGCTGATTTGCTACCTGCGTTCAAAGTCATTCATAAGAAAACCTCTGCAGAGTTACAAGAACTCAAAGACTCAGGGAAAAAATCTGGTAATGCGCCTTTTAGCCACTGCCTGGCACCTTGTAGGAATTTAATATTCTTTTAGAATCATATGGATGAATTGAAGATACAATTAACCAAAAAAGCTCTCTCAAAATGTGACTCTTTATATTCTGTGAGAGTAAATGCGTCTTAAAAAAAATGAAAACAAAAACCGGTAAGTAAGCAGAGTCCTGTTTCTTGATCCCTCACTCCTCATGTATGACATTTCTGTGGTCAAAGGTTATGTGGGCTGATGGATCTGCTGCCAGACCGGAGGGTGGAAGGTCTTGGTCTCGGCTGTTACAAAATGTCAGAACTGACACGTCTCCAGAGGGAATTTTGAAGCAAATGCAAAAAGAAACTTTGCAGTTATAAGGTTTAGAAAATACAAAGACCCTTGAACTCACACAGTTTCATGATCTTGAGATCCAAGATGGTTCTTCACAGGATGCGATTTATTTATTTACTTGATTGTGGGCCAGTTTTTTCAAGACTTTATTGAATCTGTTACCGTATTGCTCCTATTTTCTGTTTTTGGTTATTTTGGCCGCAGGGCAGGTAGGATTCTAGCTTCCTGACCAGGAATGGAACACACAGCCCCTGCGTTGGAAGGCGAAGTCTTAACCACTGGACTGCCAGGAAGGCCCTATATGGTGTGATTTAGAATATTATTTGTTTTGTCAGAATATTTCATACCAGTTGCTATCTGCTTTCTTTTTAATTTATATTCCTTTAATTGAACTTTCTCCTTCTGAATCCTCCTCAACCTTCAAACTCTTACACAGGAGAATGAAACTGTACCTTCTGATGGTGCAAGAGAAGCAGCTCAATAGGATGCTTTTCAAGTCAGAAATTATTGTGCAGTCTCATTTTTTATCTTAAAAGTTCAGTTGAATGTAGTATACTTTTCCCTGAAATACCCGATGTTTGTTTTAGTAGCAATGTTCTAAATTACTTGTCATCCAATAAGATGGGGATCTTAAAAATGTCAGGATTCTCCTGTGGTTTCATGTTTGGCACCCTCTTCACCACCAGCAGAGCTGAGCAGCCAGGAAGGATTCAAACCCCAGAGCAACAAGCAGAAAAGAGCACGGAGAGTTGACCATCGTAGGGAACAAGATGTTCTGTGACATCCAGGAAATGATTCTGTGTGTGTCTACAAAGCTGACCTCCTGCCCTCTTCTGGCTCTGAGGTCCCCACTAAGCCAGGGTGTATACCAAAAATCCCTACCCTGCCAGCACCATCTGGTCCCTCCACCTCCCCCTGCACCCCAGCCTGCAGATCATCTGCTGTGTAATCACCTGTCATCCACCAGGGTGAAGAGAAGAAAGAGGTGGATCTGGAGTAGGTCATGACTCAGACCTTGTTCCACCACCATCTCACTCTAAAGTCTTGAGGGAACCACTTCCTTGGTGTCTATTTCTCTCTTTAGTAAATTAGAGGGTGGTATGGGATTAACATATATGATCCCTTCCATGCCTAATTTTTATGATTTCCGCTCTCTGGCTAATGACATTGTAGCCTCTGACACTTCTACTAGTGTGAGTGAGAGTGCTGGGACTCCCATGTAGGCGAAGGGAACACCTAGCTTTATAAACATAAGGAGAGACACCTGAATGAGTGGGCATTTAGCAGATTTACACACAGAATAGAAACCAACAATATAAATATGTGAAGCAATATCCTCTCCAGAAGGCAAAATCTGAAAACATATTTTCGGACACCATCATTTTTATTTGCACTTTGGCATATAGAGTAATTTCACATGGTCAGCTTTGAAAAGTCTCCAGGACAAATGTGAAAGAAAAGGGGTTCACCTGATCAGAGAACCAGAATGTTTTTCTAGGAACTGGAAAATACTGGTTGGAATATTTGGCAGAAGAACGCCACTGCAGGTGGTTGAAGAATGTGTACATGACGTTCCTCTAAAGAGACGGGAGGGAGGGAGGCAGGGAGAGGGGGAGTGTTAATGTTCCGGAAGCTGATGTCATTTTTTTTAAAGATTTTTTGTTGTTGTTGTGGATGTGGACCATTTTAAAAGTCTTTATTGAATTTGTTATAGTATTGCTTCTGTTTTCTGTTTTGGCTTTTTGACCACGAGGCATGTGATCTTAGCTCCCTTACCAAGGACGACAGACCGACTGAACAGACTGAACCTGCACCCTCTGCACTGGAAGGTGAAGTCTGAACTTGACTACCTGGCATTCCACACACACCTCTTTGATATATGCTGAGCTTACATGCTCAGAGGCCCAGCCACACCCAGGTCCGGGAGTCAGACTTCATCAGGTAGATTTGTTCAGCCTCCCCAGGCTGTGGGTATTGTGATGACTTCTGAACTTGCAGTGAAAGAGGGCAACCTCTCACCCAGTTTTGTCCTTTCCTCCGAGACAGGTGGGTTTCCTTAATCATGATCATATTATAAGTGACCTCAGAACAGAACCAGAGCTGAGAAGTTGATGCAAACATTTTCCCTGTCCCATGAAGGGATTGGGTGGGGTGCGAGTGACTGCCTTCCTTGGCAGCATATTAAAGAGCTCTTCGCTTTTAGCCAAAAAGTGTCGCAGAATTCTAACACCTCCTGATGATTAATTAATCGTTGTTTCATCCACAGCTCTTAGACCAGTGGAGCCCACGCAGTGCCCCGACTTCCGCTCAGTGAAATACTGCCTGTGACATTTATTACTCACATTAACAGTAATTTACCCTTCATTAATCAGAGCAGTCAGCTACAGTACTTCTCAGTCATATACAATACTTACTTTACTAGTTGGCTGGAATATTTGATTCATCCATTAGCCTCAGAAGCTCTGCAAACAGCTTGTAAATTCAGACAGGGCCTTGGATACTGAAAGTGCAGTGCCCTTTTTATGGCTAATTTATGGCCCATGTTTATATTTGTGCCAAGATTCAGGATTTCTTACCGATCAAGGTTTGAAATATGCAGCCGTAAACTCTGCTTTTATACTGGTCTGTGAGATGGAAGAGCCTCTTGATGAGGGTGAAAGACAAGAGTGAAACAGCTGGCTTAAAACTCAACATTAAAAAACTAAGATCATGGCATCCGTTTCCATCACTTCATGGTAAATAGATGGGAAAAAAGTGGAAGCAATGACAGATTTTATTTTCTTGTGCTCCAAAATCACCGTGGACAGTGACTTTAGCCATGAAATTAAAAGATGCTTGCTCCTTGGAAGGAAAGCTATGACAAACCTAGACACATCACTTTGCCAACAAAGGTCTGTGTAGTGGAAGCTAATGGTTTTTCCAGTAGTTAAGTACAGATATGAGAGATGGACAATAAAGAAGGCTGAGCGCCAAAGAATTGATGCTTTTGAACTGTGGTGCTGGAGAAGGCTCTTGAGACTCCCTTGGACTGCAAGGAGATCAAACCAGTCAATCCTAAAGAAAATCAGTCCTGAATATTCACTGGAAGGACTGATGCTGAAGCTGAAACTCCAATATTTTCAGTACATGATGTGAAGAACCGACTCATTGGAAAAAACCCTGATGCTGGGAAAGATTGAGGGCAGGAGGAGAAAGGGGTGACAGAGAATGAGATGGTTGAATGGCATCACTGACTCAATGGGCATGAGTCTGAACAAGCTCCAGGAGACAGTGAAGGACAGGGAAGCCTGGCTTCCCTGCAGTCCATAGGATAGGGTCTCAGAGTTGGATGTGACTGAGCAACTGAACAACAATAGTGAATAGGTTTGTTTTATATGGTCTGGATATTCAGAGTGGGTTCTTTGACCCATCCTGCAATTGTATGAGTAATTGGAATAGGTAAACCATGAAAATTTACTTGGGATTTATTAGAAAAGAGGCAATTTTAGCTCTTTGTTCACAACTTGGAAAGTGGAAACTATGTCTTAATGAATCCAGATGGCGAATCACATACCTTCAGAGGAGACATCCTCTAGGTTATGGGCAGGAGGACCAGGAATTTTGAGGCCTAACCTTTAAGGCAGCTATCTTATTTCTCCAGAAAATAGTCTTAAACCCTCACAATATTTGATTTTACTTTTTGGCAAAGTAAAGATGCAATTTTAAGTGGTTGAAGACAAGGAGACAGAAGGTGATGAGGATAAATCATGAAACAAGATACAAAATGTTTCATAAAAAAGACCAGGCTGGTTTGGTGAGGTTGTTTCTACTTGCCAAGATGCTAACAGACTTTTTGTTGTGTTTATTGAAGAAAGAGTCAAGGGACATCCCTGGTGGCCCAGTGGTTAAGACTCTGCCCTTCTACTGCTGGGGGCATGGGATCAATCCCTTGTCAGAGAACTAAGATCCTGCCCATCAAAAAAAATCCCATTGTGGCCCAAATAAATGAAATTTTAAAAATTAAAAAAAAATTATAAAAAGAAAGAGTTGAGTGTGTAAAAGTGGAGTATGGATGAAGAAATTATCTAGAACAAGTTTTCATGACACCATCAGTTTTACTATCAGGCACTTAATCTTTGTGCTTCTCCAAATTAATGTTTGCTTAACATTCCCAGAGTGCTCTGGATGTTCGTGAACTACTGCCTGACAGCCACGGAGATGGATTTTGGATTCCCTGGATTTGGTTTCATTTGTGATGTTCCTGTTTGTCCCCTAAATTATTAAAGCACACACAGGCAACACCCGTAACAGTTTTGTCTGGTTTACAAAACTGACATTCTTTTGGAGCTTGCTGTATGATAAGACCTTCTATCTGGCTCAGATGTAGGTCTTACAGACAGCCCCAACCTCAGATCAGCTCAGGTTTTCTGCATGTGCAAGTGGAACTGAAGCAGGAGACCCCTTGATCGATTTTGACAACACAGCTTCCTAAAGAACAAGAAGGAAAGTCAACTATAATAGTGACTCAGAGGGATGGGATGGGGAGGGAGTTGAGAGGGGGGTTCAGGATGGGGAATACATGTACACCCATGGCGGATTCAAGTCAGTGTATAGCAAAACCAATATAATGCTGTAAAGTAAAATAAATAATTAATTAAAAAAAACAAAAACAAAAACAGTGATGCGTTAATAACTGCAGGATGATGCTACACTTACAGTTTTTCAAAAAAAAAAGCATACAAAATATATTTTTATAAGAAAGATTAGGTTTTCGATGCAATTTCAAAACATCCTGATTCTGCTCTGCATTAGGCCTGCATCAAGTCCCAGAAGCAAAAATGTATCCCCAAGGGTTTGACATTCTTTCTTTTTGCTGTAAGCTGTAATACATCTACTTCTTAACCCAAGCTCTGCAAAAAAACAAACAAAAAAAAAAAAGGAAGAAATAGGAATCCTTGGAATTCTAATATTAATCTGCTTTCTACATTTTTTAGAAAAGGCTCTAAGTTAATACTTTTCTTACTGCTATTAATTATGCTGATGTATTTGTGTTTACCCTCAATTCATTATAATCTATCTTCGGCACTGTTGCTAAATCTGTGGAAGGAGAGAGATTTTTATTGCACAGATGAATTAGTTATTATTCTCAAAAGCTGAAGAATATGCCTATCTTGCTATCTGCATATTCTTTACTTTTTAGAATAACTCATATGTTTGAGAAACTGAGAAATAAAGCAGGATATATGATAGCATCATTTGCCACAGTCCATCAGCCTCACTCTTAAACTTTCTAAAATGTAGTTTTTACTGGTAATTATGCTTACGGGTGTTATAATTTTGACTATGCTTCATTGTTTTAGCAACACCGACCTGAACTCTGTTCAGTAATTTTCCTCGACAGAAGCATCAGTTCTTGTCTCATTTTCCAGGATGTGAGTGCTGCTCCATTTCATCTCAGGACTCCAGGGATGGCTTCCTATTCTCTTTCCTGCCCCTCTATAATTTTCCCTTCTCAGTTTCCACTCTCAGTGTATTATTGCACCAGTAATGGCATAAATCATGATTTCTCCCCAAGATCTTTTTCTGTTCATTTAGGTGAATGACTTTATCACCTTTTAAGGATTCATGAACTGATGTATCAATCAGTCATCAAATATTTATTGAATTTTCTTATGAGCTCAGCACCTTGCTGGAATTTTACAAGAATATAACAGTATTTCATCTTACTCTTTCTACTCATTTTCTATCTCTGGGTGCTGTTTGTTATTTTTGTCTGATATTTTAAGTGCCTACCTGTCATGGGTTGAGTGCTAAGTACAGTGGAATAGACTTTCCTCTCAACCTTAAGCTTCATAGCTCCTAAGTCTTCCTGGTTTTTCTTTCCACATTTGCAGTCCCCTCCCTTATGTCTGTCCCCCTTTCTCTCATGTTTTCTGGCCACAAGCAAGGTTTCAGGTGCTTCCTTGTCCACTGGATGTGAGTTTTGGTCTTTGAACATTAATCATCTGTCTTGAGCTCCTGGAACACTTCTTGCTGGGACAATGCTATTGCTTCAGAATTTTATCTAATGTCCAATTATACCCATTTAGTTTTTCCCATGATTCTTCTGCTGTCGTGCTTGAAATGAAATTGGATGAATCAGGCAAGGAATAAAATGTGTGTGTGTGTGTGTGTGTGTGTGTGTGTGTGTGTGTGACAGAAAGAGACAGAGAGACACACAAAGAAAGAAACACAGGCTGAGATAGAGAAAAACAGAGAAAAAGAGAAGAGAAAGAGACGGAATGACAGCATGAATTGACTTGACTTGTGTTTGTAGCTCCTTAGAGACTCAAGATGTGTGTATCTGTAGTTTAGTCAATGTTTTTGCATTTATATGTGTTCATGCTAAGTCACTTCAGTCGTGTCTGACTCTTTGTGACCCTATGGACTGTTGCCTCCTGATTCATCTGTCCATGGAATTCTCCAGGCAGGAATACTGGAATGGATTGCATGCCCTCCTCCAGGGGATCTTCCCGGCCCAGGGATTGAACCTACATTTCCTTCAGCTTCTGCATTGCAGGTGAATTCTTTACCACTGAGTCACTGGGAAGCCCCTCCATATTTCATCCATACAGTAACCCAAAGATCTACATTAGCTGGATGGGGTGTGGTCATTCCTCCATGAAAGCCATGGATCCCGGCTTCCTTTGTCATGCGGCTAATACACCTCCTAGAGTATGCTGGTCAAGAGAACTGTCTGCAGCGGAAATATTCTGTATTCGTGTCCTCCAGTGATGGTGGCCACTCACCCTGCATGGCCCTTTAGGGCTTGAACCATGGCTAGTGTGACTGAGGAACCAAACTGTTAATTTTATTGAATCTTTAATTTGTTTTTAAAAATTATTTACTTATTTATTTATTTTTGGCTAGACTGTGTCTTTGTTACTTTCTCTAGTTGCAGTGCAAAGTCTTCTCACTGTGGTGGCTTCTCTTGGTGTGGGCATGGCTTAGTTGCTCTGAGGCGTGTGGAATCTTACCAGATCAGGGATTGAACTTGTGTCCCCTGCATTGGCAGGGGAATTCTTATCCACTGCACCACCAGGGAAATCCTGATTGAATCTTTAATTTTACTTTAATTCATTTATATTTAGACAGCCACACATGGCTGGTAGCTACTGTCATGGACTTTAGCCTCTTTAATCACCTGCATGGTCAAGGCTAGGGATAAAGAACCCACCTTCCAATGCAGGAGACATAAGAGATGCAGGTTCAATCCCTAGGTTGGGAAGATGCCATTTCCTGGAGAAGGAAATGGCAACCCACTTCAGTATTCTTGGCTGAAGAATCCCATGAACAGAGGAACCTTGTGGTCTACAGTCCAGGGGTCTCACAGAGTTGAACATGACTGAAGCAACTTGGCATGCATGGTCAAGGCTAGACTTCTCTACCCAGGTACTGGTCAGTGGAAGAAAAGATTGCTCAGAGGAGGCACAGTGCATGAGGGCCTGACATTACACACATTACTTCTGTTCACATTCCACTAACTAGCTGGACTCAACTAATGGCAAAGAAGTCTGGGGATATATCCCCTGGTTGTTCAACGTATCCTGACTCCAACTTCTGCGGAAGAAGAACCGGGCAGGGCATGGTGTGCAATTGTTGTCACAGTTGCTCTGAGGTAGGGTTCAGTGATGACACAGTTTTTCAAAAGGTTAAAAAATGATTCTTATGTTCAGTCATAGTTGGCAACTCAGGGTCTACATAAAAGTATCTAAGGGTATCTTTTATTTAGTAGAACTGTTTCCATTAGACACACCCATATGGAGAGGTTAATAGCACACCCACTGTTGCATAGTGAGTGAGCACTTTGTAAATGCTGTGTGTCTTAGCTGACAGGAAGCTCATAGCTCATGTCAATCAGACGCCCACGAATCAGAGCCCTTATCAAGTGCCAAGCAGCATGAATGATGCTAAGTCAAGTAAGTGCAAAGCACAGATGAAGTTAGAAGGGCCTGGGACTCTCAGAGCATCTCTTGTTACTGCTTTGTTTTCGCAGAGTTATGTCATGCTCTGACTCAGACTGATACATGAGGTCCTGAAGGGAGGTGTGAATTTACATCACTCACGCATAACAGATGTTTATGTTATGGTGACTTTTTTTCAGATAGTTGCATAGCTAGTTATATTCAGGAATATTGGGAGAGTTACATTTTAAAGGGAGCCATGTTCCATAAACTCAGAGTTCCTTACTATAAGTGATCCCACACAACGAGGGACTTCCTTACAGAAGCAAACCACAGATAAGCACTCTCCTGTTAGCAAACATGGTTAACTCATTTGCTGGGATATCAGCCATTAGTCTTGTCCTGGGAAATTTGATGAGGTAAATCTTCTTCATGCCTGTTGGTGTTGCCCCTCCCCAAAAGGAGAGAATGAGTCACAAACATTTACTTCCTGGTGAATCTCAAGATTTCCCATGCTCTCATTGTGTGATTCATTCAAAACACGGCTTGAGTCCTTCCTGTGGGCAAGGTACTGTATAGCACTTATGGCATCTGGTGGCTTGTGCTCAAAGCCCAGAGAATCCACACTTGCCATGAGAATTTGGAACCTGTGTTTATTATCTCTTAAATAGGGATAATTCCACCCATCTTGGGCTTCCCTGATAGCTCAGATGGTAATGAATCTGCCTGCAACGCAGGATACCCGGGTTTGAAGCCTGGGTCAGGAAGATGCCCTGGAGAAGGGAATAGCAACCCACTCCAACATTCTTCTCTGGAGAATTCTATGGAGAGAGGAGCCAGGTGAGCTATAGTCCTTGGGGCCACAAAGAGTTGGACATAACCGAGTGACTGACACACACACACACACACACACACATAAGCTGCTCAGGCTTCCCTGGTGGCTCAGAGAGTAATAATCTGCCTGCAGTGCAGGAGACTCAGTTTCAGTCCTTGGATCAGGAAGATTTCCTGAAGGAGGCCATAGCAACCTACTCCAGTATTCTCGTCTAGATGATTCCATGGATAGAGGAGCCTGGCGGGCTATAGTCTATGGGGTCGCAAAGAGTCTGACACTAATGAGTGACTAACATTTTCACTTTTCATAAGGTGCTTGCAAGCAATTGCCTTAAAATATGCCACACTGTAAACTTCTGGCTTTAGCTCTTAATTTATCTTTGTTTTGTTAGTGACTATAATTTCTCAAGGCATGACAGCAGGTTCTCCTATTTCTCTCTTAATAGACCTAAAACAAAAAGAAATAACCTTTTCTAAATGTTATATGCGAAGAGTTGACTCATTGGAAAAGACCCTGATGCTGGGAGGGATTGGGGGCAGGAGGAGAAGGGGATGACAGAGAATGAGATGGCTGGATGGCATCACCGACTCGATGGACGTGAGTTTGAGTAAACTCCGGGTGTTGGTGATGGACAGGGAGGCCCGGCGTGCTGCGATTCATGGGGTTGCAGAGAGTTGGACATGACTGAGCAACTGAACTGAAGTGAACTGAGATGCTATATGATGTAAAAGTTTCCTCCACGTGTTCTGATCCCCTTACCCATTTTTACTTTATTTACTTTCCAATTAATAAAAAACCCACAGAATTCTATTGTATCTAAATATTGAGAAAGCTCCAAACTCTGAGAACGAGGAATATCTCCATACTAAAATAAGACTTGCCCTTGAAGCAATGCTATGCTGTGGAATGCTGGTGCTCTGTTTGAGGACTATGGGTGGGAAAGGCTGGAAGAAAGCCTTGGTTTTCTGGGTTGCTTCATGTTACAAAGGAAGTGACATTTGAGTAGGAGCCAGGCGGGTGAGTACTTTTTCCAGGCAGAGATGGGAAGACCTTCGAAATATTTCAGCTCTCAGCAGACTTATATACTCTGCTTACGGTAGAGGTTGAAAGTTGTGTCTTGGTAATTTGAGAAGACATTGCAGAGTCTCACATCTAACAAGCTATTAAAACACCCTTGATTACTAGTCGTACCATCAGGAAAAAAACCTCTGTGACACCAGCAAAGTTTAACTGTGGCGCCTCTGATTATTCCCTCTCAGCAGTTTCCAAAGAGTCCACCTGCAATGCAGGAGCCACAGGAGATGCAGTTTCGATCCCTGGGTCGGGAAGAGAAGGAAATGGCAACTCACTCCAGTATTCTTGCCTGGGAAAGAAGAACAGAGGAGCCTGGTGGACTGTAGTCCATGGGATCACGAAGAATCCGACACGACTGAAGTGTCTTAGCATGCACTGTTTGGATGCTGAAAAAGCGTCACCTCTCGGCTGAATGACTCCACTACTAGATGGAGCAGAAGCCTCCTGGTTTGTGTCTCTAGACTGGCAACAGTGAGTGACAGACAGTAGGACAGATTTCTGGAACCAGAGTGACGTTTGAGGCTCTGTCTTAGACTGTTCATCTTATTTTCCACAAGCCAAGCAGCTCAGTCCAGCTAAGTGGTGGTCTCTAAAGCCCGTGGAGTAACAGCACACGCTGGTAGGGTGTGTGGTGGAGAACAGCTCACGAAGACGTAGAGAAACCCATTGCCTTTACAACCAGAGCTTTCTTCTTTTCACATTTTTTCTCTAACCACTAAAAGATAATTTCAGAATGGTTATTAGTGAGTTTTACTTTCTGACAACACCTCTTCTTGTCAAAGGAAAAATTATACCTTCTAGCTTTTGTTATATGGGGCTTTTGTTCTGTTTTTTTTTAATTGTTATCTTTTATTTTTATTTGTTTAAAAACATTGACAGTGCTGTGTGGCTTGTGGAATCTTAGTTCCCTGACCAGGCATCGACCCTTCCCCACAGCAGCAGAAGTGTGAAGTCCTAACCATTGGACTGCCAGGGAAATCCATATTGTTATCTTTTAGGGTTTTGTTTTTCCACCTCAGAGATTTCATATATGTATATCACCTTAACAATCAATATTAACAATTTACATACATACATTGTATATGTCTAAGTGTATAAACATGCCTTAATAATACTACATATACACACTGTATATGTCTAGGTGTATACACACAGACACAGAAGGACTGTACAAAAAAGATCTTCATGACCCAGATAATCACGATGGTGTGATCACTCACCTAGAGCCAGACATCCTGGAATGTGAAGTCAAGTGGGCCTTAGAAAGCATCACTATGAACAAAGCTAGTGATGAACAAAGAGGTGATGGAATTCCAGTTGAGCTATTTCAAATCCTGAAAGATGATGCTGTGAAAGTGCTGCACTCAGTATGCCAGCAAATTTGGAAAACTCAGCAGTGGTCACAGGACTGGAAAAGGTCAGTTTTCATTCTAATCCCAAAGAAGGGTAATGCCAAAGAATGCTCAAACTACCACATAATTGCACTCATCTCACACGCTAGTAAAGTAATGCTCAAAATTCTCCAAGCCAGGTTTCAGCAATACGTGAAGCACAAACTTCCAGATGTTCAAGCTGGTTTTAGAAAAGGCAGAGGAACCAGAGATCAAATTGCCAACATTCGCTGGATCATTGAAAAAGCAAGAAAATTCCAGAGAAATATCTATTTCTGCTTTATTGACTGTGCCAAAGCCTTTGACTGTGTGGATCACAATAAACTGTGGAAAATTCTAAAAGAGATGGGCATACCAGACCACCTGACCTGCCTCTTGAGAAACCTATATGCAGGTCAGGAAGCAACAGTTAGGACTGGACATGGAACAAAAGACTGGTTCCAAATAGGAAAAGGAGTATGTCAAGGCTGTTTATTGTCACCCTGCTTATTTAATTTATACACAGAGTACATCATGCAAAACGCTGGGCTGGATGAAGCACAAACTGGAATCAAGATTGCCAGGAGAAATATCAATAACCTCAGATATGCAGATGACACCATCCTTATGGCAGAAAGTGAAGAGGATCTAAAAAGCCTCTTGATGAAAGTGAAAGAGGAGAGTGAAAAAGTTGGCTTCAAGCTGAACATTCAGAAAACTAAGATCATGGCATCTGGTCCCATCACTTCATGAGAAATAGATGGGGAAAAAGTGGAAACAGTGTCAGACTTTATTTTTCTGGGCTCCAAAATCACTGCAGATGGTGACTGCAGCCATGAAATTAAAAGACGCTGACTCCTTAGAAGGAAAGTTATGACCAATCTAGAGAGCATATTAAAAAGCAGAGACATTACTTTGTCAACAAAGGTCCATCTGGTCAAGGCTATGGTTTTTCCAGTGGTAATGTGTGAATGTGAGAGCTGGACTGTGAAGAAAGCTGAGCGCCAAAGAATGGATACTTTTGAACTGTGGTGTTGGAGAAGACTCTTGAGAGTCCCTTGGACTGCAAGGATATCCAACCAGTCCATCCTAAGGGAGATGAGTCCTGTGTGTTCATTGGAAGGACTGATGCTGAAGCTGAAACTCCAATACTTTGGTCACCTCATGCAAAGAGTTGACTCGTTGGAAAAGACCCTGATGCTGGGAGGGATTGGGGGCAGGAGGAGAAGGGGACGACAGAGGATGGGATGGCTGGATGGCATCACCGACTCGATGGACATGAGTTTGAGTAAACTCTGGGAGTTGGTGATGGACAGGGAGGCCTGGCGTGCTGCAATTCATAGGGTCACAAAGAGTCGGACTCAACTGAGCTACTGAACTGAACTGATACACATATACACATATATGTGTATATAGTTATAATTCAATAAGACGAAGAATTGTCTGTTGGGGGTAGTTTAAATGAAGAGCTCGTGGTTCAGGCCAACAGAAATAAATTGTGAGCCACATTAATAAAGTAAGAAGAAATAGGTAGAATTAATATTAATAATATGTTTTATTTAAACCAATGTATCCCCAATATTATAATTTCAAAGGCAATAATATAAAAAAGAATGAATGAGATATTTGACTCTCAAAGGCAGTAAGATAAAAAAGAATGAATGAGATATTTTACTCTCTTCATTTTTTTTCTTCATACAATGTCTTCAAAGTCCAGTGTGTGCTTTATATTCACAGCAGCTCTCAGTTTGGACGGGCCATGTTTTTACGTGCTTAGTGGCCACACAGCAAGAGTGATCACTGTGTTGGACATAGAACTCGAGGCTTCCCCAAAGGTATATCAGAATCATGATACCATTTGTGGATCATAAGGTATAAGCTTGTTTTAAAATTCCATGTAAAATTACTACTTGTTTTTCCTACCATGAGTGACAGGTAAAGAAATTGTCTGTCAATGCAGGAGATGTAAGAGATGTGGGTTCGGTCCCCAGGTCGGAAAGAACCCCTGGAGGAGGGCACAGCAACCCCCTCCAGTATTCCTCCCTGGAGAATTCCATGGACAGAGGAGCCTGGTGGGCTACAGTCCATGGGATCACAAAGAGTCTGACATGACTGAAGCAGCTCAGCACACACGCACAGGCACCATGAGAGGCAACCAGGGGAGGGGCAGTCATACTCAAATATTACTGCTGTTTCTAATTCACTTCTGAATTAGAGAGAAAGAGAGATTTTCCTCCTTTTCTTTCTTCCCCCAAATTGCATATTGGATTTATCAATCCTCTACATCACTCTGCCTAAATAATTGTGTCACTTTTTAAAAATGCTGCAATTGCTATGAAATAGTCAATCAAACTGTAATTTGACCTTGGATTTAACATGCAGCCTAGAGAATAATTCTTGTGTAATGGCCTCTTTTTCTGGTCACATGTTCTCACTTACAAAAAACAGCCCTGCAATATGTGTGTCATCACACATAAATGACCATCGTCATGGCTGATGGGTGCATTGGAGTTCACCGAATGGAAGGATCATTTTTCATGTCCCATTTTAGCAATGACTCTTTCTGGGGAGTCATGCACTATGAGGGCAATGCAGGGACCATCAATAACTAGAAGATCCTCCCAGATCTTGTCAGCCGAGTGAGGCAGCTCTAAGCGTCTTCACTTTGTTTCCCAGCTCAGCTCAAGGCCATAGTCACAGTCTCTAAACACAGCATTTCTCGGCTGTATGGGTACAAGTGATCTGGTAGCAAGGTGGCCAGGGTGATAATCACAGCTGTGTGTGTGTGTGTGTGTGTGAACTCAGTCGTGTCTGACTCTTTGCAACCCTGTGGATTGTCGCCCATCAAGTTCCCCTGTCCAAGGGAGTCTCCAGGCAAGAATACTGGAGTGGGTTGCCATTTTCTTCTCCAGGGGATCTTCCAACCCAGGGGTCAAATCCACATGTCTTGTGTCTCCTGCATTGGCAGGCGGGTTCTTTACCTCTAGTGGCATCTGGGAAAGTCCAAACACAGCTAAGACTTAGTTGTGTTCATTCGATAAGTTGTGTCTGACTCTGCGATCCCAAGGACCAGGCTTCCCTGACCTTCCCTATCTCCTGGAGTTTGCTCAAATTCAAGTCCACTGAGTTGGTGATGCTCTCTAAAAGACTTAGTTAGAGGCAAAGGGGAAACCAATAATTTTCTAATTCACTGGATTACTTAGCAAGAGTTTTCATAAACATTTACTACTGGTTTTCCCTAATATGAAAAACCCGAATGAACTTTGTGGCCAACCCAATACATGTGAGCCAGCATCCCACAGAGCAACAGTGGAAGAAGAATGTGATATCATATCATCGTCCACAGAACTCGAAGTCACCTAAGAGAAAAGAAATCGACACAAATAACTGCAGCACAGAGCAGTATGAGAAATATGTGAATAAGGAGAAAACATTGCTTGCTGAGGCTTCCAGGAGATGGAGGAGGCATGAGGAATGAGGGGTGTAGGGTGGACAAAATCTGGACAATGGCAATTCTGCTTTGGTTTGATGATAGGGTTTAACTGAAAGGATGGGAAAGGGGGTCTGGTCATGATCCGAGAAGTAGTCATTGAAGACCTAAGAGAAAAGTAAAGTGAAAGTGAGTTGCTCAGTCAAATCCAACTCTTTGTGACTCCATGGACTATACAATCCATGGAAATCTCCAGACCAGAAAACTGGAATGGGTATCCTTTCCCTTCTCTAGCAGATCATCCTGACCCAGGATTTCCTGCATTGCAGGCAGATTCTTTACCAACTGAGCTATCAGGGAAGTTGAGGATTTCATGTAGCATAAGATCATCAAAGTTTAAAAACAAGACAGAATAAGACAAGGAAAAAATCTAAAGGATTTCAGAGGTGGAGAACACAGCTGGTGTAGATGCTAATGGAGGTTTCTGGTGTTAGGACATGCCTGATGGAATTCACATGATGCCCTTTGGGAAAAGCTGAGGCTGAAGACAGCATCTCTGTGCTTTAACAGTGAAAGCTGGTTCAGGGTCGCCTGTGATGCTTCAGAAAAAGCTGCGAGGGCTGGAGCTAGAGTTTTCTTTAATGTGAAATATCAGAACATTTGAGACAAACACAATGAAAGAAGAGAGATTTTAAATTTCAAAGTGAATGTTTTTAAGTAAAATTCATGCTTTTCAGGAATCAAGTTTTAGTTAATTTGAGCCTACTTGAAAATTTTTTAAAGTAGGATTTGGCACATAAACAGATTCAATAATGCTAAACAATTTTCCTTCATTTCTTTCCTGTTTCAGATTAAATTTTTCATCCTGTTTATTTTAGAGCACATGACAGTCAACTTCACATCTACCTGGAGGTGATCCCAAAATGTCGTTTGCTTTGAACCAGAAATGTTTTTTCTACAAAAATATTACTGTGAATGATGCTTGGGGTACCCAAACCAGCACCATCAAATCTCAGCACATGCAGTAAGATGAGAATGTGGATGTGAACCCCAAGCCGGGTCTGCTGTGAGCTTGAAGCTCCCGTGAGCCCCAGGCTTGACTTCTCCTGATCTTAATGAAAGGTCTGCACTGTCTGAGCTCTAAGCTCTGTCCCCCAACCTTAGAGGACAAAGGAGTTGATTCAGGGCCACATGAACTCCTGTTGTTATAGAAAAGCACTACTTGGGGTTCCCTGACCTCTGCCTGCTGGAACCCTACCCCTGGTGGGGCAGGAGGCGGTGACCGTCACATCCGCTCCACGGGGCAGGCTGCCCACACACCACCTCCATACCCCCTTCAGAGGCACTGCCTCAGTGCTTGACTTCCAGCCTAGACTGAGATCTGGACCAAGGATTGCAGGAAGTGAATGGAGGAAAAGAACAAGGATTCACAGGAGAACGTTCGTCATGACCAAGGTGGCCAGGATTTGTGGTTGAGCATGGATGTTGATGAGAGGTGGGAGGCGTTGGGGCCAGTTATTCCATCTGCCCTCACCTCCCTGTGCCCCCTGCTCTGGGCCTGGTGAGGATGACCCTGCCAGGAGCATCAGCCGCGGTATTCTGACTGCTCGTCCCCTGGAGGCAGAACCCCAGAACAGTGGCTGCTCCATCCTCCTCACATCTCTTGGCCCCAACCTGGTGTCTCCACCAGCAACTAGGAATTTCCTTGGTTACTGCTCCTGCCAGGCAGCCTTCACTCCCCCTCCAGCTGCAACTGCGCCCACAGCTCCAAGGAGGGTAACTGCTGTGCTGGGGTGCCCCACCATCCCTTAATTCCCCTGAACCTACTCACACAAGTGTGTCTAGTATCTAATCATTTATTATCATCTCTTTGAACCAGTTAGAACTGGACATGGAACAACAGACTGGTTCTAAATAGGAAAAGGAGAACGTCAAGGCTGTATATTGTCACCCTGCTTATTTAACTTATACACAGAGTAGATCATGAGAAACTCTGGGCTGGATGAAGCACAAGCTGGAATCAAGATTGCCGGGAGAAATATTAATAACCTCAGATATCTTATGGCAGAAAGTAAAGAGGAACTAAAAAGCCTCTTGATGAAAGTGAAAGAGGAGAGTGAAAAAGCTGGCTTAAAGTTCAACATTCAGAAAACTAAGATCATGGCATCTGGTCCATCATGAGAAATAGATGGGGAAAGAGTGGAAATAGTGGCTGACTTTATTTTTCTGGGCTCCAAAATCACTGCAGATGGTGATTGCTGCCATGAAATTAAAAGACGCTGACTCCTTGGAAGGAAAGTTATGACCAACCTAGGTAGCATATTAAAAAGCAGAGACATTGCTTTGCCAACAAAGGTCTGTCTAGTTAAGGCTACGGTTTTTCCAGTGGTCACGTATGAATGTGAGAGTTGGACAGTGAAGAAAGCTGAGCACCGAAGAATGGATGCTTTTGAACTGTGGTATTGGAGAAGACTCTTGAGAGTCCTTTGGACTGCAAGGAGATCTAACCAGTCCTTCCTAAAGGAGATCAGTCCTGGGTGTTCATTGGAAGGACTGATGCTGAAACTCCAATACTTTGGCCACCTCATGCAAAGAGTTGACTCATTGGAGAAGACCCTGATGCTGGGAGGGATTGGGGACAGGAGGAGAAGGGGACGACAGAGGATGAGATGGCTGGATGGCATCACCAACTCGATGGACATGAGTTTGAGTAAACTCCGGGACTTGATGATGAACAGGGAGGCCTGGCGTGCTGCGGTTCATGGGGTCGCAAAGAGTCAGACACGACTGAGTGACTGAACTGACTTGAACCATTTGGGTAGAATTAAGTTTCCTGCTGGGCAATCATAACCTAATGGTCTAAGAGAGGATGTTCAGTCTTTATTCTCCACTGGCCCTCCCAGGGTTCCTTCTCCCCCAATTTCAAATGGAAAATACACTTTTCACCCTGAGTCAGGCAGCTAAGAATCGAGAGAAAGGGAGTAAGCTGGAAGGAGAGAGAAAGCAAGTGGTGGTTACAGTTTAAATTGTAAAGCAAAGTGATGTTGGAGGTGGTGGAAAAATGAAGGAAAATTTGGGGCTTGCTGTGGACTCTGAAATTACATAGCCCTCAAGGATTTTTAGAAAACATATATGGATCTCTACTTTGGTTGTTGTCTTATTTCTGTTTTTATTGATATGTGATTGATGTCCTCCATTAATTTCAGAGGTATAACATGATCATTTAATATTTGTAACTATTATTAAATGATCTCCATAGTAAGTCTGATTATCACTCATCACCACTCATAGATACAATATTTTTTCTCACGAAGAGAACTTTTCAGATTTACTCTGTTAGCAACTTTGAAATGTACAATATTATTAACCATGGTCATCATGATGTACATCCCCATGATTGACATATTTATAATTAGAAGTTGGTACCACTTGACCACCTTCACTTATTTTCACAGGTACGGAGTTTCCTCAAAAAGGTCAGGGTAGAAACGACCATATTTCTCTGCATATTTATCTGAAGGAAATCAAGACAGTAGTTTGAAAAGATATCTGCACCTCCATGTTCATTGTGAGATTATCTACAAAAGCCAAGACATGGAAATGGCTCAAATGTCCACTGGTGGTTAGATGGATAAAGAAAATGTAGACATATAGCTATAGATGTACAGTGGAGAAGGAAATGGCCACCCACTCCAGTTTTCTTGTCTGGAGAACCCCATGGACAGAGGAGCCGGGTGGGCTGCAGTCCTTGGGGTCACAAAGAGTTGGACACAACTGAGCAACTGAACAACAACAGTAGATGTACACAGTGGAATATTATTCAGCCAAAACCAGAAAGGAAATCTTGCCATTTCCTGCAATGTGAATGGAACTTAAAAGGTGTTATGCTCTTTTGAAACATCCCACCCTCACCTTCTCCCACAGAGTTCAAAAGTCTGTTCTGTATTTCTGTGTCTCTTTTTCTAAATGAAAGAAATCAAACAGAGAGAAATAAGTACTGTAGGACCTGTTTCTTTGTCTCAGTTTTTGATCTGTAGTTAAATCACACAAGTTCTGGATATATAGGGTTTTGTATTTGGACAATGACATCTTTCTCCCTCTATAGAAGTGAAGCTTGTTTTCTTGAACAAAATTAGGTTTCTTAAAGCCTCCTCTCCACATTCAACCTGCTCCCCCACTTCCTTCCCAGAACCTTTTCTGGGTGGAAGAGTAGGGTCCAGGGGGTCTGTTTTATTCCAGCCTAGTGCATGGGGTTAAATACCAGGCCTGCACTACTTAAGGAGCAAGGACGCTGTGGCAGTCCACTGACAAAATCTGGAGACATTCACATCGTGAGTCATCTTTCCCAGCATGACCTTGGGTTTAATTTCAGGCTCACCCATCACTCGACACTTTTCTCCTTGCTTGATTTTTGACATCCATCAGGAAGGATTTATTCATTCACTCCCTGAGAAAGCTATTTCCGGAGATTTCACCGTTGTGGACTCTTTAAGCACTCTGGGTGGCATCCTGTAATTATCAGCATCTGATGACTTAAGTATTTTTACTATTTCTTAATGCCTTTTAGGCCTTTTTTTTGGCATGCATTTCTCTTATTGCCTGTTACAAGCATAATTTTGGATCTGAAAATAGCATTAAAACTCATCTACTAACCCATCCACCTACCCCTCAATTAGCATCAGAAAATCTGACTTTCAGACTAGTTATGTGATTTTCAAAGGGTGAGACACCTAATTACTGAAAAATCAAAAGCTAGAACCCAGTCTTCCTATGTCTCAGGCCAAGATAACATTTTTCTAACCCTGGGTATTTTTTCATTTCTTTTGGAGTCTGATTGATTATGCTTGCATTTATGCCTGAGCAATACAAACAACAAGACAGAATCTGAATATTAAACCTCTGGAAGTTTGGTTTGTATTCAGAGCATGTGCTTTGATCTCTTCATCTCCTATGAACTGTATTTAGAGTAAAAATAAACAGGTTAATACACTGTCTTGCCCGTCTCAGATAGAAGTCAGAGATCAAGTGAGTGATGGATTTGGGAACCCAAAGTGACAGGAGATCTTAAATGTATACGGAGAATTCTGGTAAACAAGTCAGCCTGTAGGCACCTGTTGGCATCTTTGAGAGGGCGGCTCTGTGCAGTGAGTGCTAAAGGGCTCTGTCGCTGGTGATGCAGGTGGGTGGGCTTTGCTAAGCTCCTAAGAGCTTAGAGTCTGAAACAACCCCAAATGTTTATTATGTCATTTTGAGACCTAAAAGGGCAGAAAAGTGTCCACACAAACAGCTTAAAATGTAATAAATGTAAATAGATGTATCTGAGGGGGTGATCATTTATTTCTTCAAGGCCATAAGCTACTCTATTTTGTTGATATCATAGACAGCAAAGAGAAACAGAGACAGACTGTTTAATAAATCTAGCTACAGAAAGAGTATGACTACATAGAGATATAAATGTAGACACACGATCACTGGCATCTCTTAAACTGTTTTGGCCTAGCATGTGTGCTCAGTCGCTTCAGTCATGTCTGACTCTTTGCAGCCCTGTGGACTATAGGCCACCAGTCTCCTCTGTCCATGGGATTCTCTAGGCAAGAATACTGGAATGAGCTGCCATTTCCTTCTCCAGGGGATCTTCCCTACTCAAGAATCAAACCAAGAGTTTGATTACCCAAGAGTTCTCCTGTGTCTCCTGCATTGCAGGAGGATTCTTGACTACTGAGCCACCTGGGAAGCCCCTGTTTTGCCCTAGACCTGGGTCCTAATCAGTGTGCAATTTATGCTGCCTCATCAGAATTTAGTGAGTTGGGTTCTGAGCCCTGTATTTTGTTCCTGGCTGCAGGGCACTAAACGAATTTCCAAGTGGCAACCTGAATTCATTTTGATTGGGCCTTAGAAAATGATAGAGACAGTGAACAGCTTTTTGATAATATGATTATTTATTATACATTATTATCTGTTAGTAATTCCACTCAAAACTCAGGCAAGGGCAGGGACTCTATAGGATGGAACCCTGATCTTTTCCACAATCCTTGTCACCTCCTGCTCTATCCTTGACTCTGTCCATTTGCAAGGCTGTCTTCATGCTGTACTTGAGAAGTCTCCTCTTTCAGCCTCTGCAGACCCACCACCACCCACTATGGAGGGCTCACTGGATACACTACATCTCTGGTAGTGGATCCCTTTACAGGTGCTGGTTGGTCCAACCAATGGAGAGTCAACAGGTCAGAGGATAAGGAGAGTCAAGTCAAGATGATTATCTCCCCATGTCCATCCCTGCCCTCAGGTCTGCCTGGGGTTGATGGGTCCTTTAATAGAGGTCACCGTTCCTCTTAAGATGGGTCTTTCTGAGGACTCTCCCTATAAGCTTATCTGATTTCCAATGACTTCTCCCTCCTCTCAGCCCTTTGAGACCAAGGGTGGTTACATTTCCATGGTTACTAGTTTCAAGCTACTGCACTATCTCCAGAGCTACTCCTGTGTCCTGCTCACACCATTGTAAATGGTGCCTTATTAAGCCTACCTCGAATGACCCTAATATCAGTATATCACCTGTTTCCCACTCTGGGTCCATCTAATAAGTCTCCCCTAAAGTATTATATAGGAAATCAACCCTGACTACTCATTGGAAGGACTGATGCTGAAGCTGGAACTCCAATATTTTGGCCACCTGATGTGAAGAGCTGAGTCACTGGAAAAGACTCTGATGCTGGGAAAGATTGAAGGCATGAGGAGAAGGGGACGATGGAGGATGAGATGGTTGGATGGCATCACTGACTCAACGGACATGAGTTTGAGCAAGCTCCGGGAGATGGTGGAGCACAGGGAAGCCAAGTTTGCTGCAGTCCATGGGGTTGCAAAGAGCCAAACATGATTGCGTGACTGAGCAACAACAACAAAGTATCATAGCATTCTGACAAAAAGTCATTGTTTCCCTTATTTTGTAGTTTTGACAAATCCCTGGGAAGTTTAGAGAAAGTCTTTATGCAGAATGGCTTTAGACAAGAAGTTTGAATGTCTTTTCTGTTGTCTGTTTTCCTGCTGGAGAGTAACTTGAGGTGATCACCATGGAGATACCACCATTACTGTCACTCCAGGCATTTGAGGGCAAAAAAGTGGTGATCCAGTTATAGAAAGTACTAAATCTTGTTCTAAAAAGGTGAAGTAAGTCGATACAAGCAAACAGAAAACCATTAAGAATATGTTCTCATTCTCTTTAAGCCTTTAGCTGGTTCAAGAGTTTAGAGGCAAGTCTTTAGAAATCACTCCATTAGCAAGTCAATGGGATGATACAGTGGACAAACACAAATTGACATCTTGAGAAATGAGAAGCCTTTCAAAGCTGACCAGTCCATCTCATCTGGCAGCACGCCTGAGGGAGTTCTGAGAAGTCTGCATGGTCCTTTCATCTTGATGACTTGCTTGAAGGTGATGGGGCAGGATTGGGATGGGAATTAACCACAGGTTTCTTAAGATAAGCTTCAATCAATAAAGACCCACTGTTGGAAATGATGAAGTCTGGGGAGTCTCATTTCAATTAACCAAAGACAGGCAAGCAGGGAGAGCAGAGGATAGTTGTGACTCTTCACCTACTTATGATAAAAGGTGGTTGTATTTAAATCCACTTGTTTCATTTCTATGAAGTGCAATGATGCAAAGGCAAAGTTCTACATTAGAAATAGTGGTTCCTGAACTTCCTTGGCAGTTCAGTGGTAAGACTCCAAGCTTCCGGTGAAGGAGGCATGAGTTCGATCCCTGGTTGAGGAATTAACATTCCACATGCCTCAAGGTGTGACCAAAAGAAAAATGGTGGTTCCAGGGACAAAGGGAGTGTGTTGAACTTCTCAGGTAGTCTTAAACTTTTCAACTCTGTGGCCAGGCTTTGCAGAATCAGAAGACAATGTGCCCACTTTACTTTTAGGAGTAATGCATGCTCTGGGTGTGAGCTTCCCAGGTGGTGCTAGCAGTAAAGGATCCACCTGCCAATGCAGGAGACATAGGTTCCATCCCTGGAAGATCCCCTGGAGAAGGAAATGACAACCCATTCCAGTATTCTTGCCTGGGAAATTCCATGGGCAGAGGAGCCTGGTGGACTACGGTCCATGGAGTTGCAGAGTCGGACGTGACTGAGTGACTAAACAGCAACAATAACAAAATCCTCTGGGTGCACCATAGTGGGCCATTCAAAAAGTGCAGAAGTAACAACAGAAATCAGGATGCATAGCTGGAATGTCAGAGCCTCTTCCTTCAGACAGCTAGCTAACTCAGCAAAGAAATTTAGCTTTGCAAATATTCAGGGGTATTTTGGCCATGTGATGAAAACTACCTCATGAATCTTTGTCCTCCCCTTTATAAATTAAAATATACAAACATGGATACAATCTGAATAATGTCTACCAATAATTTACTTAATGGCAGCTCAGTTTTATACTCCTTTAAGGGAGGCTGGCAAATATACAATCGGTAATGAGAAAGTATAAAAACAAAAGTAACTCATCCAGAACTAACAGAGTAAATCACTTAAGGGAACATTAAGCCCTAATTGTAGATATAACACATATTAATCTCCCCGTGATGACACCAGGGGATGGGTTTGCAGATGGGTATTCCACTGCCTGGCACAGGGGAGGAAGGTACAGATGCAGCCCCAGAGGTCTCTGTTTGGATGCTAATCCAGGCATCTAGAAGGCTAGGTGGGCATGTGGTTACAAGAGTAGATATATAGGTATAACTGCATCAGTGTGCCATGCACCTGAAATTAACACGACATTGTAAATCAAATATACTCCAATATAAAATAATTTTTTTGACTTTTAAAAATCACTTTATTTAGATACAGTTTACATTTCATAGAATTCACTGTTTATATACACAATCACTGGATTTTAGTTTACTTATAGAGTCATGATCATCACCATAATCTAAGTTTATAATGTTTTTCTCCCCCTAAATAGAAACCCTGTTCCTAGTAGTGGTCACTCTCCATCCTCACTCTCACCAGCCCCCAGCCCTAGGCAACCACAGTCCTGTGGAATTGTTTCCTTAGGTTTGCCTCTTCTGGACATTCTGTACAAGTGGAATCATCCAGTATGTGGTCTTTTATGTGACTTTTTCTCCCTTTGCATAACGTTCTCAAGGTTCATCTGAACAACGTTCTAACCGGTATCAGCACTTCACTTCTTATTATGGCTGAATAATACTCTCTTGTGTGGATACACGGCTTCCCTAGTGGCTCAGCTGGTAAAGAATCTGCCTGCAGTGCAGAAGACCTGGGTTCAATACCTGGGTTGGGAAGAGCCCCTGGTGAAGGGAAAGGCTACCCACTCCAGTATTATGGCCTGGAGAATACCATGGTATAGTCCATGGGGTCGCAAACAGTCAGACATGACTGAATGACTTTCACTTTCACTTGCGTGGATATACAATATGATTACTTTTTGTAACAAAATATTTTAAATTTACAAAATAAGTTTTTAATTAAAAACTAAAATATATAATGGACAGAAAACCCTGGCAACACAACACTAGTGCTGCCAATGTGGAACATAAAAGGATATTCACCTTGGAACATCACTGAGCTTTCTTGTGTCAGCTCAAAGGTGCTTGATATGTGGCAAAGCTCAGCTATTTACTGTTAAATGTTTACATTTACCTTTGAGAGGTGGGAGGTAGGCAAGAAGTTTCAAACGATATCCACTATCAATTTCTCAGCTGAGTGAAAGTGGCCAGTTATGACCACTGGTTCTCATGATAGAAGCAACTCCAGCTTCTAAAATAAACTAAAGACCTTGAGTAATGAGAAGCCATGGTGGGTCTGATGTCACAGCAGTTCTTGGCTTTGTTTCCTGGAAAGAGTAGACCCTGACACGAGGGGCTCCATATGGTTGGTTTATTTTGGGAGTTGATTGGGAAGCCCAGGGATGGGGATGGAATGAATGGACAGGAGTGGAGGGAAGGCCAGTCCAGGGCATGTTGTGGGAAAGATTTCCACTGCCTGTCAGCAGCAGGGAACTGCTTCCTCAGGGGTCTTTGTGGAGAGCTGTGAGACAGGCAACTGATCTTTCACAGGACAGCAAGGTACAGAAGAGGGGCTACTTTTCTACAGGAGTCTGTCTCCTTTGAAGAAGGGAAAGCCTGGGATTGTGGATGTCCTCCTGCTTTGAGCTGGGCCATAGAGTCTGAATTTCTTGAGGGAAACACACACGGAGAAAGAAGAAACTGTGTGCAAAAGGAGAGATACTGTCCCTCCCACGGGAGATGCCATCCGGCTGTGTCTGTGCAGCCCAGTGACAGGGTGCGGCCGGGATGAGGGCAGGTCAAGGGGCTCCTTGATGGTTCATGAGGGGGAGGACCCTAAGGATTTGCTTTTGTATGCATTTTGTTATCTTTAAGATGTCTTAGTAGTGGGATGCTGGAGAAGTGGGGTGTCTTAGTATCTGCCAAGGGCTGGACCAGATATAAGTATTCTTATTATCTGTTTCTTTTCAAGTCTTCTCTCTATAGTAGAATCTACCCAAGTATGTTCTTTTTCTTTTTTTAAGATTTTTTTTTGATGTGGACTATTTTTAAATCTTTATTAAATTTGTTACAATATTGTTTCCATTTTTCTATTCTGTTTTTTAATGTTTGTTTGTTTTTGGTTAGAGGCATGTGGGATCTTAGGTCTTTGACCAGAGACTAAACCCCTGCATTGGAAGGCAAAGTCTTAACCACTGGACCACCAGGGAGGTCCCTACTCTGGTTAAGTTCTTATACTGTTTCAACAGTGAAAGTGCAGAGCCTTCAGGTTTTATTCTTCTGGGGACCCACACAGCATTATGGTAATAGCTGGCATCTTGCCTCTATGCACTGGGATGAAGACAAAAACCATGGAGCCAGATTTTGAACAGTCTCGTTTGGCTGTGTCCTCTCGCTGGAGGGAAGGACACCTGGTCTGCAGCCTTCTCTCCCTTCAGCAGCTGGTACCTCCTGGCTTCAAAGCTTCCACAGCTACTCTGCACAGACACACATACGCACACACACTCACCCCCACACTCACACACACACGTTGTCTCCTTTCAGACACAAAAAGCTCTCTCTCTTTTTTGTATATTTTATTGAATGATTCTTTAAATTCTATAGTGCTTGACAATTTTCAAAAGTTTCATACACATGATTTTATGTAATCCCATAATAATACCCTTCTTCCCCCTACTCCTATCTTGTCCCTCCCCCACTTCCCTCTTCCTACGGAAACCACTAGTTTGTTTTCTGTATCCGTCACTCTGCTTCTTTTTTGTATTATTCATTACAAAGCCCAGACTTTATTTTCCTGGGCTCCAAAATCACTAGCAGATGGTGATTGCAGCCATGAAATTAAAAGACGCTTCCTCCTTGGAAGAAAAGCTATGACAAACCTAGACAGCATATTAAAAAGCAGAGACATCACTTTGCTGACAAAGGTCCGTAGAGTCAAAGCTATAGTTTTTCCAGTAGTCATATATGGATGTGAGAGACGGACCACAAAGAAAGCTGAACACCAGAGAACTGATGCTTTCAAACTGTGGTTCTGGAGAAGACGCTTGAGTGCCCCTTGGACTGCAAGGATATCAAACCTTGCAAACCTAAAGGAAAGAAGTCCTGAATATTCATTGGAGGGACTGACACTGAAGCTGAATCTCTAATATTTTGGCCACCTGATGAGAAGAGTCGACTCGTTAGAAAAGACCCTGATGCTGGGAAAGATTGAAGGCAGGAGGAGAAGGGGACGATACAGGACAAAATGGTTGGATGGCATCACCCACTCAATGGACATGAGTTTGAGCAAGCTCCAGGAGATGGTGAAGGACGGGGAAGCCTGGTGTGCTGTAGTCCATGGGGTTGCAACGACTGAGCAACTGAACTGAACTGAATATTCCATTGTATATATGTAACACATCTTCTTTATCCATTCATTGGTCTATGGACATCTAGGTTGCTTCCATGTCTTGGCTATTGTAAGTAGTGACTGAGCAACTAAACAATGACAAAGTCTGTTGTATTTTTTTAGATTACACATGTAAGTGACACCAAACAGTATTTTGTCTTTCTCCATCTGACTTATTTCACTTAGCATATTACCCTCTAGGTCCATCCATGTGTTGCAAATGGCATTATTGCATTCTTTTTTATGACTGAGTAATATTCCACTGTATGTAAGCACCATACCTTCTTTATCCATTCATCTGTCTGTGGACACTTGGGTTGCTTCTATGTCTTGGCTGTTGTGAATAGTGCTGCAGTGAATGTAGGAGCACATTAATCCTCAAGAGCTATTTTTAACTCTCTGTATGGACTTTTGCTGGGGAGTATGAAGACACTGCTGATCTCAGAGATAATTAAGAAGTATCTGAATGTCTTCTTGGGGAGTTGGAAGATGAAACCATTAGGATGCTACACTGCCTTTCTTCCCCACTCAAGGAGAGGGCACTATTTTGCTTTTCCAACCACTAGCATGAAAGCAGGCTAAGATCAAATATTAGATGACTTGCACTGCCTCTCCCCAGGTTGTTTGCACATGAGTCTGTCACTGTAGAGTGAAGGACTTTGTCTCCTGTTATTGAGAATGAATCAGAGCTGTAAGGATAAGGGAGAACTGGTGTGTACCCCTGTAATTCTGCTATGTAGGAGGTGACCAGGTGTGATGTGCAGGGCGCAGGCACTGTGTGAGGTGGCCGACTGGCTAAGTGGCCTTTACACTACCACAGGACATATAAGAAAACAGCTTGTTCACCTGGTATACTAAATAATTACATGTTAATTTAGGGGAAGGTCAATACAGGTTGGCTTCCCAGGCTGCTCAGTGATAAAGAATTCACCTGCCAATGTAAGAGACACAAGAGACACAGTTTTGATTCCTGGGTTGGGGAGATCCCCTGGAGGAAGAAAAGGCAAGCCACTCCAGTATTCTTGCCTGGGGAATCCCCATGGACAGAGGAGCCTGGTTAGCTACAGTCCATGGGGTTGTGAAGAGTCGAACACGACGGCAGGACTGAGCATGCACACACACATACAGTACAGGTTAAAGCAGAGTTGAGGCAGTGTTCATTGGTTATCTTGCCTTAGATGCACAATAAATTTATTTTTGCTTCCCTTACAACAGACCAGGTGGTATGTGAATTGGGCAGGGCAGGTTTGGAATCGGATAGACCTGTTTCTGTTCGGATTCTGCTGGACATGAGGAAGCAGCCTCCGTGTCCTGTCTGTCAAATGGGAACACTGATATCCATCAGGCAGGGCTGGTGTATGGATTTCTGGTAATGTACACAGAGATGCTAATGTAATAGATGCACCAAAGGAAAATAAATGGTGGTAATGAGTGAGCCTCTGAGAACAATCCATTGTTGCCTGTGGGGGAAGGAAGGTTGTGCCTGCAGGGAAATATCTCCTGATCAAGTCTAATTCATTGGCATTCCTCTCAGCATCTTTGAGGGGCCCATCCATCCTGGAAAATTTTTCCTAGGTAAGAGGTCCCAGAAGCAAGAAGGAGATAAAATACAAAGTGAAATGTAGAACTCCAAGCAAATTATAGCATCTGTCAGCATGATCAGTTCTAAATCGAAAAGTAAACTTAATTAAAAAGAAAAGAAAACTCTAGTTGCTGCCATAATGAAATTCAGGGTTTCGAGGCTGACAAAGAGGAAGCTGTGCAGAAAGGTTCATAATTAAATGATGGGGTAGAATTATCACAGGATGTTTACTCTGCATCTATGCTCAAATTTATTTAGTTATTTTTGGCCTTCCAAAAATAAAGGCTATAAAATGGAGCTCGCAATTAAATTATACCTGTTGCGTCCCTAATTAAAGGAATCCTGGCACATTTCAATTTGTGTGTTCCAGCTGTGTGCATCAAAAATCACACATTAGGGACCAGAAAATGTCTCCGCTAAGCTTGTTTCTTGGCACAGGATTTAAAGACCTGGAGGGTTAATAGCGCAGTGTGCTCCTTCCAGCCCTGTCTTGTGGCTTTGAAGGGCAAGCAAGAGGCTGCAAGGTCAATTGGCAAGTGCAACCTGAAATACAGACCTTCGGCTTTTGGTGAGGAGATAGATGGTGGGGGGACCTGAAGAGAGTTCCTCTGGGGTGTCCCTGCCTCTAGATGTCCCCAGGGCACACAGCTGGGAAGTGCATGTAGTTTTGGTAACACACACATATATAGTTGTCTCTCGGTGTCTGTGGGGGATTGGTTCTAGCAGTCCCTTTGGGTACCAATTCCCTGGATGTTTGAGTCCCTTAGATAAATGGTCTGGTACAATAAGTAGGGCTTCCCTCATGGCCCAGATGGTAAAGAACCTGCCTCAATGCGGGAGACCCAGGTTCAATCTCTGGGTCAGGAAGATCCCCTGGAGGAGGGCATGGCAATCCATTCCAGTATTCTTGCCTGGGAAATCCAAGGGACAGAGGAGCCTGGTGGGCTCTAGTCTATGCGGTCACAGAGAGTTGGACATGACTGAGCGACTAACATTTTCACTTTTAAGTGAATCAGTTATACATATACCTATATCCACTCTTGTTTTAGATTCTTTTCCCATATAGGCCATTATAGAGTATTGAGTAGAGTTCCCTGTACGGTATTGCTGCTGCTGCTGCTGCTAAATCACTTCAGCCGTGTCCGACTCTGTGCGACCCTATAGGCGGCAGCCCACCAGGCTCCGCCGTCCCTGGGATTCTCCAGGCAAGAACACTGGAGTGGGTTGCCATTTCCTTCTCCAATGCATGAAAGTGAAAAGTGAAAGTGAAGTCGCTCAGTCATGTCCGACTTTTCACGACCCCATGGACTGCAGCCTACCAGACTTCTCTGCCTATAGGATTTTCCAGGCAAGAGTACTGGAGTGGGTTGCCATTGCCTTCTCTGCCTCGTACTGTACTTATTAGTTATATATTTTCCCTAATATTAAAATACCCAAGTGTAATCAATGTAGAAAATGAAGTGAAGTGAAGTGAAGTGAAAGTCGCTCAGTTGTGTCTGACTCTTTGCAACCCCATGGACTATACAGTCCATGGAATTCTCTAGGCCAGAATACTGGAGTGGGTAGCCCTTCCCTTCTCCAGGGGATCTTCCAAATCCAGGGATCAAACCCAGGTCTCCCACATTGCAGGCAGATTCTTTAGCAGTTGAGCCACTTTATTAGAGAATAAATTCAAAATCAGTTAAATTGGTTGTGGTAGACATGGATGTAATCCTACTTTAACTTTTAAGTTAATTTAACTAAAATATAGCCATTATTTTTTCCTTTTCTTGAGTAAAGCATATCTCCCTAATTGATTTCACTTAGGGAATTACTTTTTTATATTTACCTCCACAGAAATAGTTTATCACCTTCTGCTGTCTACGTCCTTCCTCTCCAAGTCCCTTCTTAATGCTCTTAACCTCTGATTACATTTTCTTATGTAGAATTTAAAGGTGGAAGTAATAGTTGTTAAAAGAAGTAAAAACATATTATAACAGTATTTTATAAGGTCCAAGAACTGTTAATAGATGGAAAGATTCCCCGAAATACATCATTCATACAAGCTATTCGAAGGGCACATGCGATTATAACATGTGTCCTTTTCCTGTTCTTGTTTTTGTGTGAAAGTCGCTCAGTTGTGTCCAACTCTTTGTGACCCCATGGACTATACAGTCCATGGAATTCTCTAGGCCAGAATACTGGAGTGGGTAGCCTTTCCCTTTCCTGTTCTTGTTCTTTGGCTCTATAAATATGTACCTGGGTGTCTGTGAAGAGGAAAACCATATTCTTGTCTTCTACACCAGCCAGTTTGTACAGCTTCCTCAGGTCCTCATGAAAACTGTCGTAATTATATCCCCGGCTCAACTCAATCTGCAAACATCTATAACCGCATATATGAGCTGCGAGCCTTGTAAGAGACTGCTTTCCTGTGCCTCCCACTCCAACCAGCAGGGCGTTGCCTCTCTCCTGACGAATCATGCGAGCGATCCTGTGGAAGACGAAGCAGAAAAAGGTTTAGTTACGGGGTACAAATGTGGCTTCTGCTCTGAGGGCCCGCCCCAGAGTGGAAGGCTAGTGGCTGCTGGAGAGTTATTCCCCAGCCAAAGGCCACAGGAAAGAACAGGGTATGTCTGAGGTTCATGGTAGGGAGAAAAGCACTGGTGGTTTCCTTATAGCCATCTCTTGTCCATTTCCTACATGCTGTTGACCTGGGTCATGAAAATTGAGAAAAACAAATATACTATATTAAATACGTACATGTGGAATAAAAAAAAAATGGTACAAATGAACCCATTTGCAGGGCAGGAATAGAAATGTAGAGGTAGAGAACAGACAGGTAGACAAAGGTAGAGAAGGGGAGGGTGGGATGAATTAGGAGATTAGGACTGACATATATACACTATCGTGGGTGAAACAGATAACCTAGTGGGAAGCTGTTGTATAGCACAGGGAGGTCAGCTTGGTGCTCTGTGATGACCTAGAGGGGTGGGTTGGAGGGAGGTTCAAGAAGGAGAGGATATGTGAATACATATAGCTGATTCCCTTCATTGTTCAGCAGGAAAGAACACAACATTGTAAAGCAATTATATTCCAATAAAAAAAAATCTCTTCTCCCTTTAAGGTGTGAAGGGTCTTATCAGGAATGCTGGCTGATTTAGGCCACGACTTACATTAATCATTATATTGGCAAGCAGGTCTTTATTTCTAAGGATGAGCAAGCAGAAAACTCACTGAACATAAGAAGAGACTGCAGCTCAAGAAAAGATCAACAGGAACAATCTGAAGTGGATTTACTATATACAATTTCTGATTCATGTTAACAATAAAGATTTAAAAAAAAAATGCCATCATGATACTAGAGTGAGTACTCAGAAATGGGGGAAAAATCCAAGTTTAGGAAAAACTGATTGAAGATGGAAAATCTGACTACCAAAGTGAAAACATCAGTGGAAGATGGGTCTTGAAAATAGGATATGGTGAAAAACTGAATGGGTAGAGTAGAAGACAAACTCAAGGCATTTACCCAGAACTCAAATAAAAAAGATAATGATATTAAAAATTGTGAGAGAAAATGGAATATAAGGATGACAAATCTAGGAGAAACAAATGGAATCACACAGACCACACTATAGGAACTGTAGAAGAAACGAAGGGATAGAGTTGAAATAAAAGAAGAAAACCTCAGAGTTGAACCCATTGATCTGAGGAAGTTACTGAGGGTCAGGAAAGAAGGTCAAAGAAGAGAAGCAAAACACAATGTTTTCTAAAAGAGATATAAATATAAAATAAACTCTCTGTGTGTGTGTGTGTGTGTAGGTGAATGGATGTATGCATGCATATATGAAATAGAAATCTATACATCTACATTAGACATAATTTTGCGAGCATCTAAAAAGTAGATATAATAAACTACTCCCAAGGGGGTTTCCCTGCTGGCTCAGACTGTAAAAAATCTGCCTGCAATGCAAACGATCCAGGTTTGATCCCTGAGTTGGGAAGATCCCCTAGAGACGGGAATGGCTACCCACTCCAGTATTCTTGCCTGGAGAATCCCATGGACAGAGGAGCCTGGCAGGCTACAGTCCATAGGATAGTAAAGAGTCCACCATGACTGAGTGAGTAACACTTTCGACTTATATAGACATATAGACATAACTAAAAATGTGTGAGGACCTAAAAAATAGATATACTAGATTACTCCTAAGGGGTCAAATAATTATAGGCTGGCCTCAAGCATCTCTTTTACAAGATGCCATTCCACAGTGGTTAAGAGGGAAAACTATCATGTTATTTCTCAGAGAATAAACCACCTGCAAACCTATCCTAAAAGGTTCCTTGAGGTATATAGAGAAGCATGAATAAAATTCAAACACTCAAGAAAGGGGAAAGGATGTCAGTATAAAAGTGAGCAGTTTGTATGAGAGTCAAGTTCACTGCTGTTAAGATAAAAAGGTAGGGACTTCCCTGGTGGTCCAGTGGTTGAGAATCTGCCTTGCAATGCAGGGGACACAGGTTTGATCCCTGGTGGGGGAACTAAGATCCCACAGGCTAAGGAGCAACTAACCCTGTACACAACAAGAGAGCCCACAAGCCATAACTGAGACCTGATAGAGCCAGATAAATGAAATAAATAAATATTTTTAAAGGTCAGTAAACTCTCCTTAAAAAGAAGTTGCAAATGAAAAAAATTTTTTTGAAAAATTATCATTGAAAATCTCAGATTGGACTATAGCTTGCTAGGCTCCTCTGTCCATGGGATTCTCTAGGCAAGAATACTGGAGTGGTTTGCCATTCCCTTCTCCAGGGGATCTTCCCAACCTAGGGACTGAACCCAGGTCTCCTTCATTGCAGGCAGATTCTTTACCATCTGAGCTACCAGGGAAGCCCCAACTGGATCATGAGAAACTAGAAAATCATGAAATGTTGTTGTGTGTTTAGTCTTGTCTGACTCTTCGTGATCCTTTGGACTGTAGCCCACCAGGCTCCTCTGTCCATGGGATTCTCCAGGCAAGAACAGTGGAGTGAGTTGCTATTTCCTCCTCCAGGTGATCTTCCTGACCCAGGGATTGAGCCTGAGTCTCCTACATTGCAGGTAGATTCTTTACCGCTGAGCCATTGGGGAAAGCCCAGGAAATCATGAGAGAAATGTAAAAGCAGGTTTAATTTCTCCCTCTCAATCTCTGTTTTTTTAAGGAAAGCATCTTTCTATCCTCTATCTTCTTTATTTATTTCTAATTCATAATGCTGATAACCACAATAATAAAAAAGGTTCAAATATTTGAGAAGGATAACGGCTTTATTCAGTTCAGTTCAGTCTCTCAGTCGTGTCCGGCTCTTTGCGACCCCATGAACCGCAGCACGCCAGGCCTCCCTGTCCATCACCAACTCCTGGAGTCCACCCAAACGCATGTCCATTGAGGCGGTGATGCCATCCAACCATCTCATCCTCTGTCGTTCCCTTCTCCTCCTGCCCTCAATCTTTCCCAGCATCAGGGTCTTTTCCAATGAGTCAGCTCTTTGCATCAGGTGGCTAAAGTACTGGAGCTTCAGCTTCAACATCAGACCTTCCAATGAATACCCAGGACTGATCTCCTTTAGGATGGACTGGTTGGATCTCCTTGTAGTCCAAAGGACTCTCAAAAGTCTTCTCAACACCACAGTTCAAAAGCATCAATTCTTCTGTGCTCAGCTTTCTTTATAGTCCAACTCTCACATCTATACATGACCACTGGAAAAACCATTGCCCTGACTAGACGGACCTTTTTCGGCAAAGTAATGTCTCTGCTTTTTAATATGCTTTATTACTTTTTTAATTAAGAAAGTAAAATATGATAATTATAACTGATAGGAAAAAAACACTGCTAACTCTTTACCACATGTACACTCCATCATGAGGGTCTGGAAGCTATCCTGTTCTCCTTGGGAGTAGTGTGTAGCTCATAGGTGTTGTTGTTCAGTTGCTAAGTCGTGTCCGACTTTTTGTGATCCCATGAAATGCAGCACGCCAGGCTTCCCTGTCCTTCACCATCTCCTGGAGTTTGCTCAAATTCGTGTCCTTTGAGTTGATAATGCCATCCAGCCATCTCCTTCTCTGTCACCCCAGTTTCCTCCTGCCCTCAGTCCTTCCCAGCATTAGGATCTTTTCAAATGAGTTGGCTCTTCACATCAGGTGGCCAAAGTATTGGAGCTTCAGCATCAGTCCTCCCAATGAATATTCAGGGTTGATTTCCTTTAGGATTGACTGGTCTGATGTCCCTGCTGTCCAAGGGACTCTCAAGAATCTTCTCCAGCATCACAGTTTGAAAGCACCAATTCTTTGGCACTCAGCATTCTTTATGGTCCAGCTCTCACACCTGTACATGACTACTGGAAAAATCATATCTTTGACCATACGGACCTTTGTCAGCAAAGTGATGTTTCTGCTTTTTAACATGCTGTCTAGGTTGGTCATAGCTTTTCTTCCAAGGAGCAAGCCTCTTTTAAATTCATGGCTTATAGTAGGTGCTTCATAAACAAGTTTATGTCTGTTGACTTGTATGTGTGTGTTCACAAAAATGGACTTAAACTCTATACCACATTTTGTTTTGTGATTGTTTTGATAAATAATGCTTTATGGACATTCTCATGCTAGTTATAATGGCAGAGTTGAATAGGTGTGACAGGGCCTATTTAGCAGAGCCTAAAATATTTATCATCTGGTTATTTACAAAAAAAAAAAAAAAAAAGCTGTGGCTCCTTTCCTTAGGAACTACCAGCTAAAAACTGATACTTGCCACTTGGTTCTACAATAATGGAGTCACCTGTCACTGCAATTGCTGACCTTCAACACACCCTGAAAGCAGTTCAGGGTGGAGATCAGGTGTTTCCCTAAAGGTCCAGGAGCGAGCGACGAGAATGAAAATAGAACACAAAATCTGGTGCAATGGGTCAGGGGACCTGCAGCCTCTATTGGACTGAGGTGCAGAGTCCACTGTGAATCCAGCTCTTATTTCTAATTGCAGACTACAAACTTTCTTTGATCTATCTTTCCCAAGACACTACATCGACATAGTCCAGATCTCCTTGTTTATACTCCAGGTCGTTCCCTTCTGGGATAGTCTCAGGAACAATCAGCAAGTGCGTAGGCAGTGTTCAGACCTAACGCTGATCCAGTGTTCCAAGGTCCATGATCCTAGTCATACTCCCTTCTGGGTCTGGCCTTGGGGTTTGTAACAAGGAGATTATTCTTAAGAAAAACTTGAAAGATAACCATTAACACAGTTTCTTAATATATGCTGTTTTTCCAGGTGCGATTTCTGTGGAATTTCTCAAGGCTGTGGAAGTACATTATTAGAAATTCCCACTACAATCAGGAACGAGGCACTCTGTGCCCTGGTAAAAACTGGTAGGACAGGCCTTCAGATATCCATTTTCAGGAGATTTTATGAACTCAATTTCTTATATAGTCTCATATCTAGAAGAACACTAAAATCATTAAAGGAGACATCTGCTCCTTGTGACTAGCAGCAGCCTTCTGTCAAAATGTGTGCCTGACTGCATGTATCCCCCTTCACTAAAATCACATACATACTGACTTCCCCACTACCTCTCTGGAGCAGTTCCTTGGAGTTATCTGAGAGGCTGTCTCTGGGGCTATGGTCCTCATTTTTCCCCAGATAAAACTTAATTCACAACTCTCACACTGTGCTTTTTTTTTTTTTTTCCAGTCAATACATCCTTTGCTAATTCCTCTCCCAAAGCAACTAAGACCCACGGGTACGATCTCCACTGCTATGTCTCTATCACAACATACATCTAACAGAAGACACTTCAGATCATCTGTTTGCTTATATTTCCTCAGTTACCTCTGAGACTATAAAATTGAGGGTTCAATGGATATGTCCCAGTGTTTTGTTATTTTTTCCCATAATGCATCAGGGTGCTACAGTGGATAAATATTGAATATTATTAATATCTTGCACTATTTATGTTACTCTTTCCTTTTTTCATTTACTTGATAGTAATTTGTTACTTTCATTTGAGATTGAGAAAACAAATGGCTTGTCCATCTGCTTCCTAGTGTTATTTTTTTCTGTCAACTTACATATCAATGGGTAAAAACCTCCTTCCATTGAGAATCCTCCAGAGTTACATTTTCTCTACTGTAGAGGCAAGAGATACATTTCCTAATTAGCTGTTTAATTTTATTATTACTTAAAAATTTTTTTTGGCCATGATACACAGCATTAGGAATCTTAGTTCCTAGACCAGGAATTAAACCTATGCTCTCTGCAGTGGATGCCTGGAGTCTTAAGCATACTGGACTGCCAGGGAAGTCCCATTAGTGGCTTTAGAGAGAGATCCATTTGACCATCCTTGGAGTATGATGACAACTTTGGGGGGCATGTAACATAAATTGTCTGATGCAAACTGCTCTTTGAAAGCACGGGCTCTGAAGTCAATTCTAAATTTTCTGAGTTGAGAAAGCTTTTATTCAGTTATTCAGTGCAACAAAAGCCTAGAATATTAACAAATGGAAATGTACTATCTGTTATATTACTGAATATTTAGTATTTGCCCCCAAACTGCTTCCCACTATGGAAGCCCTGTTCATTGCTAATCATCAGTAGGTGTTTGAAGGCTCTTATTTCCTCTAATTCCTAACTACCAATCTTCTCTAGAGAAAACATCTACATCGTTATTCACATGGCAGTCCTTTCTGCCAGAAAACCAAATCTCCCCCATTCTACAAATGGTTTTTAATTTCCTTCTGTAATAATTTAAGCAAACTTTAAGTAGCCTGGTGATTCCCATTCATGAAAGTAAGAGAGGTTATAAATATAAGTAAGCTGACTTTTCCTATCATCTGGTCTATTCTTCAGGAAGTTTCTCAGACCAGGATTCTGCTGTTAATTTATTTTCTTTCAGGCTTAGGGACTGCCTGAGCCATGGGAATAAAAGTTGTTAGGAGAAAGCTTGTGGGTATTTTGGCAGGGGACAGATGGGAAGCAAGTGGTATCTTGACAACCCAATGAAAAACTATTGTATTTTACAACCCCTGAGTTGTGATGAACATAAATCTTTGAATTAGAGTTAATTAAATAGCAGAAGTATGGGAAGCACAAAAGACTTGGCTTGCTTATGGTTATAGAAAAAAAAATTCTGGAGATTGGTCAATCTTAATAAGGTCCAACACTAAAATATAGTTGACAAGGGAAACAAACAAAGCAATTGTTGTCTTCCATGGTAGTAGCCTATGGGAAATCTTGCCCTCACACACATTTTGCACAGCTTATTCCACAGAATACTACATCAAATCTGGGTATCACATGTTAAGTGAAACATTGAAAAATGATAAAGGGCTCAGTATGTTGAAGACTGGAAATAATTGCTAACAGGAAAGAGTGAAAAATCTGGGATAATTGTGCCTGAAGAACACAAAGTGAATCCATTTTGGGCCGAGGCATCAACCAGTGAAGCTAGAATCTAAGCACTGGATATGAACCCCATAGCTTGTCACTAGCCAGCTAGAGGCTGTTGTTGTTCAGTCACTAAATTGTGTCTGACTCTTTGCACCCCATGTACTAGAGCTGGCCAGGCTCCTCTGTCCATGGAATTCTCCAGGCAAGAATACTAGAGTGGGCCATTTCCTTCTTGCCAGTTGCCATTTCCTAACTTTTAAGTTATAGCAAGATTTGGTAATAGATCTTTGTCCATCTAGCAGTCAATTTAAAGAGTTTGTATAACTTAATCCTTACCTTTTAATATAAAAGAAAATAGATCAATGCATTATTGGGTACTTGATGGCACTTTACCTTGAAACATGCTCTATCGCATCTTGGAAGAATACCAACTTTACTTCTTTGGGGTTTATAAGGTTATAATCATCAAGGTAGTCCTGTAGAACATTTGCGATTTTCTCCATATCAGGCATGTCATCATAAATCCGGTCAGATTTATCTGCTCCAAACTAGAAGATGATTTATTGGATAAGAACCAAGTTAGATCAATTCTGATATATAAACATATATAATATACATAACTTTAGGAGGGCCCATTATTTTTATTTCTATTTTTATTTAATCATTTGCTTATATATGCTAGCAGGGCTGTAAAATGAAGGAAATGGGATTAAAGCAACTCAGATATTCATGGTTAACTGAAAAATTCATTCAATTCAACCTCTTCAAGTGAAACACTGGAATTTCAAATGATCTTTGCAATAAAATTCACACAAAAGTTCAGAAAAAATTAAAAAAAATTTCTCACTTCTCTCTCATTTAACTTAACTCTGGTTTCATACTTTTGCTCCTAGGCTGTTGACATCAGAAAAGCGAAATGGTTGAAAATTAGGTTTGGCAGACTGTTTTATTAAAAAATCATGCCAGAACTATATGTAGTTTTTACATACTAGTTATTTGTTTAAATAAATCATTGAGCGTGGTATTCGGTACAAACTATAGGGCACTGAGTTCCTGTTTGGACCTATTGATAATTTATTGTCTTTGCCATAACAACTGCCCTGGGGACATTTTGTTGTGAAATCTTTGACTAAAATACACATAGTCAATGAAAGAAGAGTCCAATTGCTCTTTTTGCTTTGCTTCATTTTCCTATTTGATAATACCACCATTAGAAACAAACAGGAAATATAATCACTACCTGGAAATAAACTTCAAACTTTTAAAAAGAAGCATTAAATAGATATAGCTCATAGAATAGATCGTTTATTATTAGCATTTTTTTTCCTAGGGTTACCAGAATGGTGAGATATTGCATAAATATAAAGATGAATCCATTCATTTGTTTAAACACCACTGGTTTAGAGTCACTGCTGTAGCTCTATGTAGGAAACTGAGGATTTAGGTTGAACTAAACAGACATGGTCCTGCTTTCTCAGAGACACTAGTAGTGTTGTGTGTGCCCAAGCAAGAGTCAGCTTGGTAAAACAAGATGGCTGCCTGTCAACACAGGTATGGTAGTTAGTTAGATACAAGTCTTTTAACCTAGAATAAGGTTATTCACCTATAAGAAGTATATTCTAGGTAGGTCCAGAAGGTAAAATTAGGGCCTACATGTAGATGTTATTAGGGGGGACAGACTTGAAGCACTTCAGTTCAGTTCAGTCGCTCAGTCATGTTCAACTCTTTGCGACCCCGTGAACTGCAGCATGCCAGGCCTCCCTGTCCATCACCAACTCCTGGAGTTTACCCAAACTCATGTCCATTGAGTCAGTGATGCCATCCAACCATCTCATCCTCTGTCATCCCCTTCTCCTCCTGCCCTCAATCTTTTCTAGCATCAGGGTCTTTTCAAATGAGTCAGCTCTTCACATCAGGTGGCCAAAGTATTGGAGTTTCAGCTTCAACATCAGGCCTTCCAATGAACACCCAGGACTGAGGCACTTAGTAAAAGGAAAATTTTGCTACTAATTAGAGCTACCCTGAAATGAAGAAGGCAGAACTGCTAACTAATTAGCTTCTCATCACTAGAAATATCTGAGCAGAGTCTGAAGAGCCACATAGACTATGTATGGTAAGAGAATTCCAGTCCTGAGTTAAGAGACTAAACTTCTTTGCTTCCTTTCAAATAGAATACCTGATAATTCAGTCTCTGATTCACTATTATCAAAATGAATGTAACTAGATCAGAATCAGCGATCTTTTTCTCTCAAGAGCCATATAGCAAATATTTTAGGCTTTGCAGGTCATATAGTGTCTGTTGCTAGTACTTTAGTCTGCCTGGTCATTAGAAAGCAACCAGATAAATAAGACAGAGTCAAATGGGTCTTGTGCTCCTATAGAACTTCATTTACAAAAATTAGTGGTGAGTAGATTTGGACTATGGACCATAGTTTGCTGATCACCCCCCACCCACCCCGTCTAGGTCTTGAATCTTCACATGTGCAAAGCTCCTGTAGAATATGAACTTGAGCTAGAAAACAGTAAATGTTTTATAAACTTCAAATGTAGTCAAGTCAGTACAATACACTTACCTTAATGAAATCTCCAAATATGATGGGCCTAGTCAAAAAATATTCCAGGCCTATAGCAATTCCAAAATGTTTGTCTATTCAAAAAATAAAATCAATTTTTAATATGATGATTAGCTTGAATGCAGGGTATTAATGGTAAGATATACAGAATAACTACACCTGGTACTTTACTGAGAAGCCTAATTAATACACATGAAACTGAGAGAAAGCCCATGTTAACACCACATCACTTTGGTTTGATTGATAATCTCTTGAATTTAAGATTAAGAATATTTACTATTAATAATAATCATTTTTATTAAATAACATATATAAATACATATTAATAAATAAATACTTTAGAAGTATCCTGGCTTCTTACCTGAAAAAAATGCTGTTTGTTTTCTACTTTCCCTCTACTTTCCCTCTACTTAAAATTCTGCACTGAATTAGGAATATTAATCCTTCCTGAATTTCAATAAAATGATTTTCATAATATTTCACATGTTGTTATGTATGTGGGTCATTGAAGAGAAAAACTTTTACTAATGAATGATTATAATTTATTTTGCTCATTTTAGAAACCAAACTGTGTCTCCTTGGTCATCTAATGGCTAGGATTAGAAAACAAATTGTTTTTCTACTAAAACAATAAAAATAACCCCTGGAAAAAACCTAACTGAATAAAGAATGATAGATTGATATAAAGATTGATATTTACTGGCCATCTCTGTCAAAATAGCATGGAAATAGTGCTTATCTTCATTATTAATCAAACGATCATGGAAGACTCTTTGACATTCATGGCAGAAGAGTCTGAAGATCTGTATTTCTTCTCTTATTGTTCCTGGGTCACACTGAAGAATACCTGTTTTTTCAGAAAGGGAGAAAAGAAAAACTCTACAATTGTGGAATATCTAGTGATAGTTTAATTAATGAGAAAATCTGTAAGTTCAACTTTATCCCATACTAAAGAAAATGGGTAGTTCCCGGTGGATATATACATATAATCATTGTGACCTCATTTTTTGAAAGTAAAACTGGGGACACATTATCAGTGCAAATGAGGAGGGTAGCAGAAAGGGGATATGGGGCCTAAAGAGAACTATTATTATTATTTTTAATATCTTTATAGCTTATTTTATTTTTTAAAAAGTTTTGGACACACCACTGTGGCATGTGGAATCTTAGTTCCTTGACCAGGGATACGAGCCACATTCCCTGCATTGGAAGGCAGAGTCTTAACCATTGGACATTCAGGGAAGTCCCAAGAGAATTGTGTCTTTTAAGATGGGAGGTATTATAGCAGAATTGTATGCTGTTAGGGATGATCTGACAGAAGAAGCAGCACTGACAATGCAGAAGAGAAGGGGGACACATAAAAGCAAAATCCTAGAGTCAGCAGGAGGGGATGGGTTCAGTAGCAGGGGGGCTGTTGGCACATATTAGGGGCAGGGACAGCTGAATCACTGCAGTGAGAGAGAAGGCAGGGGCAGGGTATCTGGGAGATTTGGAAGAGGAGCCCCTTCTGGTTAGACTTTTTTTTGTTTTAATTCAGTGAAAAAGAAGACAGGCCACCAGCTGGGAGTGAGAAATGGGATGGTGGTTTGAGGAAAGTTGTGAAGTAGTCAGTGAAGGGTGGGGGTGGAGGGTGGCTAAAACAGGGATACTGTAATGGAATTTCCAGGCAAATCTCAGACACCCATGTACATACACTTTTACGCAGGGATGTGTGGGTAAATGGATGGAAATGGAAGGAGGGTGCAGGCCAGGGAACGAGAGTTCCATACACTACCTTGCACACATTTAGATAAATCCCTCAAGTTAAAGACGTAATGAGACTTGGCTGGTGTTGGCAGAAGATCAACACTCATCCTGTTGTAGATTTCAACTGAGGCTTCCACAATGTTGGATGCAGTTTGCTTTACAGCTGGTGTGAAGTCACTCAGGAAGCCGTTTAAGATGGCCTAGAACCAGAAATGTAATATAAGAGGGTTGGAATGTTTTTAACCAAAATTTATCTTTCAAATACTCCAGACCTGATGTTACTTTTTCTAATAATAGCAGAAAACCAAATTCCAGTGCAAGGACATGTGGGTGTTAAAATTCTTCTTTTCTGGGGAAAGGGATAAATTAGGCATTTGGGCTTCCCGGGTGGCTCAGACAGTAAAGAGTTCACCTGCAGTGCAGGAGACCTGGGTTTGACCTCTGGGTTGGGAAGATCCCCTGGAGACGGGAATGGCTACCCATTCTAGTATTCTTGCCTGGAGAATTCCAGAGACAGATGAGTCTGGTGGGCTACAGTGCAGGGTCGCAAAGAGTTGGACACAACTGAGCAACTAACACTTTTCACAAATCAGGCACTTGGGATCAGCATATATGAATTACTGTCTATAAAAGAGATAAACAACAAAGTCCTACTGCAGTCCTATCTTCAGTAGGAAGATCCTCTGGAGAAGGAAATGGCAACCCACTCCAGTATTCTTGCCTGGAAAATCCCATGGATGGAGGAGCCTGGCAGGGAACAGTCCATGGGGTCGCAAGAGTTGGACATGACTGAGCAACTTCTCTTTCACTTTCACTGACTCGATGGGACATGAGTTTGAGCAAACTCTGGGAGATAGTGAAGGATAGGGAAGCCTAGGGTGCTGCAGTTCACGGGTTGCAAATAGTAGGACATGACTTAGGGACTGAACAACAACAACAGTTGTATATATACAAATATAGTATTTTACATACAAATATAGTTGTATATATAACTTTGTATATATATACATTGTATATATACAATGTATTTGTATATTTGTTGTATATACAAATATAGTTTATACATATGTATATATACATATATATATACAAATATATATAGTATTTTACATACAAATATAGTATATAGTTGTATATATATTTGTATGTATATTTACATACAAATATAGTTGTATATATATACTATATTTGTATGTAAAATATGATATTTGATAGTATATAGTTATATATATATAAAGTATATATTTATAGTTACATATATGTTAGTTTATTTATCTATATTATCTCTCTCTATGGTAGAAGATCTATGAAGACAGGGGTGACATCTGTTTTGTTTAAAGTGATGTACCAACATCTGATGCATGGTTGATACTCATCAAGTATTTCTTTAGTGAATGAATGAAGGGCTATTAAACTGATATTCATAAATTAAAACTATCAGGTGACTATCAAGTTTACTGAGGATCATAGCTTGATATTCTGTCCAAAGATCTGGCTTATGTGAAATGTTTGGCAACTTTTAAAAGTTTTACTGAGAATATGCATACAACATAAAGACAGAACTTCCATAGTTTAGGGAAAGATGACTTTGTCATGAGGACATTAGTAATGTTTTATGGAGTTGATCATGGCTTTTAATCACTGCTGTTATATCTTTCTAATTAGAATGTACAGCTAAGTTCAGGGACCGCCCTGGTGGTCCAGTGGTTAAGACTCTGCATTTCCAATGCAGGGGTGTGGGTTTGATTCCTGGTCAGGGAACTGAGATCCCAGATGCCAAGTGCTCAAAAAAAAAAAGAAAAAAAGAATTTATATCTAATTTAGTGACAACATTATCAATTTAATTTGGTGTGTGCTATTCAGTTTACCTTCAGAATGTGTAGTGATGCATATTTTTGCACAAAAGGTTCCAGCAGATAAACAAATAAAATGTGTGTGAACTGTGGTTCTTGATTCACCTACAACTGTACATAATCCAAATTGTGCAAATTGTGATCCATTGTTAATGGGATTCTCCCCACATATATGTGTAGTTTAACTAACTTAAAATAGACTCTCAAGAAAGTAGTGATATTACTGATTGTTTTAGAACTAAGAGATGATTAAAAACATTATAAATACAAGCATATTATGTATCATATATGTATACATAATTATGTAGACTCATAGGTTTCTTTTATATAGTAAACATAAATCTTTTATATAGTAAATATAAAAAACAAAAGTTTATTTGTGTTGCTATCAACAAATTTACTTTTACTTGTTGATTTTGCTTTTTTCAATTCTTGTTTATCCCCAAGTTCCTTCTCCTCCACACAATCACAAAGGACAGGAAAGGTGGACTGTGAACTCTTGAACTCTGCTTAGATGGGTTGTGATTAAAAAGAAAGCTTGGAATCCAAGTCCTTTCCTTCTACAGATAAAATATCCAGTCCGTTCTGGTAATGAGGAAAACACATGTTTCCATGTGAATATAGTCCAACTTAGTGGCCCCCAGAATCTGTTTTGTTGCTTTTCATTTCCATTGTGGCCTTAGTTAGTTCGGGTTTTAAATACTAGCCTCTAAATTACAGCAGGAAGAAGCAATTGCTGCTCATTGTCACCTGTGACATATTTGCTGCATGATGCTCCTGTAAGTGACACATTTCTGTGGATGTAACATTCCTACAGGCAGAGGCAGGAGACTGAGTGTTTGGATCAATTTGATTTCCAGGAGCCCAGACTCTATCTTCTTCTTCCCACCCAAGAAAGCATTTTTGAATGAGTTAACAATGCCATTTTATTGTTGTTATTGTTGGGATAACTCTGAATTTGCTTGAATTTATTAAAATGTAAAATAATTTGTAAATTCAGTATTTTATCATCAGGCCTAAGTTACTTGGGACATTCCCTCACCACTGATCACATCACAAGGGTGTGTTAGGACAGCATAGTTGTGAATCACTCATTTCGGACTTTAGAATATATACAGAAAGGTACTCAATAAAATGGGGGGGAAGTCTTCTAATACCTTATTGGTCCCTGTTACCTGCTTCCTGTCATGTTCTTTACTTGCTGCTTAATGATGGGAGATAAGCTCCCATCCTCTCCTATTCTAAATTAAAGTACTCTCTAAAAGTTTTTCCAAATGTGGCATTTCTCATGTATCCTTTTGGCCTTAGATCCTAAATAGCTTATTGTAATGACTTCAAATTTGTTAAAAATAATTTCCCATGGATGTAAGCTATTTCAGTATGAAAACTACTTTCCATAAACTGTTGTGTATGTGCTGGGTCTGGTCCTTTCTCTCCTCTAAGAAGGCCCCATTGGAAGGAGAGGCAGATGCTGATAAATGTAGAGGCTGGTTAATGCCAGCATCACTGCTTCTCTGACTCCTGGGTGATGGTCACTAAAGCCAGTTTCTCCTGACTAGTCACCTTTCTTAAGCTACCTGGATGCCCACATTACCACTTCTGGCCTCTGTGACCACATTTACCTGTGTGTTTCTGATTCTCTCTGTCAATTTCACCCTGCAGGACTCGGCTCAGCAGCTATCTCCTCTAAGCATCTTTGCTATTAATAGTTGGCATGACATACTCGCTTTGGTCATGCTGCTTCAAGATCTCTCATCGTTCTATTCAGAATAATGCCGTGCACTTGATGAACACTTCTGCCGAGCACTTAACAAGGCAGAAGCAGTTACTTGCCCCTTCTAAGGGACAAAGAAGTGGTCTCCTGGGGAAGTCTGTACAGGTGGAAGAAATACCGGTGGTTGTTTCTCTTGGGAGGGTGGGGGCGGCAGGGGTGATGAATTCTGGGTTAGGTATGTTGAGCTTGAACTCGTTGGTTATTGGGGCTGGCCTTTGCTGGGCAAGCGGACACAGACAGGGCGTCAGGGAGGAGATGAGCACCGAGGTGGGAGCTAGGTGGGGATGATATCTCCTGGGAGTCAGGGGCCCAGAATACAGCCTTCCTTAGAGGTATGGGAGGTATTCTGACTCCCTTTCCTCATTTATAAGACTACCTTTGAGACTACAAACACAGAAGGTCATGATGCAAATGCCTATCAACTACTGCCCAGATGCCCCTGTGTTTACCTGGTTTCTGATCAGGCAAGGATGGATGGGCTCCCTAGAAACACAACAGGCTGTGCTGATCGTGTGAGCCTTGGAACAAATACATTTTCATTACCCCTTGTGCCCAGATTGGAATCCACATTCACCTGAAAAATCTGTTTCAGACTGTGCTCTGAGGGCATTGGGAGGCAGAGCATGCTGAAGTGCCGGATGAAGCGAGGGGTCACAGGGTTGCGGCCACCACCTGGAGGTGCACATGCTGATACGATTGTTACGTCCTGTATGGAGAGAAATCCACTTGGGTCACCCAGCAAAGATGGAGATGAGATCTACCCATCCCAGTGGCAGGACTCAACCAACATTTTTGGAGGACCTATCATAGGACATCCTGGTAGCTCAGTGGTAAAGAATCTGCCTGCCAATGCAGGGGACCTGGCTTCAATTCCTGGGTTAGGAAGATCCCCTGGAGAAGGAAATGACAACCCACTCCAGTATTCTTGCCTGGGAAATCCTATGGACAGAGGAATCTGGTGAGCCATAGTCCATGGGGTTGCAAAGAGTTGGACAAGACTTAGTGACTAAACAACACCACCGTCATAGGATAATATTGTGTTGTATTTTCCTGCACATTATCTAACTTAATTCTCACAGCCACCTTAGGCGATCACTGTTGTTACCTCCACTTTATAGATGAAAAAAAAAAAAATCAAGGCCCCAGATGGTTAAATAAGTTACTCAAGGTCATTCAGCTAACTCACTGACCTTGTAGAAATACTCCTATATAAAAACTGAATTTTAAAAAATTGTAAGAATTTGTACCTTAGGTTAAAGTACATTCATTCAACAAATAGTAAGAATAGTCAATTCTTATTATTTGTGGTAGTTATGTTCTATAAAGTCACCAGGAACACTGAATTAATGCACCCTGAACCATTGCTCCGAGGGGAAAAACAGAGCTAGGTTCCTGAGAGCCTCTGGCCATAACATGTTCAGTTGGTCAGTATCTGATACCGCAGGGAACTCTGACCTTGCCTCCTCTCTAGTCTACACCTTCCCTGAAGCCAAGGGGATCTTTCTATAATGCCTCTGCAGAGGCTCCCCATGACTTACACCAGTGGTCCCCAACCTTTTTGGCACCAGGGACCAGTTTTGTGGAGGACAATTTTTCCACCTACAATGTGGGGGGATGGTCTTTGGATGATTCAAGAGCATAACACTTACTGTGGACTTAATTTCTATTATTATTACATGAGCTCCACCTCAGATCATCATGCATTAGATCCTGGAAGTTGGGGACCCCTGTCTTAGGAGATAAATCTACATTCCTCTTCATGGCACTATGACCCCCTGGTCTGACCTCTGCTTCTCCTGTTGCTTTGGTGCCCACATTCCACACCCTGCAAGTAATGTTCTACACACCGCAAGTAGTGTTCCAAACTATATGCTTTGAGATGCAAATAGCTCCTTTTCCTTGGTTTGCCCTGCCTCACCTGCAAAATCCTGTTCTGATATCACCTCTTCTAGGGAAGATTCTCTGATCATCAACCCACTGCCCACTCCTGCCTCCCTCTAGTCTCCACATTATATAACCCTGCATTACAAACACATGCTCTTCTATCCTCTGAAGCTAAGGAGGCCAGGGCTGTCACACTTGTCTATAAATCTCATGAATCAAGTATGGTGAGAACTCAATATAGATTGAATGAAGTTACACACAGGAAACATAGAAGCCATATGTCATGGGCTGACTAATGTATCTGTCTGTACCTCCTTTCCACCACTCACGTGCTGAAGCCTTGACTCCAGTTGGTGCAGCGGTAAAGAATCTTCCTGCCAATGCAGGAGATGCAAGAAACATGGCTTCCATCCCTTGGCTGGAAAGATAGATCTCTTGAAGAAGGAAACAGTTACCCATTCCAGTATTCTTGCCTGGAGAATCCAATGGACAGAGGAGCCTGGCAGGCAACAGTCCATGGGGTGGCAAAGAGTTGGACGCGACTGAGCAACTGAGCACACATATAAGAAACATCGAAGCCATTAGCCATGGGCTGACTGTCTCTACCTCCTTTTGGCCAATCACATGCTCAAAATTCTCCAAGCCAGGCTTCAACAGTACATGAACCAACTTTCAAGATATTCAAGGTGGATTTAGAAAAGGCAGAGGAACCAGAGATCAAATTGCGAACATCTGTTGGACAATTGAAAAACCAACAGAGTTCCAGAAAAACATCTATTTCTGCTTTATTGACTATGCCAAAGCCATATCACAACAATTTGTGGAAAATTCTTAAAGAGATGGGGATACCAGACCACCTGACCCGCCTCCTGAGAAATCTGTATGCAGGTCAGGAATCAACAGTTAGAACTGGACACGGAATAACAGACTGGTTCCAAATCAGGAAAGGAGTACATCAAGACTGTATATTGCCACCCTGCTTATTTAACTTACATGCAGAGTACATCATGTGAAATGCCAGGCTGGATGAAGCACAAGCTGGAATCAAGATTGCTGGGAGAAATATCAATAAACTCAGATATGCAGATGACACCACCCTTACGGCAGAAAGGGAAGAAGAACTAAAGAGCCTCTTGATGAAAGTGAAAGAGGAGAGTGAAAAAGTTGGCTTAAAACTCAACATTCAGAAAACTAAGATCATGGCATCTGGTCCCATCACTTCATGGCAAATAGATGGGAAAGTAATGGAAACAGTGAGAGACTTTATTTTTGGGGGCTCCAAAATCACTGCAGATGGTGATGTTAGCCATGAAATTAAAAGACGCTTGCTCCTTGGAAGAAAAGCTATGACCAACCTATACAACATATTAAAAAGCAGAGACATTACTTTGCCAACAAAGGTCTGTCTAGTCAAATCTATGGTTTTTCTAGTAGTCATGTATGGATATGAGAGCTGGACGATAAAGAAAGCTGAGCACCAAAGAACTGAACTGTGATGTTGGAGAAGACTCTCGAGAGCCCCTTGGACTGCAAGGAGATCCAACTGGTCCATCCTAAAGGAAATCAGTCCTGGGTGTTCATTGGAAGGACTGATGCTGAAGCTGAAACTCCAATATTTTGGCCACCTGATGCAAAGAACTAATTCATTTGGAAAGACCCTGATGCTGGGAAAGATTGAAGGTGGGAGGAGAAGGGGATGACAGAGGATGAGATGGTTGGATGGCATCACAGACTCAATGGACTTGAGTTTGAGTAAGCTCCGGGAGTTAGTGATGGACAAGGAAGCCTGGCATGCTGCAGTTCATGGGATTGCAGAGTCTGACATGACTGAGCTACTGAACTGAACCTCCTTTTGGCCAATCATGTGCTGAATCCTTAATTCCTAGTATCCACAATCTGACTATATTTGGAGATGGGTATTTAAAGAAGTAACTTAGTTAAGAGGAAGTCATTAGGATGGGCCTTAATCCAATATGATTGATGTCTCCTTATAAGAGACGATTTGAACAAAGATGGACACAAGGAGAAAATCAGAAGACATAGGGGGAACATGGCCATCTGTAAACCAAGGAGAGAGGCCACAGAATAAAGCAACCCTACTGATATCTTGACCTTGGACTTCCCTCTTCTAGAACTGGGAGAAAATAAATTTCTACAGTTTGAGTTACCCAGTGTATGGTACTTAGTTATGGCAACTCTAACAAATGAGTGAACCACATTTCATTGCTGTTTATGTGGAGACATACAAAGTCATTTAAAACCTAAAGTAACCTGTATATCTTTCCAAAAGAGTTTGTTTCTGTCATAAAATCCACCAAAATCTTGATATTGCCGAAGTAATTCAATGGGAGGCTGAGAGCCATAGCGATCCAGCCTAGGCATGTTTAGGTCGTCAACAAAAATCACAACTCGTCTGTTTCCTGGTGCTCCTAGGGAAAGAAAATGCATTTAAGAATTATAATTTGTCTTCAGTAAGGTGGCTCAGATGGTAAAGAGCCTGCCTGCAATGCAGGAGACTCAGGTTCGATTCCCGGGTTGGGAATATCCTCTGGAGAAGGGAATGGCAACCCACTCCAGTATTCTTGCCTGGAGAACTCCATGGACAGAGGAGCCTGGCAGGCTAATGACCATGGGGTCACAAAGAGTTGGACACAAATAAGTGACTTTCACTTTTGAAACTTTCAAAACATAAGACAAAGCTTAGGTAAGGCTTTGGACTCAATGCACACCATGTAGGTCATAATGAGCTCAGCTGTTAAGTGTGAGGAGGGCCCTGGGGAATCCTGAGTTGAGGAGGAGAGACCTCTCTCTCGCCCCATCCAGGCCCTGACAGGGAGCTATAGACTCAGCCAGGATACCCACATTATCAGATGGTCCCTCACCAAAATGGCAACTCTGACTCTAGTACCTTTGCCTGGGAAATCCCATGGACAGAGGAGCCTGGCAGGTTACAGTCCATGGGGTTGCAGAGTCAGACATGACTGAGCAACGGAGCATACATAATTGATTTACAGTGTTGAGGGATTCTTTTTGATTGCTTGAACCATTTGGAAAATATGCTGAAAGTTGCAGGCCTTCTTAGAAAATGCATGAGTGCTCTCCCAGATATGATTTTGTAATTCTAGGTTAAGAACCTCCATCTTAGGAAATGAAGTTCATTCTAAGCACAGCACTCACTCTCACCTTCCAGGTGCAGGATGATGCCAGCACTTCAGGTGACCTTCCTCAACCCCAACCACTCCCAACTGTCCTCACCAACTGCACAGCCTGGGCACAGAGTGAAGAAGGTCATTTGGTTTTCACACTAGGAAGCAGACAGGTCTCCAGTTTCCTTGCATAAATGCCATCCCACTACCCTCTATAGGGAAAACATGGCTGGATTTTCAAAAGCTCCTTTATAACGTCAAAACAGGGATAGTGAAGGACAAGGAAGCCTAGCATGCTGCAGTCCATGGGGTTGCAAAGAGTCAGACATGACTGAGTAATTGAACAGCAAACTACGTCAAAGGGAAATCCACTGGAGCTGTACAATGTCAAATTTAACCTAGAGAAAGTCAACATGTACATTCAGGGGGAAAAAAAAGTGATTAACAGAGAAAAGAGAACAACTTAAGCAGAGGAAGTGACCCCACCCATGCTGGTATCTGGCATCAGTGACAACTGCAAAGGAAATAAGGTGAATCCCATGGCCTCACTTCATTTTCTGGCCTCTGGAAGTCAAGTAGCAGGTCAGGGATATGGAAAGGTTCTAAGACAATCATTCATAAAAATTTGGGGCCCCAACCAGAAAGACTGGCATCTATTGCCCTGCATCTACCTGAGCAGGAAAGGAGGAACAAAAAGCAGTTGATAGAGCAGCTGGCGCGGCAAGGCCTGTGAGATGATGGACCATGTGGAGGGCAGCTGGGCCTGGGCTTGGCCTAGTGCCCCACCCAGGAGGGCTGTGGGCTGCGCAAGTGGACCATAGCACAAGAGGCTATAGGATGTGTCGTGGGAGGGTGGACAGAGTTGGGCTGAGACCCTCATTGCCAACAGCAGGGAACTTTTCAATGAAGAGGTCAGGGAATCTTCCACTGGGGAAGAGGTCAGGGAAACTTCCTGTGGGGAGGTCAGGAAACCTTCCAGTGCAGAGGTCAGGGGAACCTTCCAGTGAGGAGGTCAGGGGAACTTTCCACTGGGAGGAGGTCAGGGGAACCTTCCACTGGGGAGGAGGTCAGGGAAGCTTCCACTGGGGAGGTCAGGGGAACCTTCCAGTGCAGAGGTCAGGGGAATCTTCCAGTGCGGAGGTCAGGGGAACCTTCCAGTGCGGAGGTCAGGGGAACCTTCCACTGGGGAGGAGGTCAGGGGAACCTTCCACTGGGGAGGAGGTCAGGGAAGCTTCCAGTGGGGAGGTCATGGGAACCTTCCAGTGCAGAGGTCAGGGGAACCTTCCAGTGCGGAGGTCAGGGGAACCTTCCACTGGGGAGGAGGTCAGGGAAGCTTCCACTGGGGGGGAGGTCACGGGAACCTTCCAGTGCAGAGGTCAGGGGAACCTTCCAGTGCGGAGGTCAGGGGAACCTTCCACTGGGGAGGAGGTCAGGGGAACCTTCCACTGGGGAGGAGGTCAGGGAAGCTTCCAGTGGGGAGGTCATGGGAACCTTCCAGTGCAGAGGTCAGGGGAACCTTCCAGTGCGGAGGTCAGGGGAACCTTCCACTGGGGAGGAGGTCAGGGAAGCTTCCACTGGGGGGGAGGTCACGGGAACCTTCCAGTGCAGAGGTCAGGGGAACCTTCCAGTGCGGAGGTCAGGGGAACCTTCCACTGGGGAGGAGGTCAGGGAAGCTTCCAGTGGGGAGGTCACGGGAACCTTCCAGTGCAGAGGTCAGGGGAACCTTCCAGTGCGGTGGTCAGGGGAACCTTCCACTGGGGAGGAGGTCAGGGAAGCTTCCAGTGGAGAGGTCAGGGGAACCTTCCAGTACAGAGGTCAGGGGAACCTTCCACTGGGGAGGAGGTCAGGGAAGCTTCCAATGGGGAGGCCAGGGCTTGGCCTGCACACAGTTCTTTCAGGAATCCTTCAGAGGGCCTGCTCCTGGAAGCGTGTCACACCAAGGGTGTGGACAGCCATCTGGTCAGCAGAGAAGCAGAGACAATCCACAGAGGCCATCTAAACTGCATTTACAGAGAACCTTGTCCTTCCCTTCTCCTCCCCATCCCAATACACTAGAGCCTCCCAGAGGCAGGGTGGGAAGAATAAAAGAGCACCCATGCCCCTCTTCACCTCCAGCACCTTCAGCCACAAACCTGGCTTACAACAGAGGAGAGGAAGAGCTTTTTAAAAAAGTCTTTACTGAACTTTGTTTTGGATTTTGGCTGCGAGGCATGTGGGGATCTTAGCTCCCTGATCAGGGATCAAACTTGGACCACCTGCTTACGTCATTGGACCACCAGAGAAGTCCCCGGGAAGAGTTTTAAATTGGGTTTGGGATTGATAAACAACAAGGCCCTACTGTAGCGCACAGGAAACTAGACCCAATCTCCTGGGATAAACCATAATGGAAAAGAATATAAAAAAGAATGTACATCTGTGTATAACTGAGTCACTTGGCTGCACAGCAGAGATTAACACAACAATACTTTAAAAAAAGACAAAGAAAAAAAACCGGGTTTGGGATTGAAGATTTCATTGGACCAGATTGAAAATGACTGCAAGTGACCAGAAAGTTAAGGTATTGATCGAAACAGTTGAAAAAGAAGGGTGAGGGAGATCCCACAAGGCCTGGGGGAAAGTGCTGCCTGAAGAAACCCCAAAGCAGTTTCATGCTTATTCCCTACTGGGTTCAGGTAACTCAATGCACCAGATATAAAGAGGTTTGTTTGCTTTAAATAAGGGGAAACCAATGCAGGTTTGAAAGAAGAGCGAGTAGAGAGAGGGAGAGCCTTGGAGAGGTAGAGACAGAAGATGTTCTGAGTTGAAGGTGATGACAGACATAAACTATTTGCTTGCTAACAGTAAGATATCTAGATCTAAAGCCATGAAAGAATATCGTGAACAGAATTACCTTTACAAATAAATTAAGCAAAGGAAATATCCAATTGTAACTTTATTACATATACTGTTTTTGTGAATTAGCTTAATAAATAATTTGTGTGAGGCAAACGACAAGAACAAATCTTACCTAGGATATTTTTTCTTTTCCTTTCCAGTTTTGACTCAATGATCTCTTGTGTTCTTGAAGATGAAGTTTGAGCAGAAAAATTTAGATAAACAGGGACATAGCCGGCTGATTCTTGAATTCTATTTAGCAATCCTTTTGCAATAACAGACTTGAAAATAAAAAAAAAGATGTTAATTGATTTACACTCAATATCTTTCAATTATGTATATCAGTAATAATCTGGTACAATGAGTAAAATCAGGATAAGAGGAGGGAGGGAGGTTAAAGATAGATTGAAATGTCTTTTTCTTCCTGGAGAGTACATTTAATTACAGTTATCAGAACCAAGGAAATATTCTAATCAGCTCTATTTCAGCAAAAAAATTTATTTTTGTTTTATACCAAAATCCATCTTGGTTACTATCCAAGTTAACTTGACAGCAAGAGTCAGAGACTTAGAAATAATTTAGAGGGTAAACAGTGAGTCCCTATTCACATGGACTGCCCCCAAATCAAGAAGACCAAATAATCAGCATTTTCCTCTATATTCTACTTTTCCTAAACACCATCACTGTGCTGAGTAGAAGTAAATGGACAGGAGGCAAAAGAGCTTCATTAATAATCTGCGGGGACACAAACTGCCTTGACAGGTTCCCACCCTAACTTATGAAGTGGCAGCCCCAGAAATTTTCAGGGACACAACATAAAAGCTCCCAAACACAAAAGATTGGTTCACAGGGTCCTCTGGTTTATATATATTATTGACACCAAGGATTTATTCAGAAAGTGGCAAACTGTGGAGTTGGTATAGATTCAGCATAGTTGTATTCTTCCTGAAAAAGTGACACAAATTCAGAAGAAATTCCCCTGAGGAATAAGGTGTTATTTACGGGGCTCACAGTTCTAGGTTCATCGTGCCCTCATTCTGGACAGAGTCTCTTGTATGATGTGGGGCTTCCCTGCGGCTCAGATGATAAAGAATCTACCTGCAGTGCAGGGAACCCAGGTTTGATCCCTGGGTTAGGAAGATCCCTTGGAGAAGGGAATGGCTAACCACTTCAGTAATTCCTGCCTGGAGCATTCCATGGACAGAGAAGCCTGGCAGGCTACAGTCCACAGGATCATAGAGTTGGACACTATGAGCAACTGAGCAACTAACACTTTCTTGTTTGATGTAGGTTTCCTACCTTGCCAACTCCAGTTATTCCGGTAAACAACACTGAATGCTTGACTGCCAGTAATTTTTCCATTAGGTACCCAAAGCGCACTGTGTCAGCTGTGGGGACAAGCATTTCAAAAAACGGAGTGTCTCGGCTGTATTTGAAGGTGGGTATGATTCGTTCCCAGGGATCCAGCCGTTTGGTGTCAAAATCCATGTGAATGCTCCACAGGTCACCAGAACTGGGAAGCTAGGATACAAAATTAAACACCACTATTGAAAGGATTGACACATGGTCATAGAAATAGTTACATAGAAGCAAAGGCAGTCAGAGAACATGGATGGGTTTGGATTTCCTGTTGCTTTGCAGAGAAGTAGTTGCTTAAGTATCAGAGTCCACTTCTTTAAGTAATCATGAAATACTGTACAGTAAAAGCCTGATGTACTGACTATGTTAAAACTCTATTAAAAAAGCATTTAATTCAACATTAAGCCCCAACATTCAGGGATTACCCTATGCCAAATACTGTGTTTGGTGTGGGGGAAAATGCTGAACGAGACCCAGCCTCTGCCTTCAATGACTTTATAATCCACCTCGAGGACGCAAGCACACTAGTTAATACTCATGGAGAAGTAAGGGTTCTAATATAGTTTAGTACATCCACAGAGGAGGGATGGCTCATTTCTACTCACAGGGGAATTGTAGTGGTGGCTAGAGATTTAGGTGGGCTTCCCTGGGGGCTCAGACAATAAAGAATCTGCCTGCACTCTAGGATTCACAGGTTCCATTCCAGGGTTGAGAATATTCCCTGGAGAAGGGTAAGGCTACCCACTCCAGTGTTCTTGCCTGGAGAATTCCATGGGCAGAGGAGCCTGGTGGGCTATAGTCCATGGGGCCGCAAAGAGTCAGACAGGGCTGATTTACTAACATCTAACACACTAGGGGGTGGTGATGCTACAACTCAGACTTGAAAGATAAGCAGGAGTCAGATGGGCAGAGAAGGGATGAAGTGGGGATGGGGAAAAAGGAGTCAGGGTTCACGCTAAGGAAACAGGTCTGAAGCCATGGAAAGTGCCATGCACGTGGAAACTATAAGAGATAAGTCTGGACACACAGATGTGACCAAGTTATAAAAACCTCATTTGTTAAAGAGCTTGCAGCAAGAGTTCAGTGAAGAATTCTAAGTAGCTGGGTAACATGATCAGATTGCATCTCAGAAGGTTCATTCTGGCAGCTGCACAAAACAGTGTTGTTTCAAGCATACTGGGCACTGACCAGTATTTTTTAAAAAAAATATATTTTTAATTGGAGGATAATTGCTTTAGTGCTGTGTTGGTTTCTGCTGTACAACAGCATGCCCCTTCCCACCCGTCTAGGTCATCACAGAGGTCATCACAGAATTCATCACTGGAGTGAGCTCCCTGTGTTATATAGCAGCTTCCCACTAGTTATCTACTTTACATATGGTAATGTATATGGCTCAATGCTACACTCTCAATTCATCCCATCCGCTCCTTCCCCTGCTGTGTCTACAAATCTGTTCTCTATGTCTGCATCTCTATTCCTGCCCTGCAAATAGGTTCATCAGTACCATTTTTCTAGATTCCATATATATGCATTTACTATACAATATTTATTTTTCTGTTTCTTACTTCTCTCTGTAAAACAGGCCCTAGGTTCATCCACCTCAGTTCAACTGACTCATATTCTTTCCTTTTTATGGCTTAGTAATATTCCATTGTATATATGTACCACAACTTCTACTTTATTCATTTATCTGCTGATAGACATCTAGGTTGCTTCCATATCCTAGCTATTGTAAATAGTACTGCAATGAACACTGGGGTATATATGTCTTTTTCAATTCTGATTTTCTCAGGATATATGCCCAGTAGTGGGATTGCTGGGTCATAATGTCATTTTTATTCCTAGTTTTTTAAGGAATCTCTGTACGTTCTCCATAGTGGCTGTAACAATTTACATTCCCACCAACAGTGCAAGGGGCTTCTCTTTTCTCCACATCTATTTGTAGATTTTTTGATGATGGCCATTCTGAACAGTGTTAGGTGATACTTCATTGTACTTTTGATGTGCATTTCTCTAATAATGAGTGATGTTGAGCATCTTTTCATGTATTATTGGTCATCTGTATGACTTCTTTGGAGAAATGTCTGTTTAGGTCTTCTCATTTTTTGACTGGGTTGCTTGTGTTTCTGATATTGAGCTGCATGAGTTGCCTATACATTTTTTGGATTAATCCTTTGTCAATTGCTTTGCTATTATTTTCTCCCATTCTGAGGGTTGTCTTTTCGTTTTGTTTATAGTTTCCTTTGCTGTGCAAAAGCTTTTAAGTTTAATTAGGTCCTGTTTACTTATTTTTGTTTTTATTTCTATCACTCTATAAGGTGGGTCAAAGAGGATCTTGCTGATATTTATTGACAGTGACTCAATTTCACATGGTGATCTGGTACATACATATAGATGTGTTTGTTTAAATATGTATAATATTTACCCCAAGTATCACTCTATTTCACATTCTACTCTATTAAAAAAAAAACCTTATTAGGATTTTCTACATATTCAGTTATGTTTCCTTCAAATAATGACATCTTTATTTCATTTCTAAAGTTTATATTTTATATTTTCCCCCTGCCTGACTGCACTGGCTAGGATCTCCAATATAGTGTTAACTAAAAGTTGTGATGGTGGCTATTTCATTTCTTTTTTTTTTAACTTAAAAGTGATTTTTATGTGTCCATGTTCTCTTCTAGCCCTTGTGCATACATGTATATAATTTTTAAAAGTCATAGAATGAGAATAGTTTTATAAGTTTTATAAAACATATAGATACATGGCACATGTATATAGGTGTCTAAATATATATATATGATATGATTTTACAAACCACATTTTGTTTTGCTCACTTAAAATTATCACCAATATTTTTTTTATTTGGTATATAATCTTTTTCATAATCATGGATGCTTAATATTTCAAAGTTCTAAGAGCTTTCTGTTTTATAACTCATTCAATCCTCACGACAAGTCTATAAAATTGCCTTTATTTTCTGTACTTGAAATTTTTCACTATTTAATTGGTATTTACTCTCATCTTTATTATTGCCTACCATCCACTTTTATAAGGTTTGATTTAATATTCTTTTTTGTTTGTTTGGTTTTAATTTTTTTAAAATTTTACTTGGAGGCTAATTACTTTACAATATTGTGGGGATTTTGCCATACATTCACATGAATCAGCCATGGTTGTACATGTGTTCCCCATTCTGACCTTCCCTCCCACTTCCCTCCCCATCCCATCTCTCAGGGTCATCCCAGTGCACCAGCCCTGAGCACCCTGCCTCATGCATCGAACCTGGACTGTAGATCTATTTCACATATGGTAATGTACATGTTTCAATGCTATTCTCTCAAATCATCCCACCCTCACCTTCTCAAACAGAGTCTAACAGTCTGTTCTTTATATCTGTGTCTCTTTTGCTGTCTTGCATATAGGGTTATTGTTACCATTTTTCTAAATTCCATATATATGTATTAATATACTATATTGGTGCTTTTCTTTCTGACTTACTTTGCTCTGTATAATAGGCTCCAGTTTCATCCACCTCATTAGAATTGATTAAAATGCATTCTTTTTAATAGCTGAATAATATTTCATTGTGTATATGTACCACAACTTTCTTATCCATTCATCTGCCGATGGACATCTAGGTTGCTTCCATGTCCTGGCTATTGTGAACAGTGCTGTGATGAACATTGGGGTACACGTGCCTCTTTAAATTCTGGTTTCCGTGGTCTGTATGCCCAGCAGTGGGATTGCTGGGTCATATGGCAGTTCTATTTCCAGCTTTTTAAGGAATCTCCACACTGCTCTCCATAGTGGCTGTACTAGTTTGCATTCCCACCAGCAGTGTAAGAAGGTTCTTTTATCTCTGCACCCTTTCCAGCATTTATTGTTTGTAGACTTTTTGAAAGCAGCCATTCTGATTGGTGTGAAATGGTATTTCATTATGGTTTTGATTTGCATTTCTCTGATAATAAGTGATGTTGAGCATCTTTTCATGTGTTTGTTAGCCAACTGTATGTTTTCTTTGGAGAAATGTCTGTTCAGTTCTTTGGCCGATTTTTTGATTGGATTGCTTACTTTTCTGGAATTGAGCTGCAAAAATATGTATATTTTTGAGATTAATTCTTTGTCAGTTGGTTTTGTTTCCTATTATTTCCTCCCATTCTAAAGGCTGTATTCTCACCTTTCTTATAGTTTCCTTTGTTGTGCAAAAGCTTTTAAGTTTAATTAGATCCCATTTGTTTATTTTTCCTTTTATTTCCAATATTCTGGGAGGTGGGTCATAGAGGAGCCTGCTGTGGTTTATGTCAGAGAGTGTTTTGCCTATATTCTCCTCTAGGAGTTTTATAGTTTCTGGTCTTACATTTAGATCTTTAATCCATTTTGAGTTTATTTTTGTATATGGTATTAGAAAGTGTTCTAGTTTCATTCTTTTACAAGTGGTTGACCAGTTTTCCCAGCACCACTTGTTAAAGAGATTGTCTTTTCTCCATTGTATATTCTTGCCTCCTTTGTCAAAGATAAGGTGTCCGTAAGTGTGTGGATTTATCTCTGGGGTTTCTATTTTGTTCCATTTATCTATGTTTTTGTCTTTGTGCCAGTACCATACTGTCTTGATGACTGTTGCTATGTAGTATAGCCTGAAGTCAGGCAGGTTGATTCCTCAGGCCCATTCTCCTTTCTCAAGATTACTTTGGCTATTTGAGGTTTTTTGTAATTCCATACAAAATGTGAAATTATTTGTTCTAATTCTCTGAAAAATACCGTTGGTAGCTTGATAGGGATTGCATTGAATCTATATATTGCTTTGGGTAATATACTCAATTTCACTATATTGATTCTTCCAATAAATGAACATGGTATATTTCTCCATCTATTTGTGTCATCTTTGATTTCATCAGTGTTTTATAGTTTTCTACATATAGGTCTTTTGTTTCTTTAGGTAGATTTGTTCCTAAGTATTTTATTCTTTTTGTTGCAATGGTGAATGGAATTGTTTCCTTAATTTCTGGCTATTTCATTTCTAAAAACTGGGTTGTGACTCTTTCAACTGATTTCATGATCAATTAATGCATTGCAACCTATAATTTTTAAAAATAATGCTGTATAGCTTAATCAGAAAGGACAGGACCAAAAGCAAAGGGATAATGAATTTGCCATTTTAACAACCCAGAAAAGAAATGAAAAGAATCTGAGTTATTCAGAGGCAATAAGGATGAAGAGGAGGAGGACATGCCAACTCACTCCAGTATTCTTGCCTGGAGAATCCCAAGGACAGAGGAGGCTGATGGGCTACAAGTTCATGGGGTCACACAGAGTTGGACATGACTTAAAGTGACTTTCCATGGATACATGCATACAAGGATCAAGAGAAGAGGCCATATTTGAAAAAGATTTATTAGAAGAAAAAATTCTTTGTACTATTTAACTCACTTTAACTCAGGTGAGTAAAGAAGGAAGAATCTATACACTCATTGAGCTCTGGCTACTACCGTGTGGCTGTCAGACCATTTATTGAGGCAAGAAACAAAAAAAGCCAACAGCCCATTCATTTGGGACTTGCAGACAGAAGGAGGAATCCACCTTTTCATCTGGACTCCCTCCTGTTATCCAAGTAGCATTACCACTGCCAGGACAGGGGCTGGCCTGTCCTTCTAAACATCTTAGGTCATAATGCTTCAACAGCTTCTCATCACACCCAATGTGAAATCAAGGTCCTTACAATGGCCCATAAGGCTATATTTTTTGTCCCCCTGCTTACTCCCATGACCTCATTTTATACTACACTCCCACTTGATTTTTCCACTCTGACCTCACAAGTCTGCTGTTTTTTAAAACTGTCAAGCAATCATCCATTGAGTAAAGGCATTCATATTTGCTTTTCCTTCTGACCAGAATGCTTTCCCCTAAGGAACCATTAGAGCTTTGACTTTCTTCAGAACTCTGTACATGACCTAATTAGCAAAGCTTTCCTGAGTAATATTAATATATAAAACAATTTCCCCCGACCCTCCGTACTGTCATCCTTACTCTGCTTTATTCATCTCCATGGCACTTAATTGTCATTGATGTATATATGTCTGTGGCTGACTCCCCTGACTGTAATGTAAGGTCTATGAGGCTAGGGACTTTGGTTACTTGATTTAGCTCCCATACCCAGAATAGTGTCTACCATGTAAGAGGTTTTCAACAGATATTTGTTGAACTGAATCTTTGCCCTGGGCCATCTCCCACAGCCCTTTGATGAACCCAGATCATTTCCCTTGATCCAGAGGGATCTGTCTCTCTCAGATTCTCAGTTGTCCTCAACCTGGTTCATCTTGTCCAATTAGGATACAGTGATCTTGAAGATCCAGCAGGGTTTCATATCTACTAGAAGGTTCTAATCCATAGGCCTTAGTTTCTGATCTTAGGAATTTTTCTTTTGGTAACTTTTTATTTTGATATAATTCAAAACTTACAGAAAAGTTGAATAGTACAAAGAATTCCCATATATTCCTTATATAGATTAACTGACTGTTCACATTTTGCCTCTTTTAATTTACTGTTTCTCTTACTCTAAGATGTCAGTTATATACACTATTCTATATTATCCTAAGTACATGAGCATTTCCTAAAAAACAGGAATATTTTACAACCACATTAAAATGATTGAAATCAGGAAATTGAATATTAATACAATGCTATTATCCAATTTACATTCTATATTCAAGTACTGTCTATTAGCAATGTCATTTATATCCATAGTTTTTTCAGTCTAGGATCCAATCCAGGATATTGCATTGCATTTGATTATATCTCTTTAGTCTCTTTATTTGAGAAAGTTCCTCAGTTTTCTTCCATGACAGACACTGTTGAAGAATATGGGTCAGTTTATTTTATGGAATCTTCATCAGTTTGAGTAGTCTTGGTGTATCCATAGTCAGAGTTCAGTTCAGTTCAGCTCAGTTGCTCAGTTGTGTCTGACTCTTTACAACCCCACAAACTGCAGCACGCCAGGCTTCCCTGTCCAACACCAACTCCTGGAGCCTACCCAAACTCATGTCCATTGAGTCGGTGATGCCATCCAACCATCTCGTCCTTTGTCATCCCCTTCTCCTCCTGCCCTCAACCTTTCCCAGCATCAGGGTCTTTTCAAATGAGTCAACTCTTCGCATCAGGTGGCCAAGGTTTTGAGCTTCAGCTTCAACATCAGCTTCCAATAAACACCCAGGACTGATCTCCTTTAGGATGGACTGGTTGGATCTCCTTGCAGTCCAAGGGACTCTGAAGAGTCTTCTCCAACACCACAGTTCAAAAGCATCAATTATTTGGCACTCAGCTTTCTTTATAGTCCAACTCTCACATCCATACATGACCACTGGAAAAACCATAGCCTTAACAAGATGGACCTTTGTTGACAAAGTAATGTCTCTGCTTTTTAATATGCTATCTAGGTTGGTCATAGCTTTCCTTCCAAGGAGTACACATATTTTAATTTCATGGCTGCAATCACCATCTGCAGTGATTTGGGAGCCCAGAAAAATAAAGTCAGCCACTGTTTCCACTGTTTCCCCATCTATTTGCCATGAAGTGATGGGACCAGATGTCATGATCTTAGTTTTCTGAATGTTGAGCTTTAAGCCAACTTTTTCACTCTCCTCTTTCACTTTCATCAAGAGGCCCTTTAGATCTTCTTCACTTTCTGCCATAAGGTTGGTGTCATCTGCCTATCTGAGGTTATTGATATTTCTCCCAGCAATCTTGATTCCAGCTCGTGCTTCCTCTAGCCCAGCATTTCTCATGATGTACTCTGCATATGTTAAATAAGCAGGGTGACAATATACAGCCTTGACGTACCCCTTTTCCTATTTGGAACCAATCTGTTATTCCATGTCCATTTCTAACTGTTGCTTCCTGACCTGCATACAGGTTTCTCAAGAGGCAGGTCAGGCGGTCTGGTATTCCCATCTCTTTCAGAATTTTCCACAGTTTGCTGTGATCCACACAGTCAAAGGCTTTGGCATAGTCAATAAAGCAGAAATAGACATTTTTTCTGGAATTCTCTTGCTTTTTTGATGATCCAGCAGATGTTGGCAATTTGATTTCTAGTTCCTCTGCCTTTTCTAAAATGAGCTTGAACATCTGGAAGTTCATGGTTCATGTATTGCTGAAGCCTGGCTTGGAGAATTTTGAGCATTACTTTACTAGCGTGTGAGATGAGTGCAATTGTGTGGTAGTTTGAGCATTCTTTGGCATTGCCTTTCTTTGGGATTGGAATGAAAACTGACTTTTTCCAGTCCTGTGGCCACTGCTGAGTTTTCCAAATTTGCTGACATATTGAGTGCAGCACTTTCACAGCATCATCTTTTAGGATTTGAAATATCTCAACTGGAATTCCATCACCTCCACTAGCTTTATTGTAGTCAGAGTAAGGTTATGCATTTTGGAAGGAATAGCTCGGAAGCAAGGCTGTATACTTCTCCATGTACCACATCAGAAGGCACAAGTTTGTGCTAATATTGATGATAAATCAGTCACCTAGTTAATATGGTGTCTACAAGGTTTTTCAGTATAATGACACTATTTTTCTCTTTACAACTAATAAGTTATTTGTAGAAGATGTTTTGAAACTATGTAAATATTGTTTTTCAAGAAACCTTCACCTACTAGTTTTTGCAACCATTGGTGATTCTTGCCTGAATCAATTATTACTACAATGATTGCAAAGTAATAACTTTCTAACCCCATCATTTCTCCTATATAGATTAGCTGGTATTCTCCTGTAAGGAAGAGCTCTTTCTCCCTAGTTTATTTATTCACATATATTTTTATGTGGATCAACTCACAGACTTTTATTTCATTCAATGGCTTGTAATCCACACCATCATTATCTTGATGCTCAAATATGCCTAGATTTGTCTAATGGGAATCCCTTCAAATTGGCTCCTGTGCTCTTTTGACAGATGCCGTTGTTCTTCAGGCATTTATTCACTATCTGACATAAGATATTCTGGGCTCATTTTGAACTTTCCTCAACTCAGTCCTGAAATCAGCCATTTCACTAAGGTGCTTTGGTTCCCTTTCTTGGAAAAGTGTATTCAGAAATCAGCAACTAAATATGCTCATTGCTATTGATGTGTCATTGCTTCTAGTTTCTCTCAGAACACAGAACTTGGAAATTTGTGTATGTATGGATATATACACCATATACATATGATCTATCTATCTCTCTATTCCATGAGTCCCAAAACCTCTAATTCCAATCCAATAACACAAAATACATTCTAGTCTTTCTCCTCTATATTTGTATATCCCTCCTGTTAACAGTGAGAAACCTGGTTGCCATTATCTTCAACATACTGATTCATTTGCTCAGTTTCAGAACACACAGAAAGTAGTTTCAGAACTGCTAAACCATAGCACTGTGAACGTATAAATTTACTAGCTAGAATTAAATATTTTTGTTAATAGTAGGGAGTTTTTATTCACTTTTACACCTTACATTCTTCATATGCCCTGGAGAGGAATCCTAAAAAATTTTAATACAATAAATGTTATCACTAGTTTAAGAAAGTGAGTAATTTTAGAAACCTTTCAAATGAAGAATTTATATTTATACCAGAACTAAAGCTTTGAAAGTTTTAGTCTTGAAATTTAATTTTAATGATTCAAAGTTATGTTAAAATTAAATTTATTTAGCTCTTACCCTGGCATCAGGATTATCATCAAATTGTGTTCTAATAAATGTATCAAAAGAATCCCAGTGATTTTCAGTTAGATTTCCACCTAAAGACCATAAGTAACAGAATACAAAAGTCTGACACAGAACAGTGTTCAATTTTGATTGTTCCTGAAAGAACAAACAGAAAAACTTTTAATATTTTATGTTAGCATAAAAAGAATCCTAAGTTGCAAAGTCTAAAGACTGTTTTCTCTTGTTTAGACCTATGTATTTTTAAAAGGGCATGGTGAATGTTTCTTATATTTCACTCAATAGTGCACCAAGTGATGTTTTATAGTGGCATACATTTAAATACTCTGATGAGAAAATGAATGGCAAGAAGCATGGAAAACAAAAGTTCAAGGGTGTCTTTCAACTATTATAACTATATCTATGCTTGTATGAAGTTATTTAAGTAGACACACACTGGGAATATGTTACAGACTCTAAGGAAACTTAAACATTGAGTAGAGGAGTAAACTATAGTGTAAAATTCCTTCCAATTTGAGATTCTACAAATCTATTCACATTCATTAGTCCCCTAAAAAAGTAACTTGAAAATCAAATAACTGTATGACAGAAAGTTTGGAATTGTTTATTTGCAAAGAATCTATATGATAATCACATTTTCTTGGCTTTACAACAGTAAAATAACTCTACCTACCATTGTCAAATTAACTCCATCTTTCTCAAGTATTAAAGACTCCAATAAGCAACAGAGTGTAGTAACTTTGCTGATGTCCACTTGTGGAATTGCTTGGTGGCATTTTTTATTGATAAAATTTAAACCATCATCAACATAACGCTGGAAAAGATTCAATATATATTCTTGAGTTTCTTCACTCAGCTGAAAATCAAACAAACAATATTTTAGCCAGACCAGATAAAATATATAATTAAGTTTAAAAATAATTGGTTCAAACTTGTATATCATTATATCCTATGACTTTTAGACTAAAGGATATAAGCATCACATGATATGAAACAAGTTACATTAAAAAAAAAAAAAGACATTCTATGGTAAGATTCTGGATCACTGATAAGTGATCTTGATCTGGTAGTTGGTATATAGGTGTTTTGGGTCAGGAAGATCCCCTAGAGGAGGGCATGGCAACAAGCTCCAGTATTCTTGCTTGGAGAATCCCATGAACAGAGGAGCTTGGCAGGCTATAGTCCATAGGGTCACAAAGAGTTGGACATGACAGAAGCTACTGCGTGCACGCGTACACACACACACACACACATACAGGTATTTATTTATAATCGTTTTTAAACTGTCAACATGTATTCCATACAGTCTTCTATACTGATGATTATCTTTCATAATTAAGAACAATGAAAAAGTATAAAAAGAAGCATTTTAAATATTTATTCAAGGTAAAGGACTAATTACCAAAGATTTAAAAAAGAATGTTGCCCCACTCACCACTTTTATTAACATTGTACTGAAAGTCTTAGCTAATGTGATAGGACAATAAAAGGGGAAAAAAGTATACAGATTGAGAAGAAAGAAAAAAAATTTTCTTTACAATTATCCATATAAAAAATCCCAAAGAATTGAAACAAAACTAGTAAGTAGTTATAGTAAAGTTGTAGGATAAAAGGTAAATATACAAAAGTCAATTGCTTTTTTATATATCAAAAATGACTAATTAGAATTTGAAACTGAAGATACAAAATCATTTAATTAGCATCAAAAATATAAGATAGGCATATTTTAAACAAAATATTTCCAAGAGGAAATGAGAGGAAAACAACACAATTCTGATGAAAGAAAACAAAGAACATCTAAGTAAATGGAGAGATTGTGCATGGATAGACAGACTCAATATTGTGAAGATGTTAGTAATTACCAACTTGATCTAGAGATCTGATGCAATCTGAATCAAAATCCCAGTAATTTACTTTGGGGAGAGCAACAAAGTGAATCTTACATTTATAAGAAGAGGGAAAAGGTCCAGAATAGTGAACACAATATTGGAGAAGACAGTAGAAGAGCTGACTACCTGACAAGACTTGTAAAGCTACAGTAATTGACAGTGTGATGTTGGCAAAAAAATGAGACAAATAGGTTAATGGTGTTAGAGCCCATAAACAGACTCATACAAATACAGTAACCTGATTTTTCACAAAGGAACAAAAGCAATCCAGTGGAGAAGGGATGGTGTTTTCAACAATGGTGCTGGAATTGGGCATCTGCATGCCAAAGAGATACAGAAAGAGAGAATCCAGACACTGATACTATGGCTTTCAGAAAAAGTAACTCAAAACGGATCATAAACCTAAATGTAAAATGCATAAACATCAACTCATAGAAGGTAACAGAGGAAAATATTTATTTAGGTGACTTTCGATTTGGAAATAAGTTTTAAGATATAACACCGAAAGCACAAACCATGCAAGAAAAGTTAGACCATTGAAATTAAAAATGTGTGTGCTGTGAAAGATATTGTTTGAAAAAAATGAAAAGAAAGGCAGACTTGGAGAAAATACTTGCAAAATACATATAAAGAACCTGTATCCAAAATATATAAAGAACTCCCAAAACTCAGTAACAAGGAAACATACAACCCAATAATAAGTGGGCAAAAGATGTGGACACCTCATCAAAGAAGATATATAGATGGCAAATAAACATATGAAAAGACACTCAACATCTTATATAAGAAAACTACTCACTGAAAGCAAAATGAGCTACAAATACATATGAGTTGTGTTAGTTGCTCAGTTGTGTCTGACTCTTTGTGACCCCAAGGACTGTACCCCACCAGGCTCCTCTGTCCATGGGATTGTCCAGGCAAGAATACTGGACTGGATTGCCATTACCTTCATATTAGAATGGCTAAAATCTAAGACACTACACCACTACATGCTCGTGAGGATGTGGAGTAACAAAAAACTTCTGTTTATTGCTGGTGGGAATGCATAATGGTGCAGCCACTTTGGAAGACAGATTGGCAGTTTCTTCACAGTTTCACCATATGACTGAGAAATCACAGTCCTAGGTATTTATCCATACGAGCTGAAATCTTATGTCTACACAAAAACCTGTATATGAATGTTTATGTGAGCTTTATTAGTAATTGCCAGAACTTGTAAACATTGAGATGTCTTTCAGTAGGTGAGTGAATAAACTTGGTAAATGCATATAATAACACTGAGTATTATTCAGTACCAAAAAATGAGCTATCAAGCCACAGAAGGACATGGAGGAACTGCAAATGCATATTACTAAGTGAAAGAAGTCAATCTGGGAAAGCTACAGACCATATAATTCCAACTATATGATGTTCTGGAAAAGGCTAAACTATGGAGACAGGGAAATTAGTAATGTCAGGGGTTGGGAGAGGGTGTGGATGGACAAACAGGTGGATCACAGATTTCTTGGCAGCGAAACTATTCACATGATACATGATATATTCATTTATCAAAATTCATAAAACTGCACAACACAAAGAGTGAACCATAATGTAAACCATGGACTTTAGTTCATAAGCATGTACCCATATTGGTTCATCAATTTTAACAAATGTACCCACATAAACGTGCTTAGTCACTCAGTCTTGTCGGACTCTTTGCAACCCTATGGACTATAGTCCGCCAGGCTCCTCTGTCCATGGAATCCTCCCGGCAAAAATACTGGAGTAGGTAGCCATTCCCTTCTCCAGGGCTTCTTCCTGACTCAGGGATCAAACTGGTGTCTGCTGGCAGGTTCTTTTTCATCTGAGCCACCAGGGGAGCCCACCCACACCAAAGAAAAATGCTAATAAAAGTGGGGACTATGTTTGGAGGAGAGAAAGCATATGCTAATCCTCTGTACTTTCTGTTAAATTTTTCTATAAACCTAAAATTGTTCTGAATAATAAAGTCTATTTAAAAAGTAAATTCAGAAAGGTTTAACATCTTATGGCAGCCCATGATAGTCTCAATTCTGAGAATTACTTTCTTTAACAGGGTTTTCTGTTCATTTGCTGTACACCTGAAACAAATATTGTAAATCACAATATGTGAATCAACTATACTCCAGTAGAAATTTCAAAAAAATAAGGTACTCTAAAATGGTATAGACAAACTTATTTGAAAAGCAGAAATAGAGACATGAACATAGAGAACAAACATATGGTTACCAAGGTGGGGAGCAGGTACCAGATGGATTGGGAGATTGGGATTGACATGTATACACTAGTATGTATAAAATAGATAACTCATGAGAATAGACTGTATAGCACATGGGACTCTACTCAATGCTCTATAGTGAGCTAAAAGGACAGGAAATTCAAGTAAGAGGGGATATACGTATATGAGTGGCTAATTCACTTTGCTGTATAGCAGAAACTAACAAAACATTGTAAAGCAACTATACTCCAACAAAAAATGTCAATTATACCTCAGTAAAGGTATTTTTAAAGAAGCTGATTATGGGGAAAAAAGTAAGGTGCCCTGAGAGTAGGTTACAATATTCTTAAAATGTTGATGCCTAAGAGGGAGGAAAACAATAGTTCTCTGACTCATCTTTGGAGGGGGACAGGCAGGAAGATGGCTTTCTCAGAATGGCGATTGAGATGAGATGGGGAAAAACATTTAAAAAGATTGCTTATTAAGTTAAGTGGAGTGGGCTGTCATTTCCTTCTCCAGGGGATCTTCCCAACCCAGAGATCAAACTGGAGTCTCTTGCATCTCTTGCACTGGCAGGCAGATTCTTTACACTGAGCCACCTGGGAAGCCCTTATTAAGGTAAAGAGAAATCCCATTTTAGAATGGAGAGGATACAGAAGATAATATGGAACTGCATTGTTCTGAATAATAATATAAAAGTTTTTCTTCACTTTGGATGGAATCTTACCTGTAAGGTTAGAATGCGTCTTAGATAAGGGGCCTAAGATTGAATCAAAGCTATGGTTTTTCCAGTAGTCATGTACAAATGTGAGATTGGGCCATAAAGAGAACTGAGTGCTGAAGAATTGATGCTTTCAAACAGTGGTGCTCGAAGACTCTTAAGCATCTCTTGGATAGTGAGATTAAACCAGTGAATCCTAAAGGAAATCAACCCTGAATATTCACTGGAAGGACTGGTGCTGAAGCTGAAGCTCCAATACTTTGGCCACCTGATGTGAAGAGCTGACTCATTTGAAATGATGCTGAGAAAGATTGAGGGCAAGAGGAGAAGAGGGTGACAGAAGATGAGATGGTTGGATGGCATCACTGACTCAATGGACATGACTTTGAGCAAACTCTGGGAGATAATGAAGGACAGGGAAGGCTGGCGTGCTGCAGTTCATGGGGTCGCAAAGAGTCGGACATGACTGAACGACTGAACAACAGCAACAACAAGGCTGAGTGGGAAGCTAAACTGGCTTTTTCTTCCTTCTGGCTCTCAGAGGCATTGTTGTTGTGCAGTTGCTAAGTCCTCTCCGACTCTTTTGTGCCCCCATGGACTGTAGCCTGCCAGGCTTCTCTATCCATGGGATTTCCCAGGCAAAAATACTGGAGGGGGTTGTCATTTCCTTCTAGATGGAATCTTCTTGACTCAGGGATCAAACCAGAGTCTCTTGTGTATCCTGCATTGGTAGGCAGATTCTTTACCACTGAGCCACCAGGGAAGCCCCTCAGTGGCATTCAGTTCAGTTCAGTTCAGTCGCTCAGTCGTGTCCGACTCTTTGCAACCCTATGAACTGCAGCACGCCAGGCCTCCCTGTCCATCACCAACTCCCGGAGTTTACTCAAACTCATGTCCATCGAGTTGGTGATGCCATCCAGCCATCTCATCTTCTGTTGTCCCCTTCTCCTCCTGCCCCCAATCCCTCCCAGCATCAGGGTCTTTTCCAATGAGTCAACTCTTCGCATGAGGTGGCCAGCGGGGGCCTCTAAAATCTAAAAACAATGACCTGGTCTGGATTTAAGTGTTCTTTTCCTTTGTTGTGCTTCCCCCTCATTAACTCAAGCCTTCTGCAGAGTCTTTTTTTTTTTTTTTTTTAATGCCTTTCCTTGTTCTACCTGTATTTGGGGAAACTAAATGAAGTGTTTCTGATGGTATGTGAGAGAACCCAGTTGGGGGTAGGGGAGGAGCAAGGCAGGGTAGGCAGAAACCAGAGTGACGAGGTGGGCTGGTGCGCTGAGGTCACAAATAATGAAGACAGCTATGGGGAGTATACAACCTCCTTGGAGGATCCCAAGAATTCAAGGGAGAGGGCTTAACCAGTTGCTGTCTGGGCTCCCAAGAGAAGGGTAAGCCCTGACAGATGGAAAGGGTGGGGAGTGTCCAGTTGCACTTACTTTTTTAGAAACACTCTGCATCCAGGTTTTAACATAAGGCATCCACTTCAGTTCTTCAGGATCCACAAACACCATTCCACATCTACTGACTGTTGCAGGAGAGGCAACCTTTAGATCTTGCACCTAAAATTTGAAAAAGTTGAACAAGAAATGGCTAACGTGATACTTCCTCGTCCCTCCCAGTTCAATGCTAATAAATCACGCATTGAAAGTTTAAGGTAACATACTGTTAGGTTTTGCATGCAAGAGAGTGAGAGAGTTATAAGTGATTTAAAATGGAGAAAGAAAGTTAAATGAGGCATGAGGAGAAATATACATACATATATATGTGAGTATAGAAGGATACTGGAGAAGGAGATGGCAACCCACTCCAGTATCAGTATTCTTGCCTGGAGAATCCCATGGACAGAGGAGCCTGACAGGCTACAGTCCATGAGGTGGCACAGAGTTGGAAAACAACTAAGGTGACTTAGCAGCAGCACAGATGGATGCTGTCAAATTCTTATGGGAAGGTATACATAGTTATTCCCTTCTTTTTCCTTCTTACCTTTTTATTCTTATATCCAATGCATAGCCTAATACCTAGGACACAGTAGGTATTCAATTAATGTTGGATGAATGAACACAGCAGGGGTGGTGTCTTCTGTAATATTTTGTAAAGTGTATTTGACCCGCATTCCTTTTCTAATCCCATTACCAAATAGTCATACCACAGAGCGATGACTTATTCTTCTTAAATGGAACAATTATTTTTAACTTGGAAAGCATTTCAAATCATGTAAAGACACTAATATATATAACTACCTCCAAAGGGAAAGAAACAAGTACTGGTGAGGACAGAATTTATTTTATTTCCCATTTATAGAGAGATAGGAACATGTGAGAGACTCTGGTTGTCAGAAAGGAAAATCTATTATAAAAGGAAAATTTGATAAATATTTAGTGTATAAATGAAACACCATGGTAGGCCTTACAGATAATCAAAGATAAATCAGTAAGAGAAAAAAAATTAATGATGTTATGCCAATCTAACAAATGATTTCACTCCACAGTAAGGAATATATATTTACCTCAAAAAGCATGTGGATTTGAGGTGTGAGTTTAATCCTTTCACTGTTAGCCAAGCAAAGCATCTTGTTATCATCCAGCACCGTATTCATATTTTCAATCCAAAGAGCATCTACTGGCCCATCACTGACGATCCATTTATGGTCTTCTGAAGTATCATTCACAGCTGCTCGGACACTTAGTGCCATTAAACCATCTTTCCATTCCAAGGTTATGTTATTAACTTCACCATACAATTCACCCATTGTAATTGATTTAGGATTAAGAACATATGTTTTAACTGGTTGGTAAAAGGGATTCTCTACACCAAGTTTTTGCAAATTCCCTAAAGTTTCTGCTAGTACTTGGTAAACTGTGGTCTTGCCACCTCCTGTTGGCCCAACTAACATTACCCCATGTCTTACTAGCATTGTTTCATAGAACTGTATCACTTTTTTAACCATACACGCTTCAGGCTGAAGATTCTTTTTCTTCATGACATCTATAATTGTTGACTGCAATATACCATAATCATGTTCTGGAATTTGGACTCCAGGAAAAAGGTCAGATATGATTCCACTGGAAAAACAAAATAAAATCAATTAGGAACCACTGGCCATTGATATCCACCCATGTTACAAATAATTTTTTAAACATTACCAAGGGTCTTATTTTTCTCATTATCTTTTCTTCTAAACACACAATGCTACATTGTCTTATGTGTTATACCAGAATCTATCATTTCCCTGATTTTTGTATGATTTTGCTTGTTCCTTGTACAGTGGACCAATGTTCTTAAGTATATTGGGAGCTTTTTGAGATAGAGAATATTTCTTACACTTTTGTATTATACACAATACATGGCATAGTACCAAACATACAGGCAATGATTTTGTCAGTTTATTTTAAAAATTATATTTATATCTCAACTTATCCCAAAAAGCACTTACGTGTGCTTATCAGTTCAGTTCAGTTCAGTCACTCAGTTGTGTCCAACTCTTTGCAACCCCGTGAATCACAGCACGCCAGGCCTCCCTGTCCATATTTATAATGGTATATAAATATTTAGAAAAAAGAGATGGAAATGGAAATAGAAAGCCAGTACTATGTAAAAACGGGAGTAAAGGAAAAAATGGGCTATTTCAATGGGAAACCAAATGGCTGTACGGGTAAAAAAGAAGTGAAACTCTTACATACACAAAAAACGTTTGAGAAGCAGTAAAGAATTTAACATAAAATGACAAGAAAAGTACAAGATGGGGGAGATCAAGATGATGGTGTAGGAGGATGTTGAGCTCACTTCCTTCCACAAACACATCAAAAATACATCTACATGTGAAGCAACTCTCACAAAAACAAACTGGAGACTTGCAGAAAGACTCTTCTACAACCAAGATTATAAAGAAAGATTCACAAAGAGTTGGGTAGGAAGGGAAGAGAGAGAAGCAATCAGGTTGGTATCTGTGCCTGTTGGAGGGGACATACAAGAGGAGGGGGCTTACATGGGCTTGGAGATCCTCCCTGAAGAGTGAGGGGTTTGAACCACATTGGGCACTGCTGTCCTAGGAGCTGATACTGGGAAGACAAGCCTCTTAGCTGATTTGAAAGCCAGTGAAACTAACAGCAGAGCTGTAAGAAACCTATATCCCACTTGTGAAGAGCAGTTGTTTATTCCAAGAACAAGAGAGGAAACAGAATGAAACTGCCTAGGGCTCAGCCTGTTTCCCATAATCCTAACCTCGACTTGGTGCCCCCAGGCTCACATAGAGCACCTGCCACAAGAACTGCCTGCCCTCAGCACACTCCCCACTAGGGTTAAGGGTGCTACGTCTAAGGAGAGTTGCATCAGTAAGAGGGAAGGAAGGCTTGGACCAGCACTGATCTGAGTGGGCGAAGATGGCTATACTGGAGCTTCTCGGAGGCAGTGTGGGAAGTGGTTCCTAAGAGCTCTGATGTGCTGGGACTACCCCAGTGCTTGCCTCAGCCCCTGCACTTGACACCCCAATCTGGCCCTCTTACTACATCACTCCTCCTCTAAGAGTATAGGTACTGGATGCGGGAAGAGGAGATCACACACTATTATTGGAAGAGAACCAGCTCAGACCCCAACCCTCAGGGCTTCTGCTCCAGCATCTGGGACCACTGCCCCTGCTCCAATAGCCATGCTGACCACTGAGAAAGGACAGCCCATGGCTCCACAATCTGGCTCCAGCCTAGCCAAGAGAAAATTAAGGTCAATGTCTCTGATATCTTCATGCCCCTTAGTCAGTCCCACCCCTGCTTCACCAAAGATAACTACTTTTCTAATTTTGTCCCCATCATAGATTTGTTTTTCCTGTTACAAAACTTCACATAATTGGAGTCATGCATTATGTGTTCATTCTGTTTGTTTAAGGCTTCTTTCATTCAGCATGTCTTTGAGAACTACTTTTCTTTTAGATCTTCAGTACTTATATTCAGAGCTAGGAGGGTGCTCCCAGATCCATAAAAAAGCAGATCTGTATGTGCTGAAACTGAACAGTCTGCAGGACATATTAAGTTGGGGGGCGGGGGGAGCAAAGTGAAGGGAGTGTCATATGCAACTTGTGAAAAGCAAAAGACAATACCAGCTTTTATATGCTTAAAATAGCTCAGGAAGGACAGGAGAAACTGGTAATAGAAATTGCCTCTAGGGATTTTCCCCAGTTTTTTGAGGTATTATTGACATACAGCATTGTTAAATGTGTACTACAGCATAGTTATTTGATAAATGTGTATACTGAGAAATGCTTACCACAATAAGTTTAATTAACATCCATTACCATTTTTTTTCTTGTGATAAGAACCAGAATTTTACTTAAAAGTCAGTTGTAGCCTGTTATCCACTGACAAACTTCTAAGTAAGTTTGTGAGTGAGCTTAACTGAAGACCTGTTCTTTGCTTTCTAGGAGCTTTTGGTTGAGTTGGGACTAATTTTCTATGAAACAAAACAATTTAATTTTCAATTGTGGTTGCAGATTTAGAAGGACTTTGAAAACTGCAGGGGCTAAGGAAGTCTCAGAGAAGGAAGGAGTTTTGAACTGTACCCTAAAGGTCAGAAGGCTAGGTATTCCACGCATTCTTGGCTTAAAACTATAAGAATGAGGTTTAATCAAGAAACATGAAAAAAGTCCATATTTCCTGAAAGGAAAGATAGATTTTGATTGGAAATAGAAGAGGTTAGATAAATAGTATTCATCCAAATTAAGGAAGACTGAACTAGGTAGATAAGTTTAAGATTGATAGGAGAAAAATTCTGTAAAGCAATTATCCTTCAATAAAAAAATAAGAAAAAAAAAAGTAACCTACAACAGCAAGATACAACCTACTGCTGTAGCATAGGATACATTCAGTATTTTGTAATAACCCGTGAGGGAAAAGAATATATGTAACTGAATCACTTTACTATATGCTTGAAACTAGCACAGCATTGTAAATCAGCTATGTTTCAGTTAAAAGGACTGATATGAGAATCGATGTGCTGTTGAAAGTTTTGTTTTGGTCAGTGCCAGAGGTTTTTTAGTTGGGGTTTTCCTATTATAAATAATATATCTATCATCAAAACTTTGGGACAGTTATATAGAGAATCGGCGGGGGGGGGCTCAGTATTGCAGCTGAGGAACATCAGAATTTTTGAGGTCCCTTATTTATGTTGGATTTAATTTCTTATTCTTTTTTTCTTTTTCCTTTTTCAAATTGTTGAATTGAGTTTGAATTCCAGAAATAGCATGTGGGTGAATTTTTTTGTTAACTTTATTAAGTTTGAAATTTCCAAATGACTTATTTTGAAATTAATATCCCATATCTTTG